>NC_056569.1:3540651-3549929 GCF_013358625.1 Macadamia integrifolia
GAGAGAAGACTACTGAAGGAGCCTACTTACTTGAATCAATGCTTGAACTTGAAAAAAAAAAAAATGCTCCACGGCTCGTGATCTTGTCACCTAGATCTAAGCCTAGAACTATAACTTAAAAAATTACAACTCAATTGCATAAATCATAAACATAAAAAGAACTGAATAAAAATAAAAGAGTACTTGCATTAATTGACATAAAAAAAAAATATTACAAAAGTGATTAAAGCAAAAATAGAGAAGAACTAGAACTAAAGAGAGAAATAGGAAGAGAGAGAGAGCAACTAAAGAAAACTAGAAGAAGAATGAATTGTGTCTCCTCCTCTTACATGAGTTGTATTTATAGGGAATGGAGAGGTAGAGTAACAATTTTCTCTTTCCTAAAAGAGAGAAACCCACAATTGATTGTGAGATCTTTTGAGTCCAAAAGTGCTAAGATGGAGGAGAGAGAAGAGAGAAATAAATTTTGAGAAATTTCCTAAAATTTTTTGCTTATTTTCTTTCCTTTTTTTTTTCTAATTTATTTTTCTTCTTTTTTTCTCTCTCCTAGGGACGATTTTTTTTTCTTCCTTTGTGTGATTTGGACAATCTTTGGTGATGATGTGGAGGAGAGAGAAGATTTGGACAATCTTTGGTTCTCCCTTTTTTTTCTTTCCTTTTTTTTTTCTTCTCTTCTTGCTTCCACGATTTTGCTTTCCTTTTTTTTTTCTTTTTCTTCTCTTCTTGTTTCCACGATTTTGCTTGCTTCTAATTTGATGTGGAAATCCCCTCCATGCCCTTAGTGCTTTAAGTGAGTGAAAAGCAGGAAATCTTCAACAAATTCTCTAAAAAAACAACCATGAGATTCGAACTTGAGACCTCTTGGTGAGCAAGGGAATTTTGTACGCCATAGCTCACCAACTAAGCTAGGTAGTTGTTGTTACCAAAAACAAATCTTTAATCACTTAAAGATGTGGTCCATCGATCCTTGTTGGCATTTGGAGTATTCCTTGTACCTCTGGGACAATTGCAAACGGGCTGGTTCTGCATCTCGGTTCAGTTCTGATCCATTATTCTTTTTCTGACCCGAAAAAGAATAATCATTTGTACGGGTGACCAAACGAATGTGTACTTTTAATTGAACACGTCCATCTTGCTCAGAATTTTGTCCTCTTCGCAACCATGGAAAGAAATAGGACCTCTTTATGTGTAAAATTGAAGATATAGCTCCCGATAGTCCTTAAGGCCTTGAAAATATAAAACCTGCAAAAAGAGAGTAAAACCCAAGGTAGCTCCATTCTAAATATGTAAAATGCATGTTTTACTACCCTAGATTTCACACATAAATGTGCTCATCAGGTAGTCAGAAGAGGAAATGAGAGGGGGAGAGAAGATTATTGAAGAAGCCTATCTACCCGAATCAACGCTTGAACTTGAAAGCTTGGGTGATTTGAGATACTACCAACCCTAAAAACCAGATTTGGAATGAATCAAATCTGAAATTTCTAGGCCTGAAAAAAACAAATCTTGAAAAAAACTGAACTTGAAAAAGAGATGGTCCACGGCTCGTGATCTTGTCACCTAGTTCTAAGCATAGAACTATAACTTAAAAATTACAACTCGATTACATAAATCATAAACATAAAAGGCTGAATAAAAATAAAAGACTGCTTGCATTAATTGAAATAAAAAGTTATTAAAAAAGTGATTAAAGCAAAAAAACAAAGAACTAAAACTAGAGAGAGAGAGAGAGAGAGAGAGAGAGAGAGAGAGAGAGAGAGAGAGAGAGAGAGAGAGAGAGAGAGAGAGAGAGAGAACAACTAAAAAAAAATCTTAGAAGAAGAATGAAGTGTCTCCTCATCTTACATGAATTGTATTTATAAGGAATGAGGAGGTAGCTAGGATAACAAATTTTTCTTTCCTAAAAGGGAGAAATCCACAATTGATAAGTGAGATCTTTTGAGACCAAAAGTGCTAAGGTGGAGGAGAGAGAAGAGAGAAATAAACTTGGAGAAATTTTCTATAATTTTTTTGCTTATTTTTTTTCCCTTCTTTTTCTCCCTCTCTTCAAATCTTGCGCACCCCGTGTTGGCCGATTTTTTTTTCTTTCCCTTGGATGATTTTCCTTCTTACTTTGTGTGATTTGGACAATCTTTTGGTGATGATGTGAAGGAGAGAGAAGATTTGGACAAGATTTATTTATCTTTTTTTTTTTCTTCTTACGCAACTGGTGAGCAAGAAAATTTTACACATTAGGTAGTTGTTGTTGGAGAGATATGATGCTCGATAATGCTTAAGGCCTTTAAAATACAAAACCTACAAAAAGAGAGTAAAACCTAAGGTAGCTCCATTCTAACTATATAAAAATGCATGCTTCACTAATTAGATTTCACACATAAATGTAATCATCAGAATTCCCCCACACTTAGACTTTGCTAGTCCTCGAGCAAAACAAAAAGAAAAAGAATAAAAACAAAAAACTCACTTTTGGAGGAATCACGGTTGCACTTAGCATGTGCAACAAGCCTTTAAACCCTTAAGTCACCCTAGTGGATTAGTTGTGTCTTGTGGGTGTTTGCAGTGAATATACACCCAAAATTCAAGTTAACTTGAAAAATTATAATTTAAAGCTTCCTATAACTACAAAACACACACCCTCTTTCAATTAGAACACATCATCTGAGGAACCCCCACACTTGAACTTTAATACTCTATCTAGATTTAGGAACAAACACACATCTCAAATAAGGATGATGCTTGTATCTTCGAAAGCACAACCTATCCTAAGGCAAACCACAATGTAAGGTAGGGACCATGATCTAGGGTTTTGGAGCATTGACCAATTATAAACATCAAGGCATAATGGTATCTTTTTTTTTTTTTCTTCGTTCTTCAGTAGAGAACTCATTCTACTCCACTACATTTGGCCTGAATAACATGGTGGAGCAAGCACCAAAAACCCAAGTTACTAAGTAGCTTCGCTTTATGCATATGCCAACAAAGATAGTGATGTTAAGTTCTTTTCGAAAATGTTCCTTCCTAAGAGTTTCGATCAAAACACCCCACTTCATAAGGTGCAGTATTCTGTCTAGCTCCTAGAAATTTTGTACTTACTTTCTACTTTTTGATCAATTTTCACTTTCTTTGCATATTCATTTCATATATCTTTATACCATGCTAATAATATAGTCTCAACTCCTAACCTAAGAACAAGGACACCAACTAACAAATGGTCCTACACGTTAAGACAAGTATCTCTATATCATTTAAGGGAGGTCTCTCTTCAAGACATATACTCACTTTCCATCATCTCAATAGGGATTATAATACCAAGATAGGTCCTAAATCTCAATTTTTTTTTTTTTTTTTGTAGGGTGTTTATAAAGCACAGGAAAACCCTAAAACATAACATCAAGTTCTAAATAGTCAAACCCTCCCCATACTTAAATTGTGCAGTGTCCTCAATGCAGAAAAAGAAAGAAATGATAAGACAAAAGAATAAGAAGGACAAATGAGAGGAAATTACCAAATGGGATCAAATATCATCATAAAGAGGCTCATGGAGAATCATGACCTCTGCATCATGCATTGAAGGTAGCTTAAGGAATGGCTTTAGACAGTGCCCATTGACTTTAAAAAATTTTCCAGTGGATGGATTCATGACCTCTACGGCACCATGGGGGAATACAGTTTGCACAAGGTAAGGACCTTTCTACCGAGAATGAAGTTTTCCTGAAAAGATATGCAATCTAGAATTGTACAGCAAAACTTTATCACCAGGCATAAAAGATTTCCTAACAAGGTGCCTATCATGAAAAGCTTTAGTCATTTCCTTAAAAATTTTTGCACTATCATAGGCATAATTTCGTAATTCCTCTAACTCAGATAGTTGGAGACCTCTACTAAGATGCTCTAACTCAACAGGAAGGTGGCAGGCTTTTTCATATATCAAACGGTATGGGGATTGACCAAATATGGTCTTGAAAGCAGTCCTATACGCCTATAAAGCATCCAACAGACAGTTAGATCAATTCTTTCGATTTGGGTTAATTGTCTTTTCTAGAATCTGCTTGATCTGTCTGTTGGACACTTCTACCTACTCACTGGTTTGGGGGTGGTATGGGGTAGCCAACTTGTGAGTAATCCCATACTTCTTCACTAAGGCCTCAAAAGGCTTATTACAGAAGTGTTTGCCCTATCACTAATGATAGCTTTAAGGGTACCAAATCGAGAAAAACTATTTTCCTTAAGAATTGAATAACCACCTTGTGGTCATTGGTCTTACAAGCATGAGCCTCAATCCATTTGGACACATAGTCCACAGCCAACAAAATATATTCATATCCACATGACTTAGGGAAGGGGCTCATAAATTATATTCCCCAAACATCAAAAACCTCAACCACGATAATTGGGTTGAGAGGCATCAAGTTTCTTCTACTGATTTTTCCTAAAGATTGATAAGAAGGACAGACCTTACAATAAGTAAAGGCAACCTTGAAGAGACTGGGCCAATAAAATCCACATTACAATACCTTGGTCGCAGTCTTAGTAAGCCCAAAATGACCGCCACAAGCTTGATCATGGCAAAATAAAAGAATAGAATGGTGCTCATGATCAGGGATACATCTCTGAATAATTTGGTCAGGTATGACTTAAAAAGGTAAGGATCATCCCAAAAGAAATACTTAACCTATGAGTGAAAACGGTACTTCTCTTGGGAAGACCAATAATCCGGAGTCTTATTTGTAACTAAAAAATTTATAATATCTGCAAACCAAGGTTCATTAGATGCTACAAAGAGTTGCTCATTGAGAAAATACTCGTTAACTAGAGAATTCATAGTCAAAGAATTGGATAATCAGGATAAATGGTCTGTAACCAAATTTTCACTATCTTTCTTATCCCTAATTTCTAAGTCAAATTCCTGCAAAAGTAAAACCCATCTAATGAGACGAGCTATGGCATCCTTTTTCTGAATAAGGTACCTGATAGCTGCGTGGTCAGTGTAAATAATTACATGAGAACCTATCAGATATGAACGAAACTTTTCTAATGCAAATACAAAGCTAAAAATTCTTTTTTAATTGTGGTGTAGTTTAACTGTGCATAATTCAAAGTTCTGCTGGCATAATAGATAACACGAGGAAGCATATCAACTCTCTACCCTAAGACTGCCCCTATAGCAAACTTAAATGCATTACACATTAATTCAAAGGGCTCCGTCCATAAGGGAGCTTGAATAATAGGGGTTATAGTCAACACCTTATTTAATTGCTCAAAGCACATGAGGCATTCACTAGAAAATTCGAAGGGTTGCTCTTTAGCAAAAAGATTGGTGAGAGGTCTAGCCATATGATTGAAGTTTTTGATGAACCAACGATAGAATCCTGCATGACCCAAGAAGGAACGAACGTCTTTAACTGACTTGGGAGGTGGTAAAGTGAAAATTAAGTCCACCTTAGCTCTATCAACCTTGATCCCTTTTTTGAAAATGATATGACCCAACACTATGCCCTGTGTAATTATGAAATGGCATTTCTCCCAATTGAGGACTAAATTAATCGCTTTGCATCATTTGAGTACTAAAGAAAGATGATGCAAATAATTAAAAAATGAGGAGCCAAGAATAGAAAAATCATCCATAAACACTTCTAAAAAGTGCTCCACCATATCAAAGAAAATGCTCATCATGCATCTTTGGAAAGTGACAGGGGCATTACAAAGCCCAAAAGGCATACGTCGATAAGCAAAGGTTATTGCCAAAATAACAATCAAGGAAACAATAATACTCATGTCCATCTAATCGCTCTAACATTTGATCAATAAAAGGCAAAGGGAAGTGGTCTTTCCAAGTTACCGCATTTAACTTCCTGTAGTCAATGCACACACGCCATCCTGTTTGGGCATAGGTAGGGAGTGACTCATTTTTAGCATTTGGGACTACTGTGACCCTTGACTTCTTTAGCACCACGTGCACTGTACTTACCCACTCGCTATCAGAAATAGGGTAGATGACACCATGATCTAAGCACTTTAGGATCTCTTTCTTGATAGCTTCTTGTATCATAGGATTAGCCCTTCTTTGTGGTTCCCTAGAAGGTTTTGAATCCTCCATGAGGTGAATATGATGTTGAACGATTGAGGGACTAATTCTTTTAATGTCTGCCATGGTCTAACCTAAGGTTTTCTTGTTTTCTTTTAAAACTTTGATCAACTCTTCCTCTTAACTTGAAGTTAAATCTGAGGCGATAATAACTGGTAGAGTTTGATCTTCTCCTAAGAAGGCATACCTTAAGTTAGAGGACAACTCTTTCAAATCAAGCTTAGGGGGCTCAACAATTGAGGATTTAAGAAGAGAATTTCATAGAGGACCAATGGGCTCCATTAGTGTACGAAGGCTCCAAACCTCGGAGAAGAAATTTTCAGTATCATCCTCTAATTCTTCCATACACTATTGGAATTCTGAATCAAAGTCAATCTCAAAAGTTTTAACAATATCATCAGAAAAATCCTCAAGCATATTGACCTCTTCATCAATTGTGGGTTGCTTGCCTAACCTATACATGTTGAACTCCATAGTGTGGTTGTCAAAGATATCCTTAGTATATCATTTTGGCAATTGATTAATGCATTGCTAGTAGAGAGGAATGGTCTTCCAAGAATGATAGGGATATTATACCTAATGGTGAAGGGTTTGGTATCCAAAACAATAAAATCAACTGAGAAAATAAATTCTCCTACCTTAAGTAGGACATCTTTGACCAACCCTTTCGAAATCTTGACAAAATGGTCGGCTAACTAGAGAGTGGTCACTGTGGCTTTCAAATCTCCTAATCTAATTTGTTGATAAACATGATAAGGTAGAAGGTTCACACTTGCACCAAGGTCAAGTAGGGCATGATCAATACGAGTGTTGCCAATGACACAAGCGATGGTGGACACCCGGGATCCTTATACTTGTCTGCTATAGGTTGTGTGATCATTGAACTAATATTAGCTCCCAAGAACTCCTTTTTGGGCACACTTGTGGTGTGATTGTGAGTACATAAGTCTTTGAGGACGTTGGCATAGACTGGGATTTGAGTTATAGTATCCAAAAAAGGGATGTTTACTTTTACCTTCTTGGAGATTTCTAAAATTTTTTCTATTTAAGCTGTCTTCTTTTTATTCATCAAACGGTTAGGATAGAGGACAGAAGGAACATAAACATTGTCAGAAGTTCTCTCATTAATAGAATCATTTTTGGTGGTTTTCATCAGGTCATCCTTAATTTCTTTAGGTCCATCTGGAGAACATGGACTGGGAGGCATAGTAGTAGCCTCGATAGTCGAAGGGTCAACAGAAAGGTCAGATGGTGGAGAAGGAGTGGTACCATTCCGTAGATACTCTCGGCCATTCCATATGGCATATACCACATTACACTGGTTGGAAGGCCCTTAGTGTTGTTGACTCTGTACAATATTGAGTTGAGGAGTAGGTAGCCCTTGTGGAGTCAGCACCTGATGTCTAGGATTCGGCTCTAGCTGACTAGGTAATTTTCCTTTCTCCTTCGAATAAATGATTATGACAAGTTTGGTGAGTTGTCTCTCCACATTATTGTGGCTTATCATGAGAAGGGTCATGCTTTTCTCTAGCTCGCAAATTCTTACTGCCTCTCCATGGATGTAAACCCCGGGGGTTGTTGATAAGGTGCTTCGAGAGGGGGCCTAGTAAAATTTGACTGAGGGTCTAGATTAGGCCAAGCTAAAGAATTAGGTAGTGGTGCAAAATTAGTCCTCTAGGGACTAGGTTGCCCTTGTTTGTGAAAGTTGGATGGGCCTCCTTAATTCCCTTGGCTCTATGAAAAATTAGGGTGATTTTTCCACCCTGGATTGTAAGTGTTGCTAAACGGGTTGTTCGGGTAAAGAGCATTAACACTTTCATTGCCCCTAGAACTATTGGGGCATTCTTTCATGCTTAGAGAGGGGGCCTAGTAAAATTTGACTGAGGGTCTAGATTAGGCCAAGCCAAAGAATTAGGTAGTGGTGCAAAATTAGGCCTCTAGGGACTAGGTTGCCCTTGTTTGTGAAAGTTGGATGGGCCTCCTTAATTCCCTTGGCTCTATGAAAAATTAGGGTGATTTTTCAACCCTGGATTGTAAGTGTTGCTAAACGGGTTGTTCGGGTAAAGAGCATTAACACTTTCATTGCCCCCAGAACTATTGGGGCATTCTTCCATTACATGTCTAGGGGAGTGATACCAATTGCACATAGAGACCTGATGTTGGGCTTGGCGGACTGGGGCATGTGCTTTAAGGACAAGGGCTTCTATTCTCTTAATGAGGCTATCTAAATGGGCTTTATTGGCTACTATCCCATCGACATAGTACCCTTTACCTCCTATAGTTCTCTCACTTTCTTGAGTAGACTCTTATTCTCTTGTCTTTTCAGCTAGGTCAACTAAAAAGTTTCAAGCTTCGTTTTTGTCTGCATAAGCTATGAAGCCTATAGGACAAATAGATTCTAACATCTGCTTGGTATAGTAGTCTATCCCTTCATAAATTATTTGGCAAAGATGCCATTTTTCAATACCATGGTGGGGACACTCTTGGAGAAGGTCTTGGAACCTTTCCATGAGTATGAAAAATGACTCTTGAGGTTTTTATCGAAACTGCATAATTTCTCTCTTGAGTTTGTTTGTTTTATGCAAGGAAAAAAAATTTTCAATAACGCTACCGTAAACTGATCCCATGTGGTAATGGAATTAGTTGGCAGCCCATATAGCCATCTTTTTACTTCATCCTTGAGCGAAAAGGTAATGCATCTAAGTTTAACAGCGTCATCACTGAGTTGTTGTATCTTAATGAGGACACAAACCTCCTCAAATTCTCTCAGGAACAAATAAGCATTTTCAGAAGATAGCCCATGAAAGTGGGGTAACATAGTGATGAATTGAGTTTTAAGCTCATAGTTGTTCCCCGTGGCAGCTGACAATCTAATGCAAGAAGCTTAGGCTGCCCTGGCCGGGTAGAATCTATCCTTTAAAGTAGGCTTAGGTTGTTCTGTCATTCTTAAAATAGGTATTCTTACTCAACGATTGGTAAAATCACAGGACCACACACTCATGCACTAACCACCTAAGGCAAAATTATGTTCTCCGAAAAATTAATTAATTACAACTAAAATAGAAGGTGAAAAATTGATCAATTGATATGACCCCTCAATAATTTAAACAATGAGTCCAAAGTTGTAAGGTTATCCGTAGGTTGACAGCTAGGGATCCACCTACTATCGAATCCTGGGGATTCTGTAGTAGAG
>NC_056569.1:3552186-3552383 GCF_013358625.1 Macadamia integrifolia
TTGAGGTGCCAAGCCTGGGACTAGCCATAGGGGTGCCGAGTTGGGGCTCGATCTTTTAATGTGCCTTACGTTAAGGTCTTTTGTGGTGCCAAGTCGTGGCTGGGGCTTGCATGCCTTAGTGCGTAAGGGCTTGAAGTGCCGAGCTGGGGCTTGGGCTTACATTCCTTAATGAGTAAGGGCTTAAGGTGCCGAGCTGA
>NC_056569.1:3555654-3617333 GCF_013358625.1 Macadamia integrifolia
AAAAGAGGTGTACACGTGGGATGAGCTCACTAGCTCAGTAAGTGAAGAAGGACCACACAACAGTCCACACAACAATCACAACCATATGCACTATATGCTATGCAATTCATTTTTAATCACATCCCCCTAAACAACATTACTAAGTCTTTGGTTTAGTGCTACTACAACCACAGTGCGCGTGTACTCCAGGTACGAGCCACGAACTCTATCCCGTGATACGCCCATAGGGCTATCGAAGAAGGCCCACCGTGAGTACTCAGAAAAGTAAAGCATGTCGACTACCGGCTCTCAACATAAAAGTAAATGACAGAAAATAAAGGTGCTGACTCCAACAATTTAAAAGCAGTACGATTGGCCCTCTTAAATATACCATCGAGGTTGCTGACTGTCCTAATGACCAGTCGGGCGTATGCCTAAGTGCCACAGTGACCCGATAACCGCGACCACTGCTTCCCCCCAAATGGTAACCCAACACCTCAACCCCTATTGGGAAGGGTCGTAGCACGGGAAGATGATAATCCTAAGCCGCATGCTCCTATATCACATAATACGATTACATAGTGCCACCGCGTCCCATTCCACGGGCCACCAATGCACTCGTTTCCAAGCTGACTACGGCATCTAGTCTAATAATGCATCGTGCACAATGATCTCATCATTCATCACATAAGCACATCATCATTTAGCATTGAGAAAGTAAAACACAACACACATGTCATAATCATATGAAGATGGCTAAGCTACACATAATTTGCATGATGACATGGCTAGTCTAGATACAATTAAATGAATGCCAAACAAGTCTTAAAATAAGGCCAAACGTCCTCTCTCCACTTATCTGTCGTGTACAAAGACTCACGCCCGGTACGGATGAGATCCGATGCGAGAAACGTAAATTTTGGTGAACCTCTCATAAGTGAAAGGGGTTAGCATTTCACCACTTTGGGGTCAAACTAACAAGATTTGATGATAAAATCATGTTTAGAATCATAAAAGAAGGTCGCACGTCCGTTTTGGGTCCATTCGGACACAAAAATCACGTAGGGGCCTCACAGGTGGGTCAGACAGCCCACTTGTCACTGCCCACCGGTCTTCACAGGTGGGCGGGTTGGCCCACCGGTCCTGACTGATGGGCAGGTCGGCCCGTCGATGGGGACCGAGGGCCGACCATGACCGACGAGCAGGTTGGCCCACCGATCGGCCCACCGGTCATGATCGGCGAGTAGGTTGGCCCGCTAATTGGCCCACCAGTCTGGGCCCACCGGTCGGCCCTGAGGGGCTGTCCTCTCAGGCGGGCCGTTCGGCCCACCGGTCCCAGCCCACCTGAGAGCGAAAAAATGCTCTTTTCCTTGAAAATTTTCCCAACCTTTGGGGAATCAAATGGGGCTTTTCCAAACCCATTTTTCACACATTCAAGGTCTCATAAGATGATTCTAACCTAGATCTAAGTTAGATTTAATGATTGAGAAGCCATCTTACCTTCTTTGCTCAAGAACTCTTTCAAAACCCCAAAATCACTTCTTAGCGCAAGAAATCACCAATGCTTCTCCAACCTTATAAATACTTCTTCAAATCCTTCAAAATCAACACATAGACCATCTATCAAACCTTAAATTCATCATCTCAAGGGGAATTTACAAGGCCTCAAGGGACTCTACCCAAATTAAGGATTTTACTTGGGTTTGGTGAAAGTTTAAGAAACATAGCCTTTGCTCACCTCTAATCGTAGATTTCGTGTTGGGGATCACTCTTCCGATGTCGGAATCGGAAGATCAAACCTTGGCACCACCTAAGTCCATTTCTTCTTCCTCTTCCTTCCCTTTTCCTCTTCTTCATTCTCTTTTCTCCCTTCTTTCCTCTCTCCTCTTTAATCTTCTCACCAACTTCTAAATGTAATAAATGAGATATTGAAAAACACAAAATAATGCTATTTATATTTCCTTAAAACCACTAGTAACCACATGGGTGGGTCGCTCAGGTGGGCGGATGCGCCCACCTGTGACCGCCCACCTGAGGGTCGAAAATTGGCCAACAAGTGGGATTTTGATGGAATTCGACTCTCGGCACATGGTATATTATACGTATGCGCTTTCGGATACGGCTACATACCAGCATTATCCGAACATGGCCTTATGATACGTGCATGTGCACAGCTTGGGCACACCCATCTCCTCTGGCACTGACTCGGACTTGTCTGGCCAACCTGTGTTCAAAGTCACCCTTGCCATCATGGTCCATAAGGAACCCACCTTAACCCTCTCTGGTTCGGGCCCTGCATGGTTAAACCGAGTCAACCGTATAATTAGACCGGGTTTAAAAAGTAGGGTATCACAGTGGCACTGTGATTCTGAGAATATTCTGGGTTTCAGGGCACATTCTGGGAATATTCTCCATTGATCTCGGAGGTGCAAGTTGTGAGAGGGGTGGACGCCTCTGATAACGTGTAGTGGATAAAGTCCTGCCCCCATGATCAGTGATCACATCCCTTGAATGTAGGAGTGGATGTGTGCACGTTTCCGGGTGCATTACTTGACTGTGCCGAGCCTAGGTGACAGGTTGGTCGAGCCAAGGTGACTGGTAGCACAGCCTGAAGGAGGGCGGAGGTGGTAGCACGACCTGATGAGATGCCGAGGTGACAGCAGGGCCTGATGGAGGGGCGAGGTAGTGGGTCAGTCATGTTCAGATTTGCATACACGCTTCAGCCGTGCTGAGGAAAGAGACATATTTTGCCTCATCAATATGTATCTAAAATAATATCCTAACCATTCGTCATCTAAGAATTTAAATATGCAAGCCACACAATTAAAATTAAATAAATAAATAACTGAAAATAAACAACCCACGCAATTAAAAAGCATTGAAGGAAAAAAATGCTGAAATAAAAATAAAGTAAAAGAAAGGGGATAAAGTTAGAGAGAGGCTCATAAGTAGGTTTCTTTACTTAGCCCGAGAGATGCATCATAATATGAGCTTCCCTACTTGACCAGAGAGTCACTTTTACAAAGGTTACTCTACTTAGTTCTAGGGAAATGGAGGTAATTAAAATATAAACAATAAAATGATGGTTCTATGGCTAGGAGGGGCAAAAGCAACACATACACTAGCCATATACCTTAAGGGAAAGGGAAAGCAATAATGTAATGACTGAAATTAAAATCATAAATTAAGAAAGAAAGGGTAGTCAGAAGAGGGAATGAGAGAGGGGAGAGAAGACTATTGAAGAAGCGTATCTACCTGAATCAACGCTTAAACTTGAAAGCTTGGGTGATTTGAGATACTAACAACACTAAAAACCAGATTTGGAATGAACCAAATCTGAAATTTCTAGGCCTGGAGAAAACAAATCTTGAAAAAAAAACTGAACTTGAAAAAGAGATGCTCCGCAGCTCGTGATCTTGTCACCTAGATCTAAGCCTAGAACTAGAACTTAAAAATTACAACTCAATTGCATAAATCATAAACATAACAGGCTGAATAAAAATAAAATAATACTTGCATTAATTGAAAGCAAAAACAAAGAAGAACTAAAACTAAAGAGAGAGAGAGAGAGAGAGAGAGAGAGAGAGAGAGAGAGAGAGAGAGAAAGAAATTTAAAAAAAAAACCCCTAGAAGAAGAATGAAGTGTTTCTTCCTCTTACATGAGTTGTATTTATAAGGAATGAGGAGGTAGGGTAACAAATTTCTCTTTTTTAAAAGGGAGAAACTCGCAATTGGTAGGTGAGATCTTTTGAGACCAAAAGTGCTAAGGTGGAGGAGAGAGAAGAGAGAAATAAACTTGGAGAAATTTTCCATAATTTTTTTGCTTATTTTCTTTCCTTTTATTTATTTATTTTTCTCTTCTTTTCCTCCCTCCCTTCAAATCTTGCGCACAACCCGTTTTGGCCAATTTTTTTTTTCTATCCCTTGGACGATTTTCCTTCTTACTTTGTGTGATTTGGACAATCTTTTGGTGATGATGTGGAGGAAAGAAAAGATCTGGACAAGATTTATTTCTCTCTTTTTTTTCTTTCCTTTTTTTTTTCTCTTCTTGCGTAACTAGACGCCCAATAATGCTTAAGGCCTTTAAAATACAAAACTTGCAAAAAGAGAGTAAAACCCAAGGTAGCTCCATCTAAATATGTAAAAATGCATGCTTTACTAGTTCGATTTCATACATAAATGTGCTCATTAGGCTACCCAATTCATACTCCGCGAAGGCCTTTTATGTAAAAGATCATATGACGGAGTACAATTGGTGTGCGTTGATGAAGAACAAGTACAAGAAATCATAGACCGCATTCCCCAAGACATATGCAGAGCCCACATGAATACCAGAATGTTGGCTAAGAAGATCCTAAGCTTGGGTTACTACTAGAGCATCGTGAAGGTCGATTGCACCGAATATGTTTAGAAATGTCACAAATTTCAGATATATGCAAATCTTATCCACATGCCACCCTTAGAGTTACACACTTTGAGCTCACCATAGCCATTTGCAACTTGGGGCATATATATTATTGGTCAAATCATCCCTAAGTCTGCCAAAGGACATGAGTACATTCTCATTACAGTAGATTACTCAACCAAATAGATGGAGGCGCAACCATATTCCAAGATCACAGTGGCCAAGGTGATCAAGTTCATTATAGAAAACATTGTCTGCAAATATGGATTGCCACAAGAGATGATCTCCAACCAAGGAAACCACTTCTATGGAGAAGTTGAAAATCCATGTGAGTCTAAAGATCCAAAGAAATAGATCCTCACCATATCAACCTCAAACCAATAGAGCGGTCGAAGCAGCCAACAAGAACCTCAAGAGAATCCTATAGAAAATGGCCATGACAAACAATGATTGGCCAGACAAGATACCATATATGTTATGGGCATACAAGACTTTAATTTGCACATCTACCGAGGTAACCCCATACTCATTAGTCTACGACATGGAGGTTGTGCTTTCAGTAGAGCTGGAGATCCCCTCTTTAAGAATTCTCATGGACAGCAAACTTCCAAAAGTAGAATGGAAAAGGTCAAGATGTGAAGAACTCAACTTGATCGATGAAAAGAGGCTATGCACCACGGAAAACATAAAAAAAATATCAACAATGCATGGCTAGAGCTTTCGACAAGAAGGTCATACCTCGTAGAATGCAAGTGAATGATTTAGTCCTCAAAGAGCAAAGGGCTCCCATCCATGATCCAAGAGGAAAATTCATATCAAATTGGTGCGGTCCCTATACGATCACTGATATACATACACAAGCCTAGGAAAGCAAGGGTATCAATTGTCAAGTGGGGTTCTAGCGGCTGGCTATGAGCCTACTGGAAACTCCCACCGGCAAGTGCCTCACCCGTCAGTGCCTTCCTACCGATGATGATTTTGACATGGCTTTTGGCCACTGTTTTTGCAGCCAATGACCACCCACCGGTAGGGGTTCTGTCACCTATTGGTGATCCCTACAAAGTCCTGTAAAGAGGGTCTGTGTGTGGGGTCAGAATGGGTATGTAGAGGGGGTTTTGCTTAGAGGTTTAGATGCACTTATTAACTGACTATACTACACATGAATTGATTAGGAAAGTTAAACGGTGAGGGTACGTGATCAAGGAATTTTACCGAACAAAATTGATTTTGGGTTTTAAGGTGAGTGGGTGTTGAATTAATTTACAGAATGTTTAACATTCAATTTTATATTTTGTATGATCATATGATATGAATTTTTTTGTGTATTTCCTTTACTTGTTATCTCAATTATTGTGGAATTGTGGAGATGGATATGTGAGGCGAGACATGGTGAAACTAAAAGGGGATTCTGTTACCTTGTGCTCGGTGTATGTGGATACTATGCTTGATGTATGGTGAATGTACCCGCATCATTTAGATTGCATATGGTTAAGTCATCACAAACCCTGGTGCTACAACCCCTTGCCAATAGGGGGTGATGTATTGACTAATCCCATCTGTGTTTTCCTGATCCACACACATCCTTGATAGGACGTATTTTACACGAGGGCGGACATAGCACGGTACGACATACTGTACCCATGGTTGTTAGGGTTATTAACCTAAGGGTTGGCTGAGGATCGAGGTTTCATGACCGACTGACTCTTGCTTGCAACTAGTTCATATCGCCAATGCCCGAGGTTCGTTCCGAAGGAGGGGATACCACCTATGTTGTTGTAGCATTAAAAACTAAATATGGACTCAGTAATGGATGTAGGGAAGTAGTGTGATCAAATGGACTCATATGGTATCATGTAATTGTTGTGGAGCATTCATTGCATTATTCGACTTGCATGTGCTTGTCTGGCCTCACCCCTCATTGGGTTCGGTGAAGCTCACCCCATTATTGTTTCTATTTTTGTTTAGATGGTGACACCGATGAGTAGGCTGGTACTTGCATGGAGACCTCTGCGGGTTGCCATTGGCAGTTGGTGGGTTTCTGAAGCCGAAACGGAGCACAATCTTGATTGTGGATCCGATGACCATGCCTATGCGGCACCGGACTATTGAGTGACTTCAGTGGTTAT
Organism: Macadamia integrifolia; assembly: GCF_013358625.1. Taxonomy (NCBI): domain Eukaryota; kingdom Viridiplantae; phylum Streptophyta; class Magnoliopsida; order Proteales; family Proteaceae; genus Macadamia; species Macadamia integrifolia. The sequence goes on from NC_056569.1 coordinate 3,562,165, forward strand.
TTTGATCATTTTGTGTATATATGAGTTCTTGGAAACGATTTTGTACTATGTGAAGTGATTAATAGTGATCTTGGTGCAATTGTACCTTAGCCTACAGTTTTGAGATCCTGATGGATTTGGCTGATTGGATATGGTATGGTATTCAGAACGTATGCCTTAGCCTAGTGGAGACAATGTGTATGCTGGGTGCCCACACACTGCCACCCCTAACCCCTGAACAAACGGTTGTTGTGAAACTCCTGGATCCCGGTCACTATCATTGCGCACACCGCGTATTTTAGAAAGATTTGGTGTTTAAGCAACCTCTCGACCAAAACAACAAGGCAAAAGTAATAACCAATAAAGAAATAGACTACCGTTGAACTTGAAGCTAGGTAATCGCCGGCCTGAGAAGAAGGAAAAGGAGAGGAAAGAGAAGACGATTCGAGGAGAAGAGAAGTTTCAATAGAGGCATAAGCGAACCATGGAGTCGCCGACCTCATGGGACGCCCTGCGTAAACAGGTACCCATTCGGATCGCATTTTTTTGTTTAATTCAGTTTTGCCTTTGTGATTGCTTCGGCTCGTCTTAGGGTTTTGGAATCGAAATAAGATACCATGGAGGGCCGGTTTAGTAACCGTCGATATGTTTATAAATATCGATAATTTTCACTAAAGGCAATTTTTTTTTTTTTGGATTCAAAGAGATGATTTAAAATTAGGATGCAATGGAGTTTTCTGTTGATTTCAGAAGTATATGCTTTTTTGAAGTTCCGAAATTTTGAGGTCCATGAACTCTTCTTTTTCCCCCCTTAGTTCTAACACTGATGGTCAGCTTATCTTTTAGTATTTGGGTGTTGGGGAGATTCCCTTAGGTATCTGGGATTTGATAGTTGACCGCAATTGGTAAATGGCCACATCTGGAGTTTCTCGATTTTGAAGGGAAACCCTTTTTATCTTCCATTATGAATTTAAGTGAGAACTTAGTTCCAAATCAGGTGGCAATGAAAAGTATGCAAATTCTAGTTGCTCTCTGCTTCTCAACTATGATCTGTTTACCTTACAAGTATTGCAATTTTTTAAACCTTGATCCATCTCTCCTTGTTTTTGTTATGTGGATTCAGGCAAGGAAACTTGAAGCGCAGTTGGATGAGCAATTGAATTCATATCGTAGGTTGGTTTCTACAAAATCTGATGATACAGGCAATGATCTTGAGTCCGGGATAGAACGACTGCTCAAACAGCTTCAGCAAGTAAATTCACAGATGCAAGATTGGGTATCATCAGGAGGCTCCGAAATGGTTTCCCATACTCTGACTCGGCACCAAGAAATTCTACAGGATCTTACTCAGGTGTTATTCCCCCACAAGTAGCAAATTATACTGTTAAAGCCTAAGCTCAGCTTGCTTTTTGTGTAGTCATGAAAAGGTTATCAAAGAACATGCATCTGTGAAACATTGACTCAGTGTCCAACATGACTGAAGTGCAGGAGTTTTATCGGCTCCGCTCTAGCCTTAAAGCTAAAAGGGAACATGCTTCACTTCTTGAGGATTTCCGGGAATTTGATCGAACAAGACTAGATTTGGAGGAAGGAGGTGGCTCTGGGGAGCAGGCTCTCCTTAAAGAGCATGCAGATATCAGCAGGAATACAGGACAGGTACTAGAATGCTATTAGGTTCATTTATATGCTGAACTTCCATTTAATGGTTTGTTGTTTCTGTTGGAAATTCTGAATGGATCATTTAATGAAATGACATAGTATTTTGGTCCAATAGGAGTTATCAGCTGATGGGACTTATCCTTGACTTCTGGATAGGCTTTTTTTATTAATTTACTGCTCGATCAGTTTCTCAATTATGAAACCTTATTTGTACAATCAATTATTAATTTTTTTATGTTTCTAGTTTTGTCTCTGAGTTGGTTGTTAGGATAAACTGCCTTGGCTTGTTAAGCTACAATTCAAATAATCTATCAATGGGATGTCCTGTTGGCCTTTGCTATTTCTGTTTGTTAGCTTTGTCTTCCAACTAGTTCTTTGTGAGATAAAGAGTTAGGACTATGAACTCGGAGTTACAATCCAAACTAAATGCCATCAGTTCTTCGAGGCTGGGGACATCTTGAGGCAGGTCATGTAAGTTTGCCTGCTGAACTTAGGCCCTCTTTGGTATCATTTGTATTTTTTATTTTGCCCAAAAAAAAAAAGAAAAAAAGGTTTCTGGTTGCATTTGGTATTGTTTATGGAGTCTATTTCTATTTTAAAAAGATTGAACAAACAGAAATAAAAATTGTGTTGAGAGTCATTTATGGTTTTCGCTGAAAATGGTTTTGAACTGTTTTTGCGGAGAACTTTAATATGCATGCAACCGATCAATCTCTAGGTCAAAATTGTATAATGTCCCCACAACAGATATATCACAGCTTTCCTACCCAAAAATCTTGTCTCTCTCTCTCTCTCGTTCGCTTCTATTTCTTCTTCTTCTTATGGAGTCCACCACCACCACCAGCACCTCCTTTTCCGGAGATTCGGACCCTGCTGTCATTGCTGCTGGAGTTCCTCCTTTCTCCGAGTTTTCACTTTCCAACCTCAAAGCCGCCACCAATTGTAGAAACGCAACCCTAAAAAGATGCAGAAGATAATGGAAAAACAAAATAAACAATGCACACGGATTTTACGAGGTTCGGCAAGGTTGCTTACGTCCCCGGTGAGATGAGATCCTGCTTCACTATCAATGGAGAATAAGGTTACAGCGCTCGTCCTCACACCTCTCAGTATTGCTTGCATTACAGAGAAAGAAACCCTCGCTACAAATATATAGCGGAAAAAAAACCCTAATCTGGATTAAACTACAATTGCCACCCTAATTCGAAAAGTACACAATTGCCCTCAAATAAAAAATTCGAGCGGGGGGCTGTGCTCCCCTACACCCCTTGCTATGCAGGGGGCCTCCTGTCCCCCTTGCAACCCCCACGGCCCGCTAACCGGCTAGCGGGACCGCCGTCCTGCCTGTCTAGGTGCTGCACCAGTACTCCCTGGATTAAACTGCGACGGAATACAAGACATCATACACCAACACCAACAACTTCAGCTCCGACTTCATCGCCTCCGAGAGCGGTGAGAAAGCCCCCAATCTGACTCTTTTTTTTTTTTCCGGAGATCATATCTGACTTCAGATCTCTATTTCAATCCATTATTTCTTCAGATGGAGGAGCGAGAGGAGGCTTTTGTATTCCAAGAGATCAACCAAGCCCTCTTTCCAAGCTGTTGTTTGATACCTGAGATCTCCATTGAGCTCCCAAGTTGCTTCTGTTACTGGTTGAAGATTTGAAGACCCATTCCAGCCCCTCTTGTTGAAGATTCTTCACCAAACTGGACTTGTTTTATTAGTAATAACTCTTGGGTTGCATTGTCTATGTGTTGGGCTTTCAGTCCATATGGTTTTTTAGTGTAATGGGCCACTTTTATGGGGTCTAAATAGGGGATATTATGGTTTCAATAGGACTGTTGTGCGTCTGGTCATGATGTACGGAGCGGAATGTTGGGCAGTTAAAAAGTGTCATATAGAGAAGATGTGTGATAGAAATGAGGATGTTAAGATGGATATGCGGAAAAACTAGGAAAGATAAAGTAAGGAATGAGCATATTAGAGTAGATTTGGGAGTGGCCCCAATCAATGACAAGCTCTGGGAAAGCCATTTGAGGTGGTATGGTCATGTTCAACGGAGGCCTAGTGACGCCCCAGTAAGGAGGAGTGATATGATTCAGATTGAGGGGTCTCCAAGAGCTAGAGGCAAGCCTAAAATGATCATAAGAGAAGTTGTGAGGAATGACATGCGCGGTTTAGGCCTCGTACCAAGTATGACCTCGGATAAAGCCTATTGGAGAGCAAGGATCCATGTGGCCGATCCTATTTAGCTCAGATTCTCCTACCTTATTGGGTTGTGTCCACTTTCCTCTTACTTTGCTACTTTCATCTTTCATCTTTCACCTCTCACTTTTCATATTGCATTTTTTCATCTTTCATTTGTCATGTTCCATTACTAATATGTTTGGATCCATGTAGCCAATCTCATTAAGTTGGGATAGGGCTTAGTTTGTTGTTGTTGTATGGTATGGTTGCACATGGGATTAGTATTTGGTTTCTTTATTTTGGCTTATTTGGTTTTGTCCATTAGTGAAACCATTTTAGAAACTATTGTACTAGGAGAATATTTGGTTTCCTTTTTTGGAACTTGCTATTAGGATATAATTCACATCCCTCTTGATTCAAGTTACTGGTCCATCTGGCTTGTGGTTGCTGAGTTATTGAAAATAACCATAATCTTGTCTTTTGGTGCCCTGTTTTGTCTAGGCGAGAGAGATATTGTAAAGTGATTATTTTATATATTTGGGGTCAACCATAAATAAAGAAGGTGATATAGAAAATGATGTTTTATAGAGGTTTAAAATGAAATGAAGCGGAAAGGTGCTTCCGGTGTGATTGATGTATTCCTTTAAAGCTGAAAGGAAAATTCTATGGGACAGTCGTACGAGGCAGATTGTTGGGTAGTTAAGAACCGTCTTATAGATAAGCTATGCATAGCAAAGATGAGGATGTTGAGATGAATGTGCGGAAAAACAAGGAAGGATAAAGTAAGAAATGACCATATTAAAGCTGATTTGGAAGCTGCCCCAATTCATGATAAGCTTCAAGAAATTCATTTGAGACTTCAACCTCATCAACAGTTAGAGGTTCCTCAATTACATGGAGTGTCATTTGGCATTCCTCACTTGTCATCATCATCTAACTCACTTGCTTCCAGTTCCAAAGAAACTACTGAACCAAAGAAGTAACCATACAAAGCAAACACAAACAAGAAACACATGATAGACAAGAAATTGTGTGTGCTGCCCCACAGAGAGTTCTTGGCTACAAGTGAAGAAACCGGACTGATCTTAGCCCTAGTTACAAAGGAAGCTGAATTGGTAAAAGAGGTGACACATTCTCAACCCATGACCCATCAGAGACTTGCTAGCTGATTTTTCAGATTTGGTACCAAATGAGCTGCCGGATGAACTACCACCTATGAGGGACATACAACATACTAGTGATCTAGTGGATGGATCAATACTATCAAATCTGCCCACTCATCGTCTCAACCCCACCAAGCATGCCGAGCTCAAGAGACAAGTGAATGACCTGTTGCGAAGGGGATATCTAGTAGAAAGCATGAGTCTGTGTGCCGTACCAGCCTTATTGACACCTAAGAAATGACAGATCATGGTGTATGTGTATTAATAGTCGTGCCATCAACAAGATCACAGTAAAATACAGATTTTCCATTCAGACATGCTAACGGAGCCACTTTCTTTTCAAATATTGATCTACGAAATGGGTATCATCAAATTCAGATCCGCCCTAAGGATGAATGGAAGATAGCCTTCAAGACAAAGGAAAGGCTATACGAATGGAAGGTTATGCCCTTTGGCTTACCAATGCACATAGTACCTTTATGCGAGTAATGACTCATGTGTTACGCCCCTTTATTGGTAAGTTACTTGTGGTATACTTTGATGACATATTAATTTACAACAAGGCAAAAGATGATCATCTTGAACATTTGAGACGTATGATGAGGGTGCTACAGGAAGAGTAGCTCTACATCAATTTGAAAAAGTGTTCCTTTATGCTGCCCAAGGTTGTATTCTTTGGCTTTTTTGTGTCCTCTCACGGTATAGAAGCTGATCCCAAGAAGGTTAAGAGCGTGGTAGATTGGCCTATTCCTAAGACTTTGATGGAGGTTCGAAGTTTCCACGGCCTTGCCTCGTTCTATAGACGGTTCATACGGAATTTCAGCGCTATTGTGGCACCTATCATGGAGTGCACAAAAGGAGGAAAATCATCACTCCAATGGACCCCGGCTGCCACTAAAGCATTCGATTTGATCAAACAAAAGATGACGGAAGCCCCGATGCTTAGGCTACCTAATTTTGATCTCATGTTTGAAGTGGCTACCAATGTATCCCATATTGGGATAGGAGGAGTGCTTATGCAAGCTGGCCATCCGATTGCCTTCTACAGTGAAAAGTTGAATGATGTGAAAAGAAGACATTCTACATATGATTTGGAACTTTATGTCGTTATTCAAATTCTCAAGCATTGGCGACACTATTTGATTGGCAAGGAGTTCATACTCTATTCAAATCACGAAGCACTCAAGTACTTGCATTCCCAAAAGACCATTAACGATTGGCATGCTAAGTGGATCTCTTACTTGCAAGAATATGTGTTTGCTCTCAAGTACAAGGCTGAAAAAGAGAATCAAGTAGCTGATGCGCTTAGTTGTAAGGTGCTAATCATGAATACCTTTACCGTACAAAGCACATGGGTGGAACACATCAAAGATGCGTATGCTAATGATGCTGATTTTGCAGAAGTGTTCAAAAAATTACAAGGAGGTCGTGATGACAAATATTCCATTCATGATGGATACCTATTTAAAGGCACACACTTTGTATTCCAAATACCTCCTTAAGGCATCACTTGGTTCGAGAGTTACATGGAGGAGGAATGGGTGGACACTTTGGCAAGGACAAGACATATTCTATGATGGTGGATTTGTACTATTGGCATCACTTGCAAAAGGATTTTCAGCTTGTCATCCAACGATGCCGTATTTGTCAACTTGCTAAAGGAGAAAAGAAGAATGTGGGTTTGTACACACCGTTGCCCATTCCATATTTACCTTGGCTAGACATAAGCATGGACTTTGTCCTAAGCTTATCACCTACACGGGAGAGGTATGACTCTATATTTGTTGTTGTGGATCGTTTTTCCAAGATGGCACATTTTATCCCATACAGGAAGACACTTGATGCAAATCACCTAGCCAAGCTCTTTTTTAAAAAGATAGCATGCATACATGGTTTGCCACAGTCGATTGTCTCTGATAGGGATGTAAAATTCATGAGTTATTTCTGGAAGACCCTATGGTTGAAAACCAACACCAAGTTAAGGTTTTCTACAGCATTCCATCTTCAGACAGACGGTCAGACGGAAGTAGTGGCAATTTGCTCCGTTGTTTAGTTCATGATTATGAGAAGACATGGCCTTTTATTCTAGACATAGCTGAGTTTGCATACAATAGTTTCGTCAACCGTACCACCGTTCGTACAGCATTCCATCTTCGTACATCATTTGAGATTGTTCTTGGTCGACAACCACGACGACTGGTTGACATGGTACCATTGCCACCTCATGCCCGTGTTACTATTGAAGCGGATGAGCTCCTTAGGCATATCATGGAGCTACATGCTGATGTTCGCCGTCGCATAGCTGGTAGTAATGATGGATATCAGGAAAATGCTAACGGACATCGCTGTTATGTGGAGTTTCAGTCTGTTGACATGGTTATGGTTTGAATTCCATTTGAGCGTTTTCCTCCTGGTACTATGCACAAGCTTCATCCTCGGAATATGGGTCCATACAAGATCTTGAAGCGTATTGGTCCAAATGCCTACTTGTTGGAATTGCCCCCTACTCTGAAGATTAACAATGCCTTCAATGTTTCTGATCTTGCACTCTATGTGAGCCATCATTCTGATGACGGAGATACAGAGCATACATTGAGACTTCCCCAATTTGTGAACCCTAGGGATGATGTTATTGAAGATCTTCTTGACAAGAAGTTTACTACTGTTCGTGGTGGTAAGGGTTACCATTCATTCCTAGCCAAGTGGAAAGGACGACCTCAGAAAGATTGCACTTGGATTCATGTGGAGGATTTTCAGCGTCTTGATACGGATCTCTACGAGCGCTATATGTCCTTCATCTATTCTTCAGAGACAAAAGATTTTAAGAGCGGGGAGTTGATGTAGATCCCCATCATGGGCTACACTATCACAGGAGGAAAGATCCAACCAAAGCAGCCATCGAACCAGCTATTGGGCTGAGTTCGACCCACCTTTATTAAAGGCCCATCCACCTAGCTTAGATGGCCCATTGGCCCAGCATAGGAAGTTTTAAGTAGCTATTATTTGTTTCCTAAATTAGAAGTTAGAGTTAGTTTCTAATTTGTCTTAGTTTCCTAATTGGAGTCCAACACTTAATTTGAGTCCAACTGCTATTATTGTAACTTCAGTCCTCTATTTAAAGAGGAACTGCTGTAGACACAAATCAGATTTGAATTAATAAAGTTTATTGCAGTTACTTGCTCCTTCTCCTGAGATAGGAAGACTAACAGTTGGGGTAGCTGTGGGTGAGATGCCCAGGCTGAGATAGCCATTCCCACCCACGTCTATCTTGTTGAATCTCTTCTTCTTTCTCTTTTCTGTTCTGTGTTATTGATTGTTGTGAGGATCAAGTGAGTGGATTAATCAGGTCTATTTGAGAGCATAAAACCAGAATCAATTTCAGCAAGGAAGCTAGGTTTTTGAAGTCCATCAATTGGTGACATCTCCTAAGACTGAAGTATGATCAGGAAACCCTTTTAGGGTTTTGTTCCAGCCTCCAAGAGGATCACTCAATCCAATCTTGGTGGGCATCTGAGGTGTTTGCTGCTGTTCCTGAAGAATCTCTTAATTTCATTGTTTAAGGACCTGAAATCAATAAGATTCAGATCTTCCAAACCAACCAGCAGAATATGAAGATATTTTAGGGTTTTGTTCAGCACCCTAACCCCTCTACTCGATCCATGTTTGGCCCCATTCTGAGCCTTCCACTTCCAACCGCAGGTATCCCTAAATTCTGCCCTGGCCGAGACCCAGTTCTATCTAGGGTATCGGTTTCTGCTACTGGTTTCTGTTGCTTGTCTGTTCTCTGCTGTTATAAGTGATTGTTGGGATTATTTTCTGGTACTTGGTTCTTTTGTTTCTATTCCTATTTCTGGATTCTGTTAAGACAGATTTTGGGGTTAGATCTGAATTGGTTTGGGCTTTAACAAAATGAGAGTTTGTTGCCTAGTGTAACCTACGTCTACATTACTGTACTCATTAGATCTTAGTGCACGATATAGAATGTTCATTGATTGCCTTATTGTTTTCGTGAGTAGCCTTCTTTTGCTCTTGAGACCACTTTTCCTCTTCAACTAGAACTCTTTCTCCTTGTTCGTTGGTTGTTGAAGGAAGCACAAAACCACTCTCTACTAGGGTATCACACCTTTGGGTCGAAAGCTTGTTAAAAAGATCTCCATCCTCTGTTTCTAGAAAATGTACAGTTCTCCATTGAATATAGAGGAGGTAAGATGCTGAAACTTGTTCTGATAGACTCAATCCGGTTGCCATTACTCTTTGGAGTTTTAATTCCTTTTTGAAGAAAACCTTCTGTGATACCACTTGTAGGAATGTGTAGGCAACCCAAAAGGGGCGTGAATTGGGTAATGCGGAAACTTAGCCAATTTTTATCTATTTGCCTATCATATTGTTAGATAAACAAAAACACAATAATGTAGATGGAGGAGATAGGAAAAGAAGAGAGTGCACACAAGATCCTTAATGGTTTGGCACTGCCTCAATACAATCCTACGTCCATTCCCAAAGCCCTCACGAGTTTGGAATTCCAGTAACATTATTTCCTTATAATGGTAGGAAAAACACCTTCACACAAATCTCCTCGCAATCCGCACTCCTTGCAAAGTAGGAGAAACACTCCACAGATTGGGGGCCTCAATACCCTCAACCAAAGTATCTGGTCCTCAATACCCTTTACCACCACAATCACTTAAAGTGATACACAATGACTCAAGTCCAAATCACAAGTTGCCTCTCAATAGGCGAGTATACAAATGACAGCACTCGATCTGATCCCATTGCACCGCAGCTTATGCTTAATGGCTAAATAGATATTCAAGTTGTAGCTCTTTCTTCTCAGCCTCTTACTCTTTATCTCATATGATCTTTTTAAGTTCTAGCACATAGACAATTGGATTTTCTTATGTTAACCTAGGAGAGTTTCTCCTCAATATGTCCGATCATTAATCTTTAAACTCAGACCTTTCCTCTATTTTTAGAGCTCAATCCAACAATAAAAATACTAGCCGTTATGATTTCAAACGGAATAATTTTTCAATACTGTTCGACAGCAAACCAGAGCCAGTCGGCGGATGCCTATAGATTTTGAAGAACACCTCTTCAGGAACCACCGGTCGATGATACCAGTTGACCAAACCATAGTTTGTCTATCATAAGGTGCTCTTGGTTACCAGTGGATCCTATACCAGTTGACCGCCAATGTGCACACTAGTGGACCGCTCCACTGATAGTCGGTCAGCCATGTCATCGACCGCCAGTGCTGTCAATGGCCTTTATCACATTTTTGAAGCACGTCACATGGACATATTTTCCAGATGGTCTTTATACCATGCCAAGTGAACCAAAGTAATGTCATTCAGGTTACCATTGGGCTAAGATAAGATTCATGATATGTGTCACCATTTAGGTCCAGTTGACTTAGTCAGTCCACCTGTCTTAGGTATTCCAGTTTAAGTCCATAAGTGATGGGCTGAGCTTGAGCATATGGATCATTTACATTTATACAAGATGAAACCAACACCTAGGATACATTCAAGCAAACTATATTTATCTTCCATTTCTTTATCCAAGTTGCATAAATCCTCATGGTTGGCTTTGACTTAGATCTTCTAGTTTGAACTCCACCACTCCATGACACAGTCTCTTGAGCAGCTGAAATCTTCCAGTTTTGATGCTCATGGCTCACATGCTTCACAGTGCTTGGAACCTTTATACTCATTAAAGCATTAGAAAGAGCATTATAGCTTTTCCGCACAAAAATAGAATGTGATCGATAACCAAAACATAATAGCCATATATAATCAAGATTGTACTCATGGCATCCTTTGCCTCAATAGATTAAAATCTCCATCAGATCTGACCATCTGATTTGCTGTTATTAATCATTCTCCTAATTCTGGATTTTTATTCTCTTGGAAAAGATTCTGCTTGTTACTGTTTTGTTCTTTCAATTACAGTACTACATTGACATGTAGATTCTTTTGCTTAAATGGTCAGATAGATGATTCAGGGTACTTATTTTCGTCGAACTTTAGTAATTTGAAAAAATTTCAATGCAAATGTGCTGAATGTGGTTGGCCACAGGGACAGGGTTCTGTTGAATTTGTTTATGCATTCTTTGGCTATATGTCTTATTTTTCTGGAATCTGGACCTGATTCTCCACATATAGTATGTGGGGCACATGCAATGGGACCAGCATCAAGCATCCAGTGGTTTCTACCCAGAAGAATCCTTGGGTGCTAACCTAATCAGATGGTTGTAGCTATATAGGACCTGGAATGGGCTTCATTTGATATTTTTTGCCATCCTATTGTTTCAACTTTTGGTTTCTGACACCTTTTTATATATGTGTGCTTGGTGTATCTGAGAGGGAGCAAGAATCAAGAATAACGTCCCTTTTTCACTCGAGTCTTGATACTATCATTTTTCTCAAGTCTGACCATTTTTTCTACTTCTGTCCTTCACTTAAATGTTACATATACTGTAATCTAGTTGGGTAGGGTCAACCAAATTGTTTGTTGAAGCCTTTATATCTGATCATTCATATGTGTATTTGCTGTAGAGGAGCAAGGATGACTTCTCTTCCACAGCTGATGCATTTTTAGTCCTCCAAATCTCACCCTCTCCCCCCTTAAACCAAAAAAAAAAAACCCATATTCTTACATTTTTAGGCTGTCCTGCTTGCCAGTCTCTAATATCTCTGCAGTCTGCACTGAAATTTACATGGCTCAAATCCTTTCCAGATCCATGATCTGTTAGAATTATTCTTTGAATGATATCCTCCTTGCAAAATCATATCATTTGTTGGTACTATTAATGCCTGTCTTGTTTAGATCTTGAACAAATGGATACTCTTTTTTAAAGTCTTCTAGAATCTATTGGAAGTGTGTTCTACTTCTACTTGTGCTGCCCCTAGGAAAATAATGTTAATTGTGGATACTACTGTTTGTTTAAAAGGAAAAATCATATCCATCTTAAGGTGTTGGAATGTTTTCTTATGCAGATGGATATTGTGATTTCTCAAGCACAAGCTACTCTTGGCACTCTTGTTTTTCAGCGTTCAACATTTGGGGGCATCAATTCCAAGATAAGCAATGTCAGCAGTCGTCTTCCAACGGTATGAGAACTAAGTTTCCTAAGATCAATTATATCTGAAAACATTGAGTCAGTGACAGTGATCGATGGATTATTCCCTTGAAGCCAACAATAACATATTTGCTTCAACTTATTGATGCAGGTGAATCACATACTCTCAGCAATAAAAAAGAAAAAGTCCATGGATACTATCATTCTTTCCCTTGTTGCGTCTGTCTGCACATTTCTTATTTTGATTTACTGGTTGACCAAGTAGGAAAGCATTTTGGATTGCCGTGAAAAGTGTATTGTACCATTGTGGCTTCTTTCTATTCTTTTGTAGTTACCAACTTTCCTCTCTATACATATTGTAAGTAAGCATTCTGTTTCTTAAAATTATCTTATATTGCCAATGAAGTTTCAGCATCCTTGTTTTCAAATTACCTTCGCAAATTGGGTAAACCTGAATTAGCCAAAAAGTTGTCAATGCACACAGCTTATGGAGGTTGGCATGTCAGGCCTACATCTACAAAGTGCAATCTGACTTATTGATGCAGGTGAGTCACAAATTCCCTCGAGTCAGCCATGTTACTTAGGTCCTCCTTTCTTTTGTTTTGTTTTGGTTTTTTCCCACACAACTTTTACTCATTTGGTAATGGCTTGTTTTACTCTTACAAGTAGAAACAGCAGTAACAGCCATTTTTTTTTCTTTGGTCAAGCCTTTGTTGGCTGAACCCTAGTCATTATCTTTGAACCTACCTAGGTGGAGATTAAGTTCTACAAAACCGTGTTTTTTAATTATTACTAAATATAGTAGTTAAGTAAGGAGATGAAAGAGTTTATAGGCAGGGGCCTCCCAGCCTAAATTCCCTTCTCTGTTGTGTTGTGACAGTTGCAAGACTGTAAAAAAGATCTGCAACTGATTTTTCTGTGCATAATTTTGTTCAGTTCATGGATTTGCATTCACTGGATTATATCGTCGTACGTGGTCGAGCTCCCCAACATCAAACAATCCAGTTCATATGTTATCTATATATATATATATATATATTTTTTTTTTTTATAGGGGGTGGTGGGGTGTGTAGGGGGGAAGGGGTTTTAGTAGTTTCCATAATCCATGATACTCAACATGTGTTGGACTGCATGAGTCGACTTCCCTTTAGACAGCAAACTCGAATTGTGGCTAAGTTTGAAGGATCTAAGTAACATGGCTGACTCAAGGGAACGTAGAGGATGGCCATGGGAGGGAACCATAAGGATGTGTTTGGTTACATAATTCGTTAGAAAGTCTTTCTAGTAAAACGTGATTCTCATTTTATTAAATTGTTTGATTTTTTTTGAGTTGGTTCTACTTAGAAATACTAATTCATTTGAAACACCTTGTAAAACTAAATGTGGTTTAGCTGAGAAATAAGGTAAATAGCAAATCATATTTGACACATAATCCTAGCTCTCATATAAATAGTCCACGTTAAGTGGTGATTCAAAAGAATCACAAAAATTGGGATGGATAACCAAACAATTTTTCAGAAAATCTTAAAAATAAGTACGATTCGACAGAAACACTCTCTATGGACTCATTGTCTAATCCGAAATAAAACTCTAACGAATTATGTAACCAAATACATCCTAAAAGATGGGCATGAGAGTTATCTCGGGAGTTGCTGATATTCTGTTTATCTTTTAGAATCTGTTGTAAAGAATCGTCAGAAATCAGTATTGATGACCACTGATTCCAATCCAAATCATGCAATTCGCTGATCCAATTTCCAAATCTTGGTAAAAAAAACTGATCTGTTTGGATTCTGCAACTAAATTTCCAGTTTTATCGAGCAATCTCCTGAAAATTTGATTGCAAAAGTCACCCTAGTTTAATGGACGAAAATGAAAAATTGAAAATATTTACATAAAGAGAGTACAATGAGACGAATTCTGCATAAAGATATCGTTTAACAATTACGGAATATTAAGATCAACTGAGACAAGATTATGTGAACAATTTTATTGAAGTGGAGTCGCAAGACAGAGGAGTGAGTGGGACGTGAGGGCACGGGTTTGAAGATTCGAGGAAGTGAAGGGAGAGAGAGCAGGGCTGTGTTTGGTAGTTATCAAGAAAAATATTTTTGGATTTTTTTGTTATATAAGAATAAAAAATCTAAATAAAGCATTTGGTGTCAACTTGGTGTTTTTCAGATTTTGGAACAAAAAAAAAAAAAAAAAAAAAAAGACTAAAAACGCAAAATGATGGAACAACAAAACCTTGTTTCATCATTTCAGTGTCGTTCCAAAAACTAAAAAGTGAACAGGTTCACCAAACACTACTTTTTTGTTTTAAAATGACATTTTGACATAGAACCTGAAAATTATGTTTTTGACTTGAAATGTCATTTTTTAAACTGAATGACTACCACACACCAGCCTAGGTGCTTAATGGATAGGATTCCTCTCCATAGAGCCCATGGACCATAGAGTGATCTCACAACTGAGGTGACCTCAAGACGTGTGCATGGGTCCACCCAACCGTGGAATCACTTTATGGCCCGGGTCGTTCCAACCGTGTTTGACTGCTTGTGATCAGGAAAAAAAATTGTGTGTGGAGACGAGATCCGGCGGAGACGGACAGAGGGGGTTAAGACTGCTGACACGTGGCTTCATCGATCCAACGGCTGAGGATAAAGATATCACATTTGGGTCTTAAAAGGTATGGATTTCGGGTCAAAACCGAAATCCTCTACCTTTCTAACCTGCAATCCGGAGTTCACCCTTGTTCTTGTCCCTTCTCTCACTGCTCTTGGTTTGCTGAGCGCCGCCGTATATACCAGATCCGCCTTCGAAAGTGAAGAACCCCATCCGATTGGTATCTGACGGCTTCCTAAACTTCCAATCCTCCCTCCTCCGCACCGTCGGCGACACTCATTTCCACTATATTTACTTCCATATCGGTAATCAAAACAGAAAGCTTCGTTTTAGAATATTTGTCGAGAACCTGGACATGATCAGATCCACCAACAGAAAGGGCCTCCCTTATAGGGTTTAATTGATGGTTATTTGATTTCTTCACAGAGTTTTCCAATTTGACCTGTGAGGAGTTCCAGACCATAAGCTTGAGATTGCTTATTTGATTCCTTTTTCTATGTCGGAGCAGGGTTTGGAAGGGAGATGACCCGAAATCCACAACTTCTAAGACCCAAATGTAATATCTTCAACCTCAGCCGTTGGATTGGTTGAGAGCCATGTGTCAGTAGCCAAAGACCTTTCTGCCAAATCTCGTCCCCAGGCCATTTTTTCCCTTGTGATCAGTTGAAGCTGCAAGATTGAGATTGAATTCCTCACAATAGGGCGTCTGGCACACATCCAATGGTTAGAAATGCTTATACACGGAATTTAAGGTGATCACATGCAGTCCAAGGCACCTTGTTGCACCTCAGAGGATCCAAGTCCGATAAAGATTGAATGCCTTTGTATCACAACAGAGCGTTGAAGGTAGAGCAGGCGTTAGAGATGACAAGTGAGTAACCACTAAACAGTGACCTCCTCTACTCTTTTCATGATATTAAATTACCTTATTTGTTATAAAATATAACCTATTAATAAATGTCCTCCCATTCACTAAAAAGTGAAATGGCAATTTAATCCTTAGAGGGGCAAGAATACCAATTGTTTATTGATGGATATAAAAGAGTGGTTACAACATAAGTTGTAACAGCCAAAGTGAGAAACCGATTAACCCTTCAAATTATAGTCTCCAATCTCCTTACTTTTTGTAAGGGACTATATGACCTTGTGGGGACCCGGATTCCCTACACTGAGTGCAATAAGGATCCAATGGTTGGGAGTACCCGGGCACACACCCTAACGTGCTCCCAACCACGGGATGCTCATTGCACTAGATGCACGCTGCGGAGTATTTTTAGTCTTATTTCAATTAAATAGGATTGGCTACATAGATGATAGATCCATGGAAAATAAAAAAAGAAACGTAAAAAGAAAAGGAAAGAGACACAACAACAACTTAGAAAAAACCCATCTACATAGAAAAAGATCCTCTCCAATAACAATGACTTTCTAACGACTCATCCATCATCCAAGATGAATAGATATTCATTCACCATGGGTGCAAAAAAACTTGGTCCTTTAATCCTATAAACAATTTTCAACTCATGTAACAATCATCGTTTATATATATAATTTTTAAAAAAAAAATAGAGGTGATCGAGCCTTGGTTAGACATTAGACATTTTTTTATTTTTAGGGTAAAGGAGACATCAGACATTTTACACCATTAAAAATGATTTTGAATTGAAAATCATTGACAAAAGCTGACAAAGTACATGGATACCTTCAACATTTTTTTTTAATGATAGAACATACATTCAACATCAGAAAAAGAAAATTTAAAACCAATATAAGTAGTTTTCAAATAAATGTTCAAAATCCAAGACTCTTCATCTTTTTTTAAAAAAATAATTTATAAGAACAATCGTATTTCGTGACTTGGTCAAAACAAAAGAATCTTGAGTGATCTAATATGACTTGGACCAAGTCTTGTTATACGTTAATAAAAGATGATTTTTTTATTAGATTTTCTATTTTCTTTATTTGACTTGAAAATCTCACCTGAGTCAAAATCTGATTTTTTCAACAATACTCAATCTTATCGTGGGTGGTTATTCATTGAATATTATTACCCAAAAAAAAAAAACCATACATTAATTAAATAAATATATTATATAACCTTATACGAAACATGTACTTAATATAAAAAAATCCATGCAAAGAACAACTGTTTAATATACCCATAAGGCCTAAAAAACATCCCTCAATCTGCGAACAACAAAAGTTTTTTTTTTGAAGTGGGAGGGGTGGACCTTCAATGCATAATCTTTATTACTATCAGACGGACGTTCGGTGGACACAAATTTCTTTGGATCCCTCAACCTATCAAAAAAGAAAAAAATATTATAAAGAGATTTGATACACTTGATGCACTCACTACAGACTCTAGACACAAGACAGGTAAAATGATGAACACTAAACCCTAACCCCCCCCCCCCCCTCTTCTCTCATTTCATAACAACCAAGAGGTTCGAAGGACTTTTTACCACCAACTATGCTATCTAGTTGTTGTTATCAAACGAGCCTCAAGACCTCTTGATAAACATAGACCTTTTATGCACCATAGCACCTCACCAATTGCAGATGATGTGGACTCCTATATTGCATGCAACATTTATGGAGAATTGTTACAAGCTGGTCAGCAGAAGAAGAAGGCGGCGGCGGCCGCGGCGGCAGTAGCAGTTCGCTTGCGTAGTTTTTTTTTCTTTTATTTATTTATTATTATTTTTTTGTAGAACGCTTGCCTAGTAGTGATGGGCACTAGCAGACAACTTCATATTATCACCGCCAGGTTGCCAGCTTTTACTGCCACCCGTCACTTTTGCTTTCTCCAGTAACCGTTTGATGAACCAGAGGATTGGAATCTATAGAACTTTTGTGCATATCAAGTGTATCTAATCTCTTTACAGTACTCCATTTAAAGTTTAAACTAGAAATCAGCTACGCCACCAGCATCACAAGCATCACCGGTCTCCGGCGGCCGAACCAGAAAAAAATGAAGACCCTTTCGTCGCCCCCAGCCGGTCCAGCGCTTCGCATCTCTCCCTTGGAACCCCTCCGGAAACAATCCCCTCTGCTCTCCAATGCTAGAACCCCCACGAAGAAACAGCCATGGGTGAAGTCCATTTCTGCTTCTGCTTCAGTAACTTTCTCTACTCCCCAGAGAGAAAAGGACCCAAAGAAGCGAGTGGTCATCACTGGCATGGGCGTTGTCTCCGTTTTCGGCAACGATGTTGATGTCTTCTATGATCGCTTGCTCTCGGGTGAGAGCGGTATCGGTCACATCGAACGATTCGATGCCTCCAAGTTCCCCACTCGATTTGGTGGCCAGATTCGTGGGTTCAGCTCTGAAGGTTATATTGATGGCAAGAACGACCGTAGACTTGATGACTGTCTTAGATACTGTCTAGTTGCTGGCAAGAAGGCCCTTGAGATGGCTGACCTCGGCGGTGATGACATCTCTAAGAAGGTGAGAGCTTCCCAGGGTTAATTTGTTTCTATTTTGATCATCCTTTACTTGGATGCTTATGCATGGTTGCTTTTTTCAACTTTCAATGTTCTGGGTTTTTCTCATCCCACATTTGCTTCCCAAGGGGCAGTAGAATTGATGTGTTATGGATCCAAGAATGTTCTTATATGATTCTGCATTTGAGTACGAATTATGTTTCTCGATTTCTATGCGAATTGTAGTACTACATGAGTGATACATCATGGTTTGAATTAAAGGAGTGCTTCGTGTTCCAAATTTTCATGTGAATTATGGTACTGAATGCTTTCTTCAATGAGGAATAGTGAGTAATTTAGATCTGGTATTGTTTTGGACAAACTATGGATTATAAATTGTTGGCTTCAGGTTTTATATATGCTGGTTACAAGTTATGGACTGAATTATGGCATCCCTCTCTACCCTAGATTTTAAAATCTAACTCTTTTTTGGTGTAACCATGTAGAATTGTGGATACACCCATACACCACTTTTGTTTGGACAAACAGATTTTCCTTCTGAAGGTTTTAAAAATCAAACTCCTTTTTGGTGTAACCATTTAGAATTGTGGATACACACTATTTATGTTTGCACAAACAGATTTCGTTTTGAAAGGTAAACATAAGCAGAATAGGTCAACTATTTCAGTTGTTTTGGATGTATAAATGATTTTATTAATTTTTTTTAATAACGAAGGGTGTCCCCACATCCTTTGAAGTGGGAATAGTCTCTACGGGGCCCCCACAAGCCGTTTCCACTCCGAAGAGGGTGGGAGCCTAAGGAAGAAACAAGGGTGGTGCCAAGGGGATTCGAACCCACAAGTAAGACGCTTCCTGAGATGCTTTACCCACTATGAATCACCATTGGACCAACCCCCCTTGGAGTAAATAATTTTAGCTTCCTATGATTCCTACAAAATTTGTGACTGATGGTGTCATTTATGGGCCCGGCGACTGAAATTTAATCCTTAACCAGTTGGAACAAAGGCCTCAATTCAAGAAGTCCTTAGGACACAACAGACAATGGAATTCCAGACCCAAGGAGGTAAGGTTAGTTGTTATGGACCAACACTTCAAAATTAAACGGTCATGAGTTCAACTCTCCTCGAGGCCTACAGATCCAAATAAAAAATAAAAAAGAGCGCATAATTCCATAGTTCTGTGGGTATGCTTCTGAAGATTACACAAATTTGACCTTCAGTTTAACGAAAAGATTCAAAATCCGAGAACATAAAAATGTGTCTAGAGCCTCTAGGCTGACTTGGATGTTCAGCTGCTTTTTGCATTCCAGGAGTAGTGATTGTTTTCATAGTTTGGAAAACTAATGGAACTGAATTAAGAAATGATTTTCCTGGTTCCTTTATTCATAAAAGTATGAAATTGCCACAGGAGGGAAATGTACAAAATAAAAAGTTTCACCTGAAAGTTGTCTTTTTCATTTTGAGTTACTCCCTTTGCTCATTTTGGACTAGAGTTTTTTCCAGTCATCTAGATGTGGGGTCCTTTTTCACATGATCCTACCATGTCTTCCACGTGGCAGATTGTGAAGCACTAAACTAGGCATAGTAATGTTTAGATTTTCCCAAGGTGAAAAATCAAAGTTTGTGCAATATATGTCGTCTACACTGCTTCTTAACAGACATTCCTTTCATGCTTTTTCTGATACTCCTGTAAGCTGCCTATCTTTCCTCACGGTTGCCGCTAATTATTCTGGTTGCAGATTGACAAGGAACGAGCTGGTGTGCTTGTAGGATCAGGCATGGGTGGCCTATCAATGTTTTCTGATAGTGTTCAGGCTCTCATTGAGAAAGGTTACAGAAAAATATCTCCATTTTTTGTTCCGTATACTATAACGAACATGGGCTCTGCCTTGCTTGCAATGGACGTTGGTTTTATGGGTCCAAACTATTCCATTTCAACTGCCTGTGCTACCTCCAATTATTGCTTCCATAGTGCTGCCAACCATATTCGACGGGGTGAGGCTGATTTGATGATTGTTGGTGGAAGCGAAGCTCCAATTGTGCCCATTGGCTTGGGGGGTTTTATTGCATGTAGAGCTTTGTCACAGAGAAATGATGACCCAAAAACAGCTTCAAGGCCATGGGACAAAGACCGAGATGGCTTTGTGATGGGTGAAGGTGCTGGAGTGTTGGTATGTATCCAGTCTTTTCCATATATTGAAGATGGAATATTTTGACCTGATTTTTTTTTTTTTTGGTTGGTTTACATAAATCATAGTGCACATTCGTAGCTTTTATTGATAATTGGTTGACAGTGAGGATAAGCATCTACTTGAGGCTTTCCCATTTATTGAATCTCAACTTTAAGGGTGACCTGCCAGACTGTAGCCTGTACATCTTCATATTTAATAGTCTTTTGGTCAAATGTCTTTAGCATATAGTGATGATAGATTTCTCTTAATAAATAGAAGTCAACTAATGAGTCCATAGTTCTAAATTTCGAAAATTTTTACCAAGATTTCTAGAAATAGCCCAAATAAAAAAAATACCTGGTTTCGATCAGGTTTCGGGTCAAAACCAAACCTGGTCGAAATCCAAGATTTAGAACCATGCTAATGACTAGGTATGATATCACGATGAGGTCATTGATTCTGAGGAGAAAAACTTTCTTTGTATAACTTTTATCATGCTGCTTTCTCTTGGAAGGTAGATAATGTTAGTTTTTCACCTTCTGGTTCTGATTTACCAGCTCTCAGATTAGTATAAGCATTGATTAGATCTAGCGCATCACTATTAAAGGAAAAAAACACCCTAGACTGGATCTAGTTAATCTTTATTTCTTGAAATATTTAAGTATCATATAAAATGCCTTGCCTCAGTTCTTTCTGATATATAACATTTATCTTTTTGTTTATAAATTTGTAATCTTGTTGTTTTCGAATGTTTGGGTGATTGCCTCTATAGATACTGGAATGTTTGGAACATGCATTGAAACGTGATGCACCAATTATCGCTGAATACCTGGGAGGAGCAGTTAATTGTGATGCTTACCATATGACCGACCCCAGAGCTGATGGACTTGGTGTTTCATCGTGCATTAAGGAATGCCTCGAAGATGCTGGTGTGTCACTAGAGGAGGTATACCCTTTGTTGGATTTGCAATCATGGTGTACAAATGTTTTGCATGGGAATATAATTCTGAGCTTTTTCTGTATGTTAATATTCTCATTATCCTTTAAATTGTACTTGGTACTTTCGTTTATAAATATTTAATGTTCTTAAATTCCTACCTCCTTTTTGTTATTACTCTTTACCCCTAATATACAATTGGAGCTGCAATCTACAAGATTCCATCTCAATAATAGATGCCCAGACCTTTTATCCTTTTTGAGAGTTAAGAAGAATGTCATTAGATCCAAGAACAAGTGGAGAGATGTGATGGCTTGGAGTATGAAAAGAGGACCTATCAAAATACAAGGTTCAAGTGGCCAGACAAGATTAAGCAAAAAACCCCCTCAAAAGCATCCCCCAATCAGTTTTTTCTTAGAGATATCTTTATCTCAGTGCTTTTCAACTCTGAACTCAATGCAGCCCAACTCCTTGGAGAATGAAGTCTTCTATTGAAAAAGAATCAAGTAAAAAATATTGAATTGAATATTTCGTTCTTCTATATCATACTTATCCTTCCATCAAATTTTGACCAGTTAACAGCCAACGCACTTTACATCATAGAAACTTTAGGCTTCTTTTCTCACAACTTACAAGCAATAGTTGTTTCATTGCTTTCTCACCCTGTAATCAGCATGATTCCTTAGCTATGGATCAACTGGTGAAGAATTACACCATTTGTCAAATCATGCTTAGGTTCTGTATTTACGAGTTGCTCCCATAGTTGTCAAAGTGGAATGGAGGGTTGCCTAAGGCAACCAAGGCGCCTAAGTGTTATTTTTTAATTCCCCTCTTTTCTAACATTATTTAGTATCCTACTCCTACATATACCTTATATCATAAAAAATCAACATTAAACCACATCAGGTCATGAAAAATCAACATTAAGTCACATGTTATAAAAAAAATCAACATTTAGAGAAATGTCTTGTTCGAGCACAAAAACCAGCTTTTCAACAAATCCAGGATTTGCTTAAACCCAAGTTGTATTGACAAATTTATCTTTCAGTCAAACTTATTTTATGGTGTGTGAATGCTGTTAAAAATCTGTTGAATGAAAATAAAGTTATGAACATCAAAACAAGAAATTATTTTACCGCACTTTGTTTTTTAGCAATGTTTTACCATGATAATGGAATTTTCAGATTTGGGAAAAACCTAGCATTTAAAGTTGAAGATTGCCCCTACAACTAAAATCCAGTTTTTGTTCTTGAATTGGAGGGTGGGGAGTTGACTTTTATCCTTTTGGAATTTGAGTTTTAAACTATTTTTATTGGATTAAAAAAGGGGGCTGTTTGCATATTAATGAATAATGAATAATATCGTCAGTAGATTGTTTACTTAAACGATATTTGGTATAAATAAGGACCAAACCTTGTCCGATAGTTCAAGGCACCTTGCACTAAGACGACAGTTGCCTAAACCCCAAGAAAACTGCATGGATGCCTAGGAAACACCTAGACAACTCTGTTTGCACCAGTATGACCTTTCAGCCAGGGCGTGAGATGAATTATGACTCTATCTGTTACATCGCAAGCACATTAAATCTGATTCCATTGATGATCAATTCAGTGCTTCTCATGAACTTGAAAAAATACCTCTATGAGGTTGCTTGGATACCTCCATGTTTCCCATGAGAAACTCCACTGAACAGTTTACCTCTTCAATCTGCATGGCATGTGGATAGCATTGTCAAAGGAACAAAGCTGAAAAGGGGAACCAGCATGCATTCAAGGCTTTACTCTTTGGTTATGCAAACAAATGAGAACTTCCTCTTCCTGTCAAATGCAGCTTACATGGATAATGCATTACTCTGCCTACTTGAAGTTCATGCTTCTTTACATCAATGTACCATATACATACAATGTATATATATATATATATATATACATTGTTGTATTCTAAAAGTAGGAACATATTATCCTTTTTTTCTTCCATCATTCTAACAGGTAACAACAGCACATAATCAAGTCTCTGATTCGTAGCAACTTATCTTCCCCAGTACTGTATTTTCTGCACTCTCCATCTTGGAAAACACATCGTGTACCTTCCTCTCTTTTTATGATAGGTCTTGCCACCTAAAGAAGCTATAGAATTCAGACTCTGTATCCGACGAAGGAATGCAGATAGAATTGTTCTACCATGAGATTGAGGATAAACATGTAGCTTGCTGGTGATGCTCTTTTTCCCTGCCCTCTACCTCAAATATGCCCATAGATTGGGCTTGAAGTTACTGTGAAATCCATTGAATTTACCTCATCTTGGAATGACTTTCTTCTGTTCAATATAGTGACTGATTTAAGCGCTGAAGACGTGGGGATCCTTCCTCAACTAGGTAATGTACACTAATTCCGAACCAGAAAATTCAGCAAGAGACTAGTTCAGAGGATCACAAAATAGAAAAGAAACAGAACAGCAGAGGGAGAAAGTGTATATCTCAGTACAGATAATTCAGAATGGATTACAAAATCAGGTGGGATGTTGATCTGAACTTGTAAAATAACTCTACAAGTTATCTCTGAAAACAGAAAATTCCTAGTGGCACCAGGAAAACAGGAATGCATTCTGGATCAAGAATTCTAGTTGCTGGAATCAGAATTTGATGCCTGAATTCCTGAGAGAAATATACCGGAAATTGATATACTAATTTGAGAAATTCATACCAGTAGCTAGAGAGTAATTGAAGAAGAATGCAATCTGAAAATCAGAAGAAAACTGGGTATCACAGGTGCTATAAGAGTAGAATAATCTGACCTGTAGTTTGTAAGAGATTAAGATTGAAAGTAGAATAGATAACAGGGCAGGAATCTACCTTTTGCGGTTTTGGAATCTACCGAAAGGTACCCCTTGGAATCCTCCAAGTTGAACTGGAGAATCCACTCAAAAAAACAGAATTGAATCCAGAATACTTGAAGAAATCTCCAACAATAGCAATCATAATTTCATGGGTGAATCCATAGGCCACTACATTTATATTTAAATTTCATAAACTGATTCTCTAACAGTCGTAAATTGATTTGGAATTCAAATTATGGCTTGGAATAGTCAAAATATACTAGAATTTGACACTCCTACTCACAGGAAGACTCTTAAAATATATCAAACTTGGAATGAAATCTGGACTCAAATCCCTAATAATTCTGGGACTTAACTTAGCTAATTTCTAACAGTAAAAATAAAGGGTGTACTTGGGTGAGAACTACGCTGCCTTACCCCAAGAATGTCGAGAGGCTGTTTCGACCCTTGACCACCTTGGCTAACTACTAACATTAAAGGTCTAAAATAACCCCAGAAATTTGGACTGAACTAATCCTACTCGTAGTCTTAGCTTCTACCCTAAATTCTAGGCTTATTACATTATGAAAACTAATTGCACCAAAGGCACAACATGTATATTCTAGGCTCAGAGTGGAGGTGGAATTGATTATGCTACAGTGGTATGGATAACAGATGGTATTCCTCAGTTCAATTGCATTTCTCGGCTTCTTTGAGAAATAGATGAAGACTGAAAAAAAAAATCAACACAGAGGATTACTTCCAATAGGGTTCAGTATATTTTTTTTCCAAAGGAGGTTGGATTCAAGTGAATGTCTTTTCTTTGCTTGTGTCTGTTCTAGTGGTATAAGAAACACATAAACAGATTATTTAAAAGCACGTTTTAGTTTTTCAGCAATTTTTCTTTATGGTGTTGATATGTTTTTTGGATTGAAGTGTCTATTCTATTAATAGGCTTAAGATCAGTTTTTTCTCCTCTGGTCTTGTAATTCTCTTGCTGTAGTTTAAGCAGCAAAGGCTTCATTTTCCATCCATCTGTACCCATTTCTTTTTAAGTGTATTTCTTGTTTCCTGTGTCATTCCTTTGATTCCGATATATGGATTTTCCAAAAATCTCAAATGACTAAATAGTTTTAATTCCCGTGCCGTCTTAGCCAAAACACTAAATTTTGGGCCAGATAATATGTAAAATTTGATTGCTATGAAGTCTTTATTTTGCTGAACCGGGAGTTGTCTTAAAATTTGTGGCAACGAAATAGTAATAATTTATTCTGTAAGATCTAGTCCTGTGCCTTACAATCACAAACTTGTAGGATTTGAATGGTCTTGTCATGTCTATGTCAGTGTCAGATTTGGGAACCAACCCAAGTTATTGACAGCTTTACATTTCGTACATGAAGTGAAGAAATGATTGTACATCTTTTGAAAAACTGTTCATTAGTTGACCGGTTGAAAGATTTCTTCTCGGTCTACAGTCCCATCATCATTAATCTTCTGTTTGATAGATGTCTTAGACCAAAATCTTATGCATTTGATGTTACAAGGAATATCAAATCCCTACCGCCGTTTAGAACTCTTAGTTGTTCAGTGATGATCGTCACAATTTATTGAGTGGCCTGGGATTGTGAATAAATTTCAAATTTGTTGCAATGGTCTTCTGACCGTTCAATTCTTATTCATTCTTTCATGTGTGCCTATTGTTTTATTTATTTATGGGTCCTGTCTGTTTCTCCAGTTGGCTTTTATAGCTAATGGGAATTCAGTTCATCTAAATATATCGATTCATGACCATGAAAATTATATGGGTGTATCCTAATTTCAGGTTAATTACATAAATGCACATGCAACTTCGACGTCTGTCGGTGACCTGGCTGAGGTGAATGCGTTAAAGAAGGTTTTCAAGAACACTTCAGAGATCAAAATGAATGGAACCAAGGTAAAAGTGTGCTTCTGTCCATTGATTTATCTTAGTTGTATCTTTGATCTCTACTTCTCCTTCCAGGTTGATTCATTTGATATTCTATTCGCTTTGTATATCTTGTTCTTGTTTGTCTTTGACTTAAGATATTTTCTTTTGGTCATCAACAGTCTATGATAGGGCATTGCCTTGGGGCTGCTGGGGGTCTGGAAGCCGTAGCTACAGTGAAAGCCATAACTTCTGGGTGGCTGCATCCCACAATAAACCAGTTTGTATGTATTATCTATTGATTTTGAGAGCAAAGGATAGAGAAAATTGCAGTTGGAGAAAGCTTTTAAATGTTCTTATTATCTGGATCTTTAAACTCATAAGATCCCTTGTGCACTTGCAGAATCCAGAACCTTCTGTTGAGTTCGATACAGTTGCAAATGTAAAGAAACAACATGAAGTGCATGTTGGTGAGTAACTGGAACTTAGCTTTTGAGATTTGGTTTGAAGTGGAATTATAAAGCACAAAGACAACTCCCATCTTTTGAATACTAAGAATAAACTGACATTTTCTTTCACTACTAATTGCAGCCATTTCAAATTCTTTCGGCTTTGGAGGGCACAACTCTGTTGTGGCTTTTTCAGCATTCAAGCCTTGATCAGTCAACATTTAGAAATTTTGGAAGGATAGTATGGCTCACTTCTAATTCCTTTGTTGGGTTCTACAATCTTTTTCTTCTTCATTTCTTGTTCCTGGAATCCTACACATGTTCTTTGATTAGGGTTTTTCTTCTCTTACGATGCAGTTCTATAAGTTGTAATGGAACTTAGATTTGGCTACCTGCCATTTTTGTATTAGAATTTTTGAGGATTTTTTTTTTGGGTGAAATTAAAAAAAAAAAAAAAAATTAAGAAGTCAGTAGAAGAAGCATTTTGTTCAGTTCTAAAATTTTCATTTTTTTTTTTTAATATAAGTCCAAGGTAAAATCTTCGCAGTCCACCTAATTGTGCTACATGAAAAGCTGATGTGGCAACTCTAACTGTTGAATGGGGATGTTGTCTGCATCGCTCATCTTTCAATTTCCAAAGTCAAATTCAATCTTATGCTCTTCCATTTATTGACATTTTCTGATGTACTTTTCAATTGTCATTCGATTTCTATTGGTTTCCAAGATATGCCTTTTCCTGGTGGATTGTTATTGTTGTATCTTGTCAGGTTGTTGAACACCAATTAGATTGAAACTTGACATGTGAAAGGCCGTAAATGAAAGCCTTCCTATCCGGGCCATGTTGGAAAGAATTGAAATTTTATTAGTTAATTATTTATTAGAATGAAAAAGAAACAGAAACGTAGACGGTAGATCATTGCAGCATTTGCCTATTATTTACAGTTATGTTTGATTGCAAGGAAAATTTAAAGGATTTTACTTGATTGCAATGGAAATTTAAAGGGAATAAAAGTGAAATTTTCAAACTTGAAAAATGAAACTTTTATAATCATTACCCCACCTTACAATCAGACAGAGCCTCCACCTTACAATCAAACAGAGCCTCCAGGTTAACTGATGATTTTTAATAGCAGATTGTATTAGCATGTATGAGACATTTTCTTTTGTTTCTTTAATAATCACTGTTTAGATCAATTTCAATGCATTATTCTAGTGTCTGACTAGTAATGTCGGATTGCATTAAATATCAAAATATATACAACTAAGTGATGATGTGGACATATTCATAAAGTTTGACCGGTGATGTATATTATCACTTGGTGGAAAATGCATGCGATTGAAAATTTTAAAGTCTAAATAATTCTTGAATTTTTTTTTTGATACAATAAATAATTTTTGAAGGTTATACTTAATTGCAAAAAAAAAATTAAAGGGAAGGAAAGTAAAATTTTTAAACTTAAAAAGAAAACTTTTTGTAATCATTACTTATATGATCCCCTGTGATTGTATGAACGAGTTAATTTTTTTTTTTTTTTATCATATTTAGTAATGATATATTTATATGTAATATTTATTTTACATTTTATAGCAACGGGTTTTGAATGCAAAGTAAAATGAAATTTAATAAATTTCATTCCTTTAATTTTCTTTGGTACTTTAATAATTCTTGGAGGCCATGGTTGATTCCTTAGCTCCCTATTCCTTCTCCTTCTTCTCCTTTTTTGTTTTTCTTCTTTTTTCCTCTCCTCCTTTGTTAAGTTGTTGAATGAGGAAATGAATTAGAATTGTACATTATAGACATAAGCTATCACACTAAAGCATGCTTGGCTAAATAATGCATTTTCCAATAAATGAATTAAACCTGTGTGGGCCCATCCTCTTAAGGACTATAAAGCTTAATTACCAATCATAGATGGTGAGTCAAACCTTAAAGGCTTTTGCAGTACATGGGTACGAAACCCCAAGCCCCACAGTCAAATAACCTGATTCTGGTGGTTCACCCTATCTTCTTTTGGTGCCTATGTTCAGATGTGGTGTGGTTTCCACAGAGGTCTTTGTGTGCATGGGATCAAGAACACTTACCACTAAGGTTTATACTGTCTGAACCTCCTCTGATTCGATCAACACTACTTGCATTGACAACAAGGGACATTCTTTCCTTTCGAGCAATAGATCATAGCAATTCATAGGTCCCCAGTGGTTTCAATCTCAGGTTTTTGGGTAGGGGTTTAACAATTATGCTTAGTAAAAGTATGATAATTGAATGCATAAAACTTGGAATGCAATGCCATAAAATGGAAATAAAATAAAACTTATTCCCTCTACAAATTCTGTGAAAGGTGTTTAATGGCTGGAAGGGCATGGGCTCGTATTGTAAGTGTAAACCGTGACGCATAACTAATGCCAAGTACAACAAAACAACTCTTATGCGTGATTCCAGTGCACAAATCTTGTTGATAATCGTGGCTTGAACTACGCGGGATCCTCCAAAACGTAGAAGGGTTCTAGTATTTATAGTAGGGGTGTCAATCAATCGGGTTAGGCCGGTCTCGATTGGGCCTAACCAGGCTTGAGGGTGTGAAATCCTTGCACTATGAACACCCGTTTACTTAAACGGGCCTAGGTTTGGGTGGCATGGTACGGTTTGCAATCAGGCCGGTCGATGTCGGGCTTTAATCGGGCTACCTTAAACGGTCTTATACGGGCCTTAAATGGGTTATGGACCTATTTAATTCTAAACGGGCTTTAAACGTGCCTACCCTAAAATTCTTTTTTAAGGGGATTAAACTATTGGCTTTAAAACTACTACAGGATAACATTCACAATTCCGAAACCATATCCAAGGGAATCATGTCTTTAAAATATAATCTAAGTTACAAGAATTACATTATTTTTAACCGTTGAATGTCCCATTTAAAATGTGAATGTATTGCCTAAGTGAAGTCAGAATTTGAAAAGTTGTTGAACTGTCCGAACCGGTTGATATCTCATGCATGAAAAGTGCCCTTGTTGGTCCAACCAGCATCTCCCCTGCATCATAGACAGTAAAGAATTTTAGAAGAATCAGAATGCCATAATAAGTGAAGAAGAATATTGAATCAGATGATATAATTAAAAGTTTTATTCCACCTGTTGTGAGTCTTGTGACACGCTTTCTTTGTCCTCCGGATATACCTCTCAACGTTTGATCTCCAACCATGGTATCGGTACAAATCTCAAGTCCCAAGGTCTACAAGTATGATGTGGAGAAACAGAAAAAAATGATCAGAGTCCTTACAATTTAAGAAGGGCAGTTGTCTTTCCCTTTACTACCACCTTATCACACTTGTAGTCTGTCACCACTTCCTCAACCCCTGTCAAGATCAATTAACCAATACCTTTAGAGAGAGAAAGATTAGCGAGAGAGAGAGAGAGAGAGAGAGAGAAATTAAGTAAAAGGGGAGGAAACCGTCAAATCCTTTGAGGGCTTTGACAATCTTCCTTGCACAAGCCTCGCAATGCATGTAAACTTTGAGGATGATCTCTTGAGGCTCTTCTGATTTCTTCTAGCAGCGGCGACTAGAGGGAAGAAAGCACCGGCAACCGGCGGCGACTAGAAGGAAGAGCCGAAGAGGGATGAGTTTACTACCCGTAGTTCTTTAGGCAATTAGGCCTTTAGGGTTTTTTTTCACAGGAATTTACCATTTACTATATATTCTTTACTCATATTTTATAGTATTAGTGGTAAAATAGGTATTTAGGCATTTTTGTAAGGGGGTCGGGTTGGTCGGATTAAATGAGTCGATTCTAGCGGGCTTCTTAAGTGAGTCGGGTCAGACGGGCACCCAACGGACTAGTAGCCTATGCCATGAACGCCCGTTTAATAAATTGGCCAATTCAAGTCGGGCCTTAAGTGAGTCAGCTCGATCGGCCCTACCGGTGCGGACTCAGAATTGACACCCCTAGTTTATAGTTTGAAGGTCTCTTGGTCAAGCAAGGCAAGTGTGGAATGCTTTCATGTGTGAGGTGATCTCTTTCCTCATTGGAGAAAGATTTTATGTCTATTTATGGAAAGTAAATTTCTCCCAAAGCGTGGACAAATGCTCACACTTGTCACATAGTTTTTTCTAGAATCTTTTAGGTGTCACAAATGTCTTAATGTGTGGGGGGGGGGAATTACGAGATTTGACTGAAGATATGCAAAATCCCTACAAAATATAGGGTCGGCACAATTTTTAATTTGGCCAATGTCAAACTGGGATGCAAATAGCGTCGGCCAGAGTGCACTTGGTGCTGGCATGATTCAATATGAGCCTAGCTTGAGTTGACTTAGTGGGTTTAGTCCAATTGGATTTTTAGCTCAATTTTGGAGACCAATCTATGATTTCTTAGGTGGTTTTACTCAGTTTTAAGTGTGTCAAAAGTCATATGCCATTGTTACAAAAAAAAAAAAAAAAAAAAAAAAAAAAAAAAAAAAAAAAATCATGCCTATTTAAAAATAATTATGCTCAATTAATTAACCATCCTATGACACTATGTAAACAAAAGCTTATTATTTATGGCTAAGAAAAAACCTTGACCATAAATACAAGATCACTTTGCGTCTCAAGGGAGTTCTTGATTCATCATTGCTACACTCTTCTGGGTGATAAGATGTGGTGTTTGCAAGAATACACCAAGACATATGGGAAGACAAAATGACCTCCTTGCCCCGTACAAAGAAAGGCAAAAAAAACCATTGATCCCTACGTTGGTGACAGAAGCCACGTTCCCTTTCAAGGAACCTTCCCCCTTTTCTTAATTACTTAAACAATCAATCCACCTTTGACGAAATCTAGTGGGTGTCAACGACATCACGCAAACCTAACAGGCTAATATGGCCGTGTTATCGAACCTCCCCCGACATTTAAACTCTAAAGACTGAACAGTAGAACAAGTCAATAAGGTGAGCTGCGTTACCAGTCACCACGACCATCACCCCATCACTTGTCACCGGCGGGCAAAGGAGCAGAAAATGCAGGCGCTTCAGTCACCAGCCCTTCGCATCTCTCCCTTCGAACCACTCCGCAGTAATTCCAATTCAGGCAGAGCCAGTTCCAGAAGTAACTCCAAGAAAAAGCTTCCATGGATGTTGAAGCCCATCTCTGCTTCTTCGACAACATCTTCTGCTCCTAAGAGAGAGAAAGACCCAAAGAAGCGAGTGGTTATTACTGGAATGGGCCTTGTTTCTGTATTTGGCAACGATGTTGATGTCTACTATGATCGCTTGCTTTCTGGTGAGAGTGGTATCGGACCCATCGCTCGATTTGATGCCTCCAAGTTCCCTACTCGTTTCGGTGGCCAGATTCGTGAGTTCAGTTCTGATGGTTACATTGATGGCAAGAACGACCGTCGTCTTGATGACTGTCTGAGATACTGTCTTGTTGCTGGCAAGAAGGCCATTGAGGATGCTGCCCTTGGTGGCGATAGCCTCTCCAAGGTATGAGCTTTTTTTGGTTTTTTTTTTTTTTTCCCCCTCTTCGATCCGAATGAATACGCTAGTGTCTATGCATGTTGGATATTAATTATGGGCTCGTCTCATTTCTCATTTGTTTCATGAGGGGAGAGAGAGACCAGTTGATGTGTTACAAATCTAAGAATGTGGTTCTGCTTTTGAGTGTGAATAATGGTTTGAAGAAGAGATTCTTTCTCGCGTTCTTTATGTGAATTCATGTTGACAAATGCTCGATTCATTTGGGTGTTGTGGGGAGGGGGGGGGGGGGGATAGCGAGTGATTACGGTGATTTCGACCTGATTTTGGTTTGGAAAATTAATGAATATATGTTCTGCTTCACAAATGCAGTTATTTGGATTTATGGACTGTTCTAGTTTCATATGAGGAGTAGAAAAACAATGACTGATGATGCTTGTTATCAACCAAACAACTGATGTTGGATATCCAATCAATTCGAACAATTTTCCCGATCAACAAAGAAGTCCCGGGCCTCAATGACAACGGGAAGCCCACACTTCAGCGGGTATGCTTCTGAAAATTACACAAAACCATGGGCAATTCCGCCTCTCAGTATTCTAGTAAATTACCAAATACGAATACCAACAAAATGTGTGTAGGCCAGGAACCAGTCTGAGTGACTTACCTGTACAGTGGTCTTTCAGTTGCAGGAGTGATTTTTCCTCTTTGTTTGGAAACCTAAGAACTGAATCAAAAATCAAATAATCTCAACAATCTTTTGGTTCTGAATCTATTCCTTTTCCATTAATTTGTGTTGCCACATCAGTGCAACTTTATAGGCGTAGGAGTATGTAAGCTGAATTAGTATCATTACCTCAAGCATTTCAGCCTTATTATTTTTGAAATTTTCACCAATAAACAGAAAAGTCTGAAATTACATATGTTGTCGCTGTGGGTTTTAGTTGCATGCCTCTCATGCTTTGCTGAACCCTCCCCTGAAACTATGTCTTGTTTCTTACCATTGTTCTTTTTGGCAGATTGACAAGGAACGAGCTGGTGTGCTTGTAGGATCAGGCATGGGTGGTCTATCAGTGTTTTCTGATAGTGTTCAAAGTCTCATTGAGAAAGGTCCTAGGAAAATAACTCCATTTTTCATTCCTTACACCATAACAAACATGGGGTCTGCCTTGCTTGCAATAGAACTTGGTTTCATGGGTCCAAATTATTCAATTTCAACTGCCTGTGCTACGTCCAATTACTGCTTCTATGCTGCTGCCAACCATATCCGACAAGGTGAGGCTGATTTAATGATTGCCGGTGGAACTGAAGCTGCAATTGTTCCCATTGGCTTAGGAGGCTTTGTTGCATGTAGAGCTCTGTCACAGAGAAATGATGATCCAAAAACTGCTTCAAGGCCATGGGACAAAGATCGAGATGGCTTCGTGATGGGTGAAGGTGCTGGAGTGTTGGTATGTTCTAGAGTCTTTTGCAAGTTCTTGAGATGCAATTTTTTGATCTCTTATAACTTCTTATTGTGCCTTTGTTTCAAGGGTGACCGTGAGACTGTAGACTAAGTGCATCTGTGTATTGAATTGGTTATGTTCACATGGTTTTAGCTTTAATGCATGGCATAAGCATAAGGCAGAATACACTGACTACTATGCCCTGATTGACACGAACTGTAATTATAGAGTTTTCTCCTTTTGGTTCTGATTTGCATCACCCAGTAATAACCAAAAGCAAATCCTGATTACATTTAATTTAGAAAAAAAGAGTTTGTTCTGAGGTCACAACCATTTATGTGTTTCCTGGATTTCAAATTCCTATATCATCCCCTCTGAGATTTGTTATGGCAATTTGAATGAGGCGTAACAAATGTTATTTGTTCACACAAGAAGAAGGCTGCGAAAACATATCCAAGCGGCCAGAAATAGTATTTCAGCTTGAGAAGGCCCAGCTGGAATTCATTGAACCCAAGTTGGCCTTGATTCTATCGCCTTCAAAATCATGCTCAAAGGCGAAGAGCACTTGGGGGATATAGTAATCACCATGGGAAAACATTTGTGAATTTAAATTGCTTTCAACTGGCAACAGTGGTGTGAATGTTGGAAGAGTTGGGAATGGAGGTGGCACACATAGTGGAAGATGGACGGGATCCTAGCTATTTGATTCGGAACATTCGGGTTCAGCTTTCAGGTGCGATTGCAGTCTTTGACACCATTGCAACTCTTTGAATAGAACTCAAAAAGATTCTCTGGGGTTTCATCTTTGCCACCATTGCTGCTGAGATAGAGCATCATTATGGACACATCTTGATTGCTGCATGCTTGCTGAAGTTAGCACCCCCATAGATGAGAACTTAGGAGGAGAGAACAGAGGTTTAAATCCTGCAGAAAACTGAGAGATTTAGGCTCTGTACTGTAACGATTCTGTTTTTTAAACTTGATTCTGGGTCTGGCACACTTTTTTGCATTTCTATATTTTTGGAGGGATTTTGTGCCTTAAATGTTGTATGGTAACGTTGAAAAAAAGTCGTTTCTGTAATTAAGAAGAAATAGAAACATGTATGGTTCACACTTGACAAAATCGTTTCTGTTGTGAAACAAATATTTACGTAAAATGCCACTTACCACCATAGGAAATAATGAATTCAATGGATTAAAAATAGGTATACCTGACCTGGTTCTCAATTCATAGTGAATGAATTTAGAATTCAAGCGAATTGAGTGCTTAAAAGCTTGTGTAATCAAAGTTCATGATTACAATTAAACCCCTTTGCCCCAACTGTTGAACAAGGAATCCAGTTCAATGGAGTTCTAAAGTCCAGTACTCCAGGCACAGTAACGGGAAGCCACAGCTATTGGAAACTGGCGGTGATTAATGAAACTCACAAATGGGCAGAAGGGCCAAATACATAAGACCTATAGATCGGTATTACATGTTGGGCCAGCAAGGTGGTCCAATGGCTGCTGGATACCCAGAAAATTCAGGAACTAGAACCAATCTATTGACCCCAATAATTCGAAGCTAAAGTATTAATATCTTATAACTCCCTGTAACATATATTCACCATGGAGACGTATAGCAATCAAATTCAGCATCTTGAATTCATCATGAGGGTTAAATAGGATTAGAAAGAGACAACTTGTTAATTGGGGTTTATCCATCACCAAAGCCCTGAGTTTCTTCCACCAAACCTACTCCATGATTCTTTCTCAGTAGCTCATCAAGCGAACTAAAACACACATATCAATAAGAAACAGATCTCAAAGAAGAAATTATACCCAGAAGTGAACACGAAGATCAAGGAAAGAACAAATTTCAGATGAAACCCATAAGTCAGAGAGTTGAATCACCAACCCTCAATGAAACGAGATAGCAGCAATCAAGCTTCTGGAAAATTAAGGTTCGGGAACAAACCTAGAATTGACGAAATAGACATAACCGTACTTCTTTGACATCTAGAAAGTGATGTGATAGTATTTATTTGAGCATTCTACCCACCCCCCCATATCCCTAATTTCTTCGCTTTCAAGTGAAATTGAAGTCCATTAATGGGCTCAAGGCGAAAGCGGTCAATCTACCTTACATTTGTGAGCAGTGGTGACTGGGGAAAACTTTCACAGTGGTCAATACATGGAGTTCCAAGCATGAGCAACGATGGCCACAGATAATGAACACCCACCGTGAGCAGAGAGGTTGGAGGATTCACAGGGCTGAGCGTTACAGTGGTTGAAGTCTCAAATGGGTAGTGATACCCTCTTAGTTTTGATTGTTATGTTTTGATGGCTAATTCCATAAATACCCCTGTCCACTTAAGTGATATATTCATATCTGCGCCTCTTGCTCAGAATCGATTTTGAGATTGAAAAGCTGCAAAAACTTGTGCCAAAAAAAGGGCTCTAAAGCATGAAAAGTGTCCGGTTCATTTCAAAAAAATAGAAAAATGAACCAGGCATACCATACAGCTTTCACCTATTTCTATTCCAAAAAAACCAAAAAACACAAGAATGGATTTTTCAGAACGTTACAATACAGACCCTTACTCTCTTTCGCAAGTAAATAATCCTCAATTGCTTCATCTGCATGGGTGGTACTTAAACTGAGTATCAAATTACTTTTTAACCCTTCTTCTATGACATTGAATGAATTCTAATATGTACAAGCATTTAAAATTCATATCCAATCTCATGTAGTGAAATGACCACTGGGCCCCTATATTCCCAGCCATGTCCCATGTCTTCTTTAATTTATGGTAAATGTTGTCTTATGAGTTTTTGGGAGAACACATACTAATGGAATCAGGGTTTAGTCCTTACAGTAGAATCAGATGCTCAATAGGGATTGTAGGGAGGTGAGATTGAGAATACAACCAGAATTGAGCAATTGTTATAATGAAGGAAGAAGTAAGAGATAAGAGGAATATGACCAAGGATTCTGACCAAAGCCAAGGTTTGCATCTCACAAGCCAAAACAAGGCATCACCAAGCAACCAAGCATCTCAATAGGCTCCATTGCATCTCATAGCTATTGGCATAAAATCAGATATTTCATTCAACTTATAAACTTGCTTCAAAATTCTTGCAAGCAACTCTTTTTATTGATGGGCTAGGAGGGTTCTAGACCCTCATTGGGATTTTTCAAGATATTTAATGAAGTTTACATTTTCAAGGTCTCTCACAACTAACAATGAAACTAACTTATTGACATCCCCAAGACTTCACACTAAATACAACTAACTAGTTGAATCATAAGGGCCACTTATCCCTCATATATGTGCTTCCAAAATAGGCCCATTACAGTAGAAAACATAAAAGTTCCCAGCCTATGACCCATATAACCTATTAGACATTAGACTAGGATTTGTGCTTGTTCCTATGTGAATACTTGTGCTGGAACCTCTCTTGATTATGTCACATACCTTTGTGATTCTAATATCCCCTCCCCCACCCCCCACCCCCCCAAAAAAAAGGTATATTAGATTTTTTTTTTTTTTTTTAAAATGCTTATTGCAATGTTTCACCTCAATTCCTTTTTAATACCTTATCCTACATGGTCTCTCTCTCTCTCTCTTAATGTTTGGTCATTGTCTTGATAGGTAATGGAGAGCTTGGAACATGCAATGAAACGTGATGCACCTATTATTGCTGAATACTTGGGAGGTGCAGTAACTTGTGATGCTTATCATATGACCGATCCCAGAGCTGATGGACTTGGTGTTTCATCATGCATTGAAGGAAGCCTTGAGGATGCTGGTGTGACACCAGAGGAGGTACATTCTTTGTTGGCTTGGTTACTGCTGACAGTCATGTCGTATCAATAATATTTGCATGGAAATATTGTTCTGAGCTTTCTTTCTTTTATTATAGTTTGACTCATCTTGTTGTACTTTAAAATAAACTGTGTCTACAATTCTACATATTTTTTTCTCAAATTCCTATGCCTTTGTTGTTATTATCTGTATCCCCTGATAACAAATTAGAGCAGCAATGTTTTAGATTCAGTTGAAAAATGAATAAATAAATGCTCCAACCTTCTCTCCCAGATTACTACAAGCAATGAAGAGTGGAGGCATTTGATGCCTTTGAGCATGCAAGAGGACCCATCAGAAGACAGTCTGAACTAGTACACAAGAGTCTAATGAAAGTCCCTTTTAAAAACATCTCATTAGTCTCATTAATAGCTTTATCTTATGAATTCTGAACTTCCAACCTAAACATTCCTTTTAAAAACATTCCCATTAGTCTCAGTAACTTTTATCTTATTAACTTATGAATTCTGAACTTATACCATCAAACTCCTTGGAGAGTGGAATCTTCTAGGGGGAAAGTGTTGGATATCACTAGTGGAATTGCCTCTTTTTCGATTTCTTAAAATGTTCAGTGAATTTCTAAATGATGAGGAATTATAAGTATAATCAATTCACAATAATAAGTATACACAATATAGAAACACAAGATTTATAGTGGTTTAACTCCTTGAGTCTACATCCACTCCCTCAAGAACACCTTGAGAGTTCCACTTATATTTCCATTGCAATACAATAGGTGGGAAAATTTACTTTTACAAATCTTTTTAAGGATAAGAGGATCCTTTACAAAAATCTCTTTAAAGGATGAAAGGGTCCTTGCATTAGTCTAAGTACAATGTAGACTATGCAATTCTCAACAACAACAACTCAGCCATATCCCAACTTAGTGAGGTCAGCTACATGGATCCGATCAAAGACAGCGAAAGGAAATTTAGAAGTAAAAGGGGAAGAACACAAACACAACAAATTAATAAAATCTCACCTAAATGGCGTCAGCTACATGGATTCTTGCCCTCCAATCAGATCTATTTGAGGTCATACTTGGGACAAGACCTAACTATGCATGTCTATCCTCTATACTTCTCCTATGGTCATTTTAGGATTGCTCCTAGCTCTTTTGGCTCCTTCAATCTAAATTAGATCATTCCTCCTTACTAGTGCATCCTCATGCCTCTGTTGAACATGACCATACCATCTCAAACGGCTTTTTCGGAGCTAATCATGAATCGGCTTGCTCAACACAAGAGCAAAATATAATTCCAATAAAAGTGGTAAAGAATGATATTACTCAATTGAAGAGTGTGTCAAGTGTTCCTTGTGAGTGTAATATGATATGAATGATGCACTTGAAAAATTCCTTGATCACTTCTCTTGAAGATGAAGACTTGGTGAGCATCTGTGGAGTGCCGAACTTGAGATCACTTATATAGCTTGAGTTAGATGCTCTTGATTTCTCTACCTTCACTTGACTTGAATTGAAGGCCCAATTAAATGATCTTAATAGTAGTGGTTGTGTCATGTTTAACTAAGAACAATGACTCCTTATATAAGCTTAATTGGAGGTCTAAAAATCTGTTTTCAGGCATATTTTTGTCCAATCGTTTAGCCACTTAAAGTAGCCGTTGCAAGACATGCTGAACTAACCGGACTCATACCGGCTAGCCGGTATATCAGCTGTTTGATGAACTGGTTCACTCTTGACTTATCGGCTGTTGCCGGTAGCTCTTTAGAATTTGTGTCTGAGTTCAACTAGATGCATAGCGGCTAGTCCCTACTTCGGCCGATTGGTGAAAAGGCTGGATTGAACACTTTTGCCAATTCAGAGCTACTGTATAGAAATGGGCATAACCCTCTCACTCAGACTTGGATCAAGACAATTCCAGTTGTGTTGGATCCACGACTCGATGATCTACTACTTTCTAGAATAACCCATTCTGAAACTGCCATTTGAAATGACCAAAATGCCCCGAACATGAACTGCAGCAACTGACATGATGTACCACATTACTTGACTTTTAGCTATTTAAGCTTTGTACTTTCCGGGCTTTTCCTAACAGCCTTCCAATATTAGTTAAGTCTATTTGAATGGTCATTGAGCATCTCCTAAGGTCCATTTAATTCATAGGAGAAATGGTGATGCCAATGATATGCAAGATACAAATATGACATGAAGTGTACTAGCCTAAGTGCTTAAGTACAATTCTTCATTTTTTTGTCTTCATTCTCCAATCTTAAGACTTTATTCTTCATCACTTCTTAGACTTCTAATCCTCCACATTTGCTGACTTCAATAGGTGTTCCATTCATCAATTTGGCTCTTTGCTTCAAGTCTCTACAATACACTATTTGAAGACAATTGTTAAATTGCTTACTGTTTGTTATCATCAAAACCAAGTGTGGGCCTTTCCCCAACAAACAGAAGCACATCAGATATAACTTGGATTTTCTTCTTCTATATCATATTTTCCTCTCTTATCACCATATGACCTATGAAAATATACTCTAGTTCCACCTAATGTTGCTACTTCGAATTTCCATAGTAATATTTGTTTCTTAGTTTTTAAACCTAGTGAATTACTTAATTTGACAAATTGCTGAGTTATTTCATTCTTTGGGTATTACTAATGTCGTGAAACCCTTGTCCTGCATCTAGTTTGGTGTGTCCATGGTTGTCCTGTGTCACTTCAACTGCACTATCTTCTTCTTTAATTAGTTGATTGTGAATGCCTAAATTTCAATAAACCTTCCCCTCCCACCACCCCCCCCCCCAAAAAAAAAGAAAAATAAATAAATAAAGGGTTGGGGGGTCAATCCTGCTGACTTAAGGGCTGGACCAAGGATCCCTTGCCACAACTAGATCAATTTGATGAACAAGTTCATTATTTGAAGGCAATTTTGCGCAGGTTTTGGATCTTGTTTTTTCTGATTAAGGCTCCTCAAGTTTCCTGGCAAAATGTATGCACACCCTAAGAAGGGGAGTAGGTTTGCATCGAGTGGAATTCCTAAATTAAGTAGGGATTTGCAAGCAGGACTGGGAAGTTGCAATTCATGCTCTTTGGATGGCTTGGTTTGTAAATTCCGGATCGTAGGGGGAAGCTTCTGGGAAATTGCTTCTCCCACTAATTTTTCCTGCATTGGAACTGAATTTCATAGAGCAGGTACTTAATGAAGAAGCTTCTTCAAGTTCAGGATGGTACAGGTACCTATGTTTGGCATGATAATTGGCACTGGAATCGAGTTCTGCTGCCAAGATATGGAACCAGACCTAGACATGGTTTTTATTCATTGGTATGTCACAGTTTTTATGTGGGTAGACTTTCATCAATGTATATCATACCTGAATTGGAAGCTTGTTGGAATTCTAGTCATGGTTATTTTTGGCATGTGGTGACAGTTAGCAAGTCTTGGTGATGTTTAGCGTAAGTGGTTCTGTTTAAGTTGTAAAGCTAAGAAGCACTACCATATAGGATTCTCTGTCTTTTGGTATTAAAAAGGCATCAAAGGTTATCTACAGCCTGTTTCCTCTACCTGAGTAGGAATTTAATTTTTTTTAGGACAAAAGTAGATTGAACCAGGTTGGCATGGTTGAAAATAACCTGCAAAACAGACCTTTGGTCTCGACTTGGAAAATCAGGGCGAGTTGGTTTCTCCTCTACTAGAATTATTTTAATTGATCTTATCTTCTTGTTTCTTAATTTTTTATTTTGTCCTATCCTTTGGGTATTAATTAGGGAATCCAATCAGCAATCTACTCTAGAGCTGTTGTCCTCCTGCTGCTATGTTGGCCATGAGCTGCAAAGGAATATGCACTGGGTTTATGGTCATAAATAAGAGGAGTTGAGATGTTTGTTGTTTTTCTAGATTCGCCTTATGCCATGGGTTAGGTTGCTATTTGTTAAAAAGGAGATTAGGCCTTAGTTTTACACATTCGTCATGAAATTGATGTTTTCTCCACATGTCAGTACACCGGAACTCAGATCTGTGGTGTGAGGGAATCAAGTAGCTTATTTTTTTGCTCTATAATGTTCTTTTGTGAGTCAACTGTGATAATACTAGAACAATACAATCAGCACCTGCCTAGACCAAGAGAAGAAGAAAAAGAAGACAGAATAAGGAAGAGCGAAGAGAAGAGAAGAG
Source organism: Macadamia integrifolia (assembly GCF_013358625.1). NCBI lineage: Eukaryota > Viridiplantae > Streptophyta > Magnoliopsida > Proteales > Proteaceae > Macadamia > Macadamia integrifolia. Next base: position 3,603,459 of record NC_056569.1, read on the forward strand.
GGCAATAAGGTTGGAGCCTGAAATCCCTAACCACAGCTACAATGTGTATCTATAAAACTTAAAATATAAAGAAATATAATATCTTCCTTACTTACAAGATAACTATCCATAAGCCCTTCATATGGAGAAACATTCCCAAAATACCCCCTATAGTAATACTTCAACACTCCCCCTCAAGTTAGGGTATAAAAATCACTCATACCTAGCTTGGAACACCCATGAATAATGGCTAGCCAAAACAAGGCATTAGTGAACATGTCACCAAATTGATTTGTGAAGCTAATAGAAGGAGTAGAAATCAACTTCCGTATACTGCCATGGTTCAAGATCTCAGCGAGATCTCGCTAATATCTCATTTTTTTCAAAAAGGCGAGACGAGATGCATGGCAAGATATAAATTGTACAAAAACTCGACCGAGATCTCGCCAAATCTTGCCTCTACTTTTTTGAAGAAAAAACACCAAGGAGCAGGGATTTTGGTGCTTTTGCTTGAGGATCTCCATTCCTACACTCATTGAAGCTTGAAGGGTAGAGAATATTACCTCCTTATCTACATTTGGAGTTACTTTTCTATATATGATGTCTTTTAAATTCTTATGATTATGTTGTGTCATGTGTTGATTGTGGAATGTGGATTGTAGAATAGAGCATACTAGCCTAAGGTCTGAAGAGTCGGAGACTACTTACATAGGGTACAAAGTCAAAGTACAATTTTATGTTTGATTTTTAAAAAACTGATGTTTCCATTGTGTTTCGAAGACCTAAAAATAGGTACCAACTACCAGGTCAACTGGGAAAGATCTCGTGAGATCTGGTGAGATCTCTCTTTTTCGGATTAGCGAGATGGGTGGCGAGAGCGAGATCTTAAACCTTGTACATTGTATCCTATACAAATGAAAATCAACTTGAATATGCTTGGTCCGTTCATGAAAACCTGGATTGCTAGCAATATAAATAGCTGCCTGATTATCATAATACATGTATATATTCACAGGCTTGATAATCGGAAAACCAAGCTGATGAAAAAGTGACTTTAACTTCATCAACTAAATGTTGTGGTATGATCCATAGCTCTATACTCCGCTTCAACATTAGATCTGGCCAATGTAGTTTGTTTATTACTCCTCCAAGTAACTAAGTTACTACCACAAATGTACAGTAACCAATAATGGATTTTTTATCACTTGCACCAGCCAAATCAGCACCAGAATGGCCAATAATGTCAGTATGACCGTGAGATTATTAATAAGACCTTTTCCTGGAGCACATTTAAGATATCTCAATATACGCTTCCTCCCAATGAGATTGCTTAGGTTTATTTATCCATGACCTAACTTATAACAACACCAAAATATATTTTAGGTATGGTGACAGTAAGATAAATGAGTGTACTAAAAAATTGTCTGTAGGCTCCAAATTTATGATGAGAATCCATAGGTGTATCTACATTCGAACCTAACATGCCAATCTTAGAAAGAAGATCGAGAACATACTTCCTCTGAGATAGGATCTTGTTGCTCTAATTCCTCTGAATAAATGCAATCCCCATGAAATATCTGAGGCCACCTAAGTCTTTCATCTAAAAATACCTCTAGAAGTAAGCTTTGACATCTGCAATACCTGCTAAGTCACTACAAGAGATGATGTTATCAACATAAACAACCCTTGCGATGAACAAAAACAGAATGATTGGAGTAGCATTGTGTGAATCCATAGTAACACTTTCGCTTAATTTTTCAAACCTGCTCTTGGGGACTACTTCAAGCCATGAATGGATTTGTAAAGCTTAAACACGTCATGTGCATTCTCCCCTTGAGCAACATACCCAGGTGGTTGCTCTATATAGATTTCTTCGAGTAAGTCACCATACAAAAGGCATTTTTGATATCAAACTAAAACAGGGCCATCTAGATTAACAGTTAGGGAAATAAGAACACAAATATGATTAAGGTGATCAATAGAATCAACAAGGTTATACTTGAAGGATTTCACACAACAGTACTAGACAACATAGTTGTAAAGGCGTTGCCTGGGAGACAAGGAGGCTTTGTGGTTCAAGGTGTGCTCTTGCTTAGTAGCATAAGGCGTCTTTTTTACTTTTTATTCGTTTTGTAATAATTTCATTCTCTTGTGTAATTTGTTATCATACACTGCATAACATAGAATTATATGGAATCATGATTAAAAAAAAGAAAAAAAAAATGATAAGAACAGAAAAGAAACGAGGGTTGTGACTCTGAGTTGCCAAGAATGAAACCCTTGAGTCTCTACTACCTCTTCAATATTGGTTGTTGGCACTCCCTTGCAACTCCGGCTTTGGCAACAAACTGCAACTGCATCCCCGATAAGTTTCTTCCTTCTTTCAGTAACTTCTTTTCCCCTTCTCTCTAATTTTCCTCCTTCTCCTTCTTCTATGGCAGTGGTGGTAGCCAGTGGCTACTGTTTTTGTTGTAATTCTGCGATTCGAATCTTCTTCTCTGTTACGGTAACTTTTTCCCCCGTTCTTCTTCTTTTCATTTTTTATTTTTTATTTATTTATTATTTTATTATTCTCCTGAGCATAGTTGTCATGGCATCTAGGCAACCCCAGGCCTTGGAGGGGGTCCAAATGCAAGGCAACCAAAGCTCCTGGAAGTGGTGGTGGCCAGTGGCCTACGCCTTGACAAATGACAACTATGGTTCCGAGCTTTCTTCTTCTATGGAAGTGGCGATGGCTAGTGGTTCCGCTGTTGTAATTCTGTGATTCAAATCTAATTGAATTGAAACTATTAGTACAAGTCATATAATTCTGTGATTATCTTAGAGGTAAATCAAACAGTGTCCATGTTAGGCAATAACGCAGGGCATCCATCTCTACATCCATAGCCGATTTTCACCCAGGGTGAGAGGACACTTCATGATAAGTTTTAAGAACAGAGTGCTCAGACAAGGACAAAGCATGAGTACGAAGTGAAGATGGAAATGGGAAATTGAAACAAACTGAACAATAGGATAAGTAACCAAGGATTTTTAGAACACAAGTGAGTACATGAGTTAGTACCTTTCTAAAGGTCTACAGGTAAATCAGTGGTTGCAAAAGGATGCGAAGGATCCCAGTCGAAGATTCAGGCTGTGTAGAGGGCAATATTGGAGGAAGGATCCACAGCCTGTGTAGATGGCTTAGGGCAGTGCCTGTAGAACAAGAAGACCAGCTGCAATCAGGACATTAAACTGGAATAAAAATTGCGTTGGCCTTGGTGACAAATTTGGGTATTGATCATGGGTTTAATTCTGGATGAGGCTATGCTTGTCCTCAAGGTAATGAGGTTATGAAGCATCAAAGTTAAACATTATCTAATTTAATTTATCTGTAAACCTATTGGTGGATAATAGTTTGGAAGACGGTAATAGGTGAAAGAAAGTTGAAAAGATGATCAAGCATTGTGTTTCCTATCCTTGCCCTCGAGATAATAGTTTGGGATTCTTCTGAGGTGTTGTTGTGTTCCTTTCTTTTACTCTTTTTACTCTTATAACAACTCAAGCCTTTTCCCAACTAAATGGGGGTCGGCTATATGGATCCGTGAGAGAATAAAATAATAATAAGAAACGTAAAAGGAAGGAACACAACAACACCTCAGAAGAATCCCACCTAAATGGGGTCGACTACATGGATCCTTGCACTCGAAACAACTCTATTTGAGGTCATACTAGAGCCAAGATCTAAACACTGCATGTCGTTTCTCATACTTCTCCTATGGTCATTTTAGGATTTTCCGTAGCTTTTTTAGCTTTATCCATTTGAATTTGAATTTAAACACTGGTGCATCCCAATGCCTTCGTTGAACATAGCCATACCACCTCAAACGACTTTTTTCGAGCTTGTCCTAGGTTGGGGAAACTCTTAAATGAACTCTAATACGGTCATTCCTTTGTCCCTCCTAGTTTTGCCACACATCCATCTCAACATCGTCATCTCTGCTACACCCAGTTTATCTATTTTACGCTTGTTGACTATCAAACATTTCGCTTTATACATCATTCCGGTCTTATGACTGTCCTATAGAATTTTCCTTTGAAGCTTTACAGGAATACGTCAGTCACACAACACTCTAGATGCACCTCTCCACTTCATTCATTCTCCTTTAATTCTCTGAGGAACATCATCCTCTATATCACCGTTCTTGTTTATGCTGACCCCAGATATCTAAAATAATCACTTTACAGTATCTCTCTCAGTTTCACAGTTTCGTTATCCGTCTTAGTGTGACTAAAGTTACACACCATATACTCCATCTTCGTTCTACTGGTATTAAAACCTCTTGATTTCATAACTCCAACTTAGCGTCAATCCCTACTATTATTTCATCCACCAAAACAATATCATCAGCAAAAAACATACACCACAAAACCTCATCTTGAATGTTCTTGGTTAAATTATTCATGATAAGCGCAAACAAGAAAAGGTTTAAATTTTATCCTTGATGTAACCTAATTGTAATTGGGAATTCACTACTTTGACCTCCTACGATTCTCACACTAGTCACATATTTACTCGACACCCTTCTCTTCTCTAGTATATGCTAGATTAACTCTCTACGAACTTTGTTATAATATTTTTCTAGGTCAATAAAGATCATATGGAGATTCTTCTTGCAAACTCTAAATCTTTTATGAGCCTCCTGAGTAGATTAATAGCTTTTGTTTTTTATTTACTTAGCATAAAACCAAATTGATTCTCCGAGATAGTTTCTCTTCTTAGGTTTCATTGGGCATAAAACCTTACAGTTTTTCCTGTGACCTGGGATTGTGAATAGACAGACATTCAAGGATTTTGAGATTGGATCGGGCGGGCTGCCTGATCCAGATGAGGACCGGTGGTCGCTGACCATCTGACACTAGCCAATACTTGTGGAAATTGGTCAGATATCAGGCTGGATTGGATGAGATCCTGATTGGGTTTGGCATCTGCCGATCTAGTCTCCCATTCGTCTGGATTGCCCCAATCCAGATCAGGACCTGTAGTCACTAGTCACGCAGCTGATACTAGCCAATACTTGTGAAAATTGGTCAGAGATCAGGATGGATTGGATAATCTAGTCTAGATTGTGTTTGGCATTCACAGATCTGATCTCCCATACCATTCTTAAATCCTTGATAGTAATGACCCATTGACTTTTAAATTCTAATACATGTTAACTGCATGGATTTCTAACCCCCTCTCCGCCCCCCAAAAAAAAAATCTGGATGGATATGGTTTTATTTATTTGTTATTTTTTTTTTTTTCTCTGATTAGCTTTTATAGCCAATGGGAACTGAGTTCACTCCAAAATTGTCGGTTGAGGAATAAACAAATCACATGGCTGTATTAATTCCAGGTTAATTACATAAATGCACATGCAACTTCCACACTTGTTGGTGATCTGGCTGAGGTGAATGCTATTAAAAAGGTATTCGGGAACATTTCAGAGATCAAAATGAATGCAACCAAGGTAATCTCTCTCTGCATGTTTGAAAGTTTTGAATTATATTTTGCTGATATTTATCAACTTATGATTTATTACTTTTGGTTGCCTACAGTCCATGATAGGGCATTGCCTTGGCGCAGCTGGGGGGCTGGAAGCCATTGCTACAGTGAAAGCCATAACTACCGGTTGGCTGCATCCTACGATAAACCAGTTTGTACGTATTATCTATTGATTTAAGAGAAAAAGGACAAAGAATGTTGCAGTTAACTTTTCTAGTATTTTCATTTGAGAATTTTTTTTTTTTTTTTTTTTGGATAGACCCCAAGGAAAGTTGAACACATGACCTCTTAATTTTGAGGTGTTGGTCTTTGCCAATTGAGCAACCCCCTTGGGGTTATTTGAGAAAATCTTATCTGCATTCCATTCCTCATCATCCGAATTTTTATAATCTCAAGGTTCCTTGCGTAATTGCAGAATCCAGAACCTTCTGTTGAGTTTGATACAGTTCCAAATGTAAAGAAACATCATGAAGTGAATGTCGGTGAGTTACTGAACTTGGCATTTGATATTTGGTTTGAAGTGGAATCATGATCAAAAAGTTACTTTTTCCATTTGACCATAATCATATACTCTTTTTTTTCACTACTAATTGCAGCTATTTCAAATTCATTTGGCTTTGGAGGACACAACTCTGTTGTGGTTTTTTCAGCATTCAAGCCTTGATACCAACCTATAGTTTTCAATTTTGGGAGGATAACATTGATTCTTATTCCTTATTTTATTTCTTAAATGCCATTTTTTTTCTTTTCTTATATATTTGGAATCCTACAAATGTTCTTTGAGTAGGTTTTTGTTTTCTTATGATGCATTTCTGTAGGTTGTGATGTAACTGAGGCTCAACTACCTGCCATAGTTTTGTTGGAATTCCCTTGAAATTAAGAGATTAGCCGCACAGTTTTTGGTAGTCTTCTAGTTTTTGGTTCTTATTGGAAGCAAAAGAAATTATCATTTGTATATTAGAACGCTTCTCTTTGCTCATGCGTATACAAGAATGGAATAAGGTGGATAATGCTCTGGTAGATTTTGACACTCTTCTTGCTGCTGTTTTTGAGATTTTTTATTATGTAAGAAGGTGAGTTTTTGAATCTCTTCGTCCATGGTGATTTAGTGCTATGATTGGACTTCCAAAATAATAAATCTCATTATGAACTCCTATCTCCGATTGATGAAGATCTGAAATATATATATATATATATATATATTTTCCTTACGACAGGTATTCAACTAGTCCCACGGATCCCATACTGACCCCATAATCACATAGATCGGGTTATACTGGGATTGAATGAGAACTATTCAACTTTCATTGAAAGCAGTGAAGAGCACTAAACACCCCATGTGAGTTGCCCCTAAGGAGGTAAGAGGAGCCGAAATTAAAATCACACGCTTCCTAAAGCAAAGGTCTCCTATCAACTCGGCTCCCCCTTTCATTGGTCCAAGCAAAGTTTCTCTTTATCATGGGCGAAGGAAAACTTGGTCCACACAAGAAAAGGCTTTTTGGGAGAAATATCCTTAATATTCAAATGGGAGAAACAAATTGGCAAAGTGAAAAACATTTTTTTTAATAAAACTCTCAATTTGCTGCTTCTAAGCAAAGCCTATAGCTATTGTGATGATGTTAAGAAACTTCTTCTATTTCAAATTACCGATTGTAAACAGAAAGAAGTACAATTTCACCATGAAATTTGTCACTCTCTCAATCTTTAACAAACTTAAATAGACAAAAAGAAAGTTCAGAAATCTGTATCGATTGACACACTATAATAAGGGCTAATTACTATCACTCCCACACTTAACCTACATTTATAAAAAATTCTTCACCTCAACCTTTTTTTCTCTCTTTTTTCACTCCACTATATTTAAACTTTCACATCTCCTACCCCTTGTTTTTAAGTGTCTAGAGTCTAGACTATCCTTCTTTTTCAAAAAAAAAAAAAAATAAAATAATGGGTTCTTCAACAGAGTTCAATTTTTTTTTTTTTTAATTAATTTTCTCTCTCCTCATCCTCCTACTACTATTTGCAAACACAACGGAAGGCAAATCCCGCCCCCCTAGTTCCCTCCTCCCCCCCCCCCCCAACCCCCTCTCTCACCCTCACTTAACCCTTGACCTGCAACCCTACCCCACCCTCCCCTGCCCCAGCCAACCCTGCAAAAAGAAGTGTGTAAAATGTGGTGATGGAGCATTGGTTTTATATCGTTGGCTGTAAATTTTGAAATCCATGTACAAAAGATTACGTGGCACCCATACGTAGAGGACACAAAGACATGTGTTGGCGGTAGACTTTGAAAACCCTTTGCAAGTGGTTACATGCCACTCGTGCGTAGAGAGCACAAAGACGTGCTGAGGAAAAATGAGGTCTTTTGACAGATGTCATTTAAATAGCAAGGAACAAGTTAGTGGGAACGGTAACCCAACTGATTTAAACTTGAAAGACGCTATTTAAAGAAGTGGATTTCGGCCAAGAGGGGATCAACAACAACCCAAACTCATCAACAATACAATTCTTTATCAATACTATTTCTTTCATGGTTTAAGACTCAATTTAGGACTCTGTTACTTATTACTTGGTGTAGTTCTCCACGAGTTTCCCCTATTGTGGACTCTTGTGTTTGTTCCCTAGAATCTATCTCAGAAATAAACTGCTTTTCTTTGAGGTTCAATTTCCTTGACTTGTTTTTCGGGCTTGATCTTGTCTTAATCAAAGTCCCTGGAGCGATCAACGCAAGAGGGAACTCCATTCGTTTGATCGAACTCATATTATATTGAATCCGATCAATAAGAATTCTAACATGCATGAGCAAAAATCAATATAATTAGTATCGTGAGAAATCAAGGAGGAAGCGAAGAAGATACTAGACATAAAAAAAACCCATCTTCATACATATTGATTAAAACTAGGACTTTTTTTTTTAATTCCATTTTTATTTTGGCTAAACTATGAAATGGGCTTCCAGTTCTTTCGGGTTTCTGTCCTTTCACTATCGTATTCCTTACCTTTATTTTCTTTGTTGAAATTTCTGATTATTCTTGCTTTTGTACCTATGAATCCATCGTTTCCTCTCTCCTGACCCAATCAAAGAAAACTAAATTATTAGACTAATAAAAGAGAGGAAGAAAGCGAAGATTATGATCACTGTCTGCAAACCCTTTGCATATGGACGGTTCAATTACTGTCTTTAGGTGAATCCTTGGCTTGGTTTGAGATTTGGGGACTGTGGGAGAGGTGACGAGGATGACAGTAAAAACCCGGTCTTCAGTCAAGAGGTTGGTTACTGAAGCTCATTTGCATCACTCCAACTGGGACCAGCATCGTTACCAATGTAACTGCTAAGAAGAACTGAGGGCTATGAGAAGATTTTGGATTCACATAACAAGCTTTTGATAACAACCCAAATGTGTCAGATTCCAAAACAGATGAATGTAAAGCCATCATTAGCAAAATTAGGTTAAATAGGTATAGATTGAATGTTGTATCCGTGTTCTAATCCTGTTAAATTTGAACTTTGTAATAAGTCTCACATAAAATGTTGTTAGCACCAATGACTTCTGGATTGTGATAGTCTACTGTCGTGATGAAGGAAAGGATGACTCTACCTGCAAATACAGTTCTTGCCTAAACCACTGGAAAAGATTCAAACCTTCGATGCCTAAGTGGGGAGTGATCTAACACCTCCCCACTAGACCTTACGCACATCTCTAGGGAACCCCCTAATGATTGAAAAAAGGGTACAGAAGACAGAAAAATATAGCTACTGGGTAAATTTCCCGTAGTATGATGTTTTTGAAAAAATGGGCTAAATTATGGAAAGATAGTCTTATATTGGCCCGACCATATATATATATATATATATTCCATCTCAATTTGTGGAGCAAAATCGTAACTGAGTATTCCGTTACTACCTCTTTTTTTTTTTCTTTCAAATTGGCAAGGTTCAGGTCATAAGAAGGATCATCAACCTAGTGAGAGCATCGGCGTTGCAAGCTACCCACAATCGCAACCACCTTGCGACTTCTCCATTTTTTCAATCCTCCAAATTCAAGATGGGGGTGGGTAAGGGACAGGGTGATGATTTTGGGTCGCAGGGGTGCTTGGGATGGGGTTGGGCGGAGAGGCGTTGTATAGCGTTTTGATAATTAAATAAATGAATAATAGATAGGGTTAGTCTTCTATTTGTTTGAACATCCTAGAATTGTGATCTGCTTACTCTTTAAATCTGAAACAAACCTTATAAATTCCACTATTATTAAAAAAATGTTTCCCATTTTGATTAGCTTGAGACGTGCGAGATTAGTCATTCTCGTCTTTTAGCTTCCTTATTTATCGATTTAAGCCCAAGAAAAAGGGTAACTTCATTGACCAAATCCAAAGATGGAGAAACACGGAGGCTGGCTTCCAGCAGGGGCAGGGCATGTGATGCGCAGGAGCAGAAGCACAGGGCATTGCAGGGGTGGTGTATTTTTCCGTATATGACATTTTATACATTAAAAAACAGATTCGACAGCTAAAAGTTCGGATACGGCAAAAAAAACGCTCATTTACTAACTATTTATTTTTTATTTTTTTTGGTAGAATTCATTTACTAACTATTTTGAAACTACATTAATGTAGTGTTTGGCATAGCTTTTCAATTTTCTTCTGAGTAAAATATATTGTTTGGTACTTAAATTGAAGTTTAAACCAGTTTTTTTCAGCCTCAATTTTCATTTTAAAAACGAGGTTACTGCAAGATCCTCTACCGCAGCTACGGATTCCAATCAAACAAATGCCCCACCAGGTAGACCTGATGGTTCATTATCACCAACTCCTCCAAAGAACAAACATAATTTCTTTTCTAAGTACTGTGACCATGGCTGCTTCTCTGTTGCACCTTGATTTTACTAGGGTGATGAAGAAGAAGAAGAAGAAGAAAAATAGCAGGTAGAACATGTTAGGATGGAAGCCATTGAAGGTACCGCTGCCGACTACAGATTTCCAAGGTTAAGCAGAGTATTGAAAATAGGTTGTGTTAGATCAAACACCAAGAAACACGAATAATAAAGAGATAATAGATCCGCACGACAGAGATTTAACGAGGTTCACACACCAGGGTGGTGTGCTACGTCCTCGGGCGAAGAAGAAGATGATTCACTATGCAGAAGAGAGATTACACCCTAGCAGCAGCGAGAAAAAACTCACCCTAAAACCCTAGCTACGTGAAAACCCTAGAATACAATGACTTTCTCAACAAACAACAGTACATTATATATATACTCCAAGCTCTCTGCTTCCATCATAGATCTCAGAAAATTTTCCATTCGGGTTGCCACCAAAATATGTCGGATCGGGTCAATCTTCAAAACGGGTCAAAAATTCGAGACAAACTTAACAGGCTGGAGTGCTAAAACTGAAAAAATGTGTCTCAAATCTTATGAATCTATCATTGCTGACCCTGAATGCAATTCTTCTCCATCGCCCTCTGGACTGATTGTGAAGAATTGGTACATATCATCCAGTCATGGGAAGATCAATGGCCCTGGAGTTCGTTTACATTTTTTATCAGACATTTCTAAAGTTTGTAGACACTTTATTCCTTCAGCCTCTGTAGTAACAATGTAGAAGTATGGTCTCAATCGCCCACCAGCTAGCCATCAAGGCAAAGACTAATAAATCTAAGGATCTTGTAGAGAAGGTTATATAGACCAATGGTAATTCCTAGCTGGCCCTTTAATGTGATTGTTTCTCATGAATTAAGAACCTTAACAAAAGAGTACAATTAATACAAAATAGTTTCTCCAAAAATTTCTAATTAAAGATCACAGAAGTTCCATTGATTCTTTCTGGTAGCCACATTATTCCTTCCCCTCATTATATTTAAAAATTTTGAACTCTTGACATAATGGCTGGCGCATCTGGTGATGCAAGAGTGGTAGAAGATATTGGTGCTGAAGCACAACCAGTGGAGGTGAACCTCGCTGCAATTGCCTTGATTTCTGCAATATAGTGCAGCATCATATGCTCTAGCTGCCTTTTCTGGAGCATCATAAGATCCAGACCATATCCTTGTTGAGCTATTTGGAGCATGTATCATCGACCCCATTTTCTCATTCAGACTCCCTCGAATGATCCTGGGAGTAAAGAAGAAAGAGGTATTTACGGGCAAGGAGGTTGGCTCATCCCAACTGAATGGACAAGTAATGCAGCTGAGGTTAAAATAGGGAGTGAACGACTGAACGTGGAAACAAGATGATTGAAGCGTGTGATATTACAAACCACACGTGGCGATGAAGATACTGTCACTTGGCCTCCCACTGACAACGCAGTCCTCCAACTATGCAGATCAGTGAACGTAGTGTCACATGTTACATACCAGTCAGAAATACCACAATCTACTCATATAGAAAGTAATTACCTAACTCTCCTGCTAAACTATATTTTTACTGGAAATCCCAAAAAGAATAAGTAATTACAAAAGACTCCACAATTGGGCAGCATTAAGTGCAAGTGAGCAAGTGAGTTGTCACTCAGATATTCTTCTCTAGTTCTATGATGATTGGCTACTAAGAAGAAAAAGGAGAAGTGGTATTTTTGCTTATGTAGATTATATCAGTTTTAAAATATGAAGGTTTTCTAGTATTAGGTATCCAGGGTTTTTGGTTTAAAATATGAAGGTTTTCTATTACAAGTTATCCAGGGTTTAAAGAAGAAGAAAATCCATGGAGATCATTGTAATAAATAAATAAATTGAGACCTGCAGGTCTCGAAGCTTTAATAACTGTGATATGTAAGCAACATCAGTTTATCATCAAACAGTATTCATGGATTAAAGGTAGCAGTCCTGTGAAAAGAAAAACTGCCTTACCTGATTGGAATAAACTCTAGTCAACAACTCAGCCCTATCCCAATTAAATGGAGCTAGATAATAAAACTATTCAAATATTGACTAAATCAGAGCATCCGGTACATCAGTCTTTATGTGTTTATTCTAATTCCCTAGAAAATAGCTGAAGTGACCTGTCATGCTCCCCGAATTCTAAAAAAGAAAGAAAAAGGATAACAGGTAATTTCACAATCAGGATATATGCAAAAGATTTGTTTATAAAAAGGTTATCCAAGACCTTGACAAATTCTAAGCCATCATGTGCTTGATGGCTTCTCCCACTTGTAGCAAGTTCACGAGTGTCCAATTCCTGTAAGAAGGTTTTTAACCTTGAGGCCTATGTTCAAAGAGATCCAGAATTCACTTGCTCTTCACTGGATTGGTGCCCCTACAGATCATACGCATTGTCCTGGAAGGACTTGGCACAAAAGCACCTACTGTCATAGGGTGTACATAAATCTCAGTTGCAACTAAATTCCTTTATCACAGAAGGCCAGAAATACATGGTAATAACTTTTGCATCAAGCCATTCTTGGAATTTATCTTATTATTTAATTGTTTATTGGGAGGGTTTGAAATGAACAAGTATTCTTAATTCAATAAGTTAGAATACAATGATCAACCAAGAATATGAAACACTGCTGAACAAAAAAAAAAAAAAACGAGAAATAATGCTGTCTCAAGTGATACAAAAGGTTTAGAATCCTCAAATTTATTCTAATATAGGAAAGTAATTTATTGAAGTCAAAGGTGGAGGAGTAAAAACAAAATCTTAGGTTTCAAGTATCTTTGACATGGATTTGATTTGTGGTTGTTTAGTCCAATGATTTCTGCACAATGGAGTAAGAAAAAGATGTATGAAGAGCCCACCATCAATAACCCTCAATGATGTTGATGCAAAATTGAGGCAGAACCGGGTTGACCTTTCGGGCAATTCCAATCGAGACGAATCGGATCCAATTTTACTTTTGGGATTAGTAGAATATCTTAGGATTTACTTTATTTAGGAAATAATGAGTTATTTTATTTGAAAATATATGTAATATTTTATTTTTAGGTAGTTCTCAGTCAATTAGGGAGTTACTAGTTTGAGTTTATTTTGTTTCTAATTTCATTAGTTAGAATTTAGGAAGCAAATTAAGAGTTGTTAATTTAGTTTTAGATTTTATTTAGGCAAATTTTAATTTCAGTTTATCATATAAAAGCCTGTAACTCAAGGTATTAGACAGATTTTGAATGATGATTTAATTAATTGGTTGAAACCTTGTGGTTTGCTTGGTCGTGAGACCTTCTTCCCCCTTCCCCTTTGTGTGATTCTTCTCTTCTCCTTCCAACTCTGATTTCTCTCAAAGATTTTTTTCTTCCCTAAGGCCCTCCACCATCAAATGGTATCAGAGTCAAGGATCCAATTCCTTCCTCCAATCAATTTCCCAAACCCCATCGTTCCCACTCACTTCCTTACTTTCTCTTTCTCCTTCCCATTCTATTTTTGTTCTTTGTCAAGTACTGA
>NC_056569.1:3617433-3684221 GCF_013358625.1 Macadamia integrifolia
TTAACATCTAGGGTTCGACTTTCTTGCTTCAATTGTTTATGTTGGCATAAATATCTATGGTGCCTTTCTCTCTCTTGATTTCTTCATACGGGAAAACAGCTGTAGTTAGGGAACTTGTTCTCTTTCGGGGAGTGTGCCTCTGCATTTGGGTGTGCAAAATGATCACCACACCCTCGTGATCGTGGTCAATCCTTATGCATGTGCTATATTGGCTGGGGCATTGGCACAGGTGCATGCTCTCAGATAGAGTTCATTTTCACCTGTGTTCGGGCTCCGCGCAGGTGAAGGCGAGTTCAGGTCATGAGGGCCAAATGGGCACCTCTACTGCAGCATCCACTTGGTCCACTTGGATGCCCGTGTATGTGCTCCTAACGTGGGCCAAACATCCTTACAACAAACCTCGTCCTGATTGAGTTCTTGCCTAGCTGCGTAGTGTAATAAACTAGCATCTCTCGGTCTATTTCTCCTCCTACAAAAATACAGATATATATGTCATTTCGTAGGAAGGGATTGGGCTGCGATAGGGGTGGGGTAGGGCTGAGCTTTTCAAAACCCTAACCCAACCTTGGATCCTTTTAGTTTAGCCTAGGCCAACCCTGGTTGGCCCTAATCAGGTCGGGCTAGATTGGGTTGGCCTTGTTATGCCAGCCAAGGCTGGAAATGGCTTTGATTGGAGCTAACCTTGGTAACCCTAGTACTTTTAAAAAATTATCTTTATCTCAAGTCAACTCACCCGTCTATTACATGAAAAAAGATATGCAAATCCCTTTGGCTCATGTCAAACATATATATTTAACCCATGTTTAAGCACACACATAATTATCACAAGTAGAGCTTATAGTAGAACCTAACTAGGGTTGGCCTGGGCTCAACCCGAGGCAAAGCCCTAGCCTTGGGACTGAAATCTCCAACCCTAGAAAGGTTTGGGCTCAGGGTGCATCCAAGCTCACAGGGACAAACTTGTACCCTTAAGAGAGGAGGAGAGTGGAAGTAGACAGACACTGAAGGCACTTTTTTACGTACGTTAAATTGATCATAATGGGACTCAATAGTGAGCATCTGTCGTTTACAAATACATATCCAATTAATGAGAAAATCATATTGGATCAATGAACAAGAAGGTGATGTACTCTTTCAGCACTTGAGCGGCATTACTGTATCCATCATCATGTTTATATATGACATCCATCATACGCGTAAAATTGACAATCTGCATCAGAAATGGCATTAATGGAACGGGACTCCTACTTGGTTTGATGCACTCTTCGTTTATATCTTTCCATGCCTTCTCCACTCTTCTATGAAGCTCATCACATGCCTCTTGCTCTGTCACTCTATGTTGTTTCATATAGCACTCAACACTTGAACAAACATCTCCTCTCGCTTGCTCTACCTTCATTCAAATATTAGAATTCAATGTTAGATTGTGGGTCGAAACAACCTCTCGAAATTCTCAGGGTAAACCGGCTGCATAATTCTCTCTCCCATACCTCGTACATGCAGGAACCTCATGCACCAGGTACACTTTAGATATATATATATATTTATGCATCATGCATCATTGATTTACTTATCGGTCAATACTAAACTAATATGGTATTAGTGAAATGGCTATGAACCCTAGATTTTAGGTAAATAATTTAGGTTTTATTTACCTTGTGGGATGCAATATCATCCATAAGCCGGCATATTAATGCCGAAGCCCTAATAAGTTTAGGATCATCAATGGCCCAGTCTAACGTCTCCTTTGTGACAATATCTCCCATGCAAACAAAGGATGTGACTATAAGCATAGGATAACCACAGGAGGTTAATGCAATTCCCATATACTCTTCAAACGTTGGAATGCATCCTTCATTAAACCATAAGGCTTCTATTAAGTATGATCTGACCTGCCTCTTCATCTGGAATAAAATCAAACAATTAAACATGATTTTAGGTTTTAACATTAATTGTTAAGAAAAGAAATGAATTCTAGTAGGATCTTTTTCTATGTGGGTTTGGTTCTTTGCCTATACAGTGTCAATCTGTAGCCATCTAAGAATGCCTGGACATTAATCCCATAGATTCAAATTTTTATTCTTTATATATCAATTCATTAGCAAAAAAAAGTTCAGAAAAAGAATAACACAGTATGGATGACGCACTGCCTCTATTGCATAATTAACTCGATAAGATTGTCCTTTCTTTATCAGATTTTGCTTGATCTCATTGTAAACATCTAGAAGTGCAGAATAAAGCACTTTCATGTATTCGGGAAGTTGCTCCATGCCGCTTATGTCCCACCTAAAAAATTGAACATTCCATTCAAACTATGAAGTTCACTTTAAATCAACAGAGTATAATTTTGTGTGTGTGTATATATATATATATATATATATTCTAAATAAATAAATCTAAAGGGAAAATAAGACTAAACTTATATTGAACACTTTCACTTGAGTTAAAGCATATATGTTTGGCCTGGATACTAGTCCTTAGATAAAAAACAAGAGAACATATATGGATATAGACAGCTAAACATACACAAGTATATGTCTCAAACCTGTCAATTGCATCTGTGAAGAGCTTAAGTTCTTCAAGTGTGCCATATACATCGTAGGTATCATCAATGATTGAAGTCATGGTTATAACTTTGGTTAAGATCATTCTAGCAAGAGAGTAATGTGTCTCAAAATAGACCCCCACTATCCAAAAATAACATTCCACGAGTCGGTCTCTAGCATAAGGGAGTTTAGTTGCGAAGTCTAAATCTTTCCACCATCTGCAATAGTATATATATGAACATGAGTAGTGTATATAAATAGTAACCCTATTATTTGTTACCGTTTCACCTAAAATCTTGAACTGTAAGGGAAAGACTGTGAAAAAAGAAAAAAGGTTACAATGACAAAAACTAAACCCACCTTGAGAGTTGGCTTAGCTCTTGCCGATGAATTAACTGCAGTGAATTGAAATCCAACTTAGCAAGCTTCAGCAGCGTCTCATTCTTTGTCTTAAATTCTTGATAAACAGTGATGTAATGCCTAGCTTCTAATCTTGGCATGCCCTTGTGGAGGGGTTGTTTCAATGCATGAATCACTTGTGTTGCAAGAGGAGGCTTTAAATCAGTAACTATAGATTTAAGTTGAGTGGTTGTGAAGGTCAAGGCTTCATCTAAAATGTCTTCTTCATGTACCTTGAGAAAAGTAGCTTCATACAAGCATAGCATGCCAGGCACATCTTTAATCAATTCCTCGTTGAAGCTGCCTTTGCTATCCTTGAACCTATTGAAAACATCTGCAATATCACCTCCCAACGGTGGAGGACACATGATAGTGAGATGGATGACCATAGAAATACCAACAAGGTAAAACAAGGATGAGAAATTAAGGACTTACTGCTGGAGACATTATACCCTTGTTGTCTCAGTAATCGAAACCATAAAGCAATGGTGTAAAGATGGCTGCAGCCGTCTAAACCATCAACAGGGAGGGCATCATGCATCTTCTCTAACAACTCCTCCATCTCTTCTTCAAAGTGGTATGCCACACCAAGCCGTTGTAACGAATCAATCAAGTTCAGTTTCTTTGATGGATCATTGGCATCAGCCATTAGGATCCTCCTTACTTCTTTCAGCTCTTCAACATGCTCAGGACAAGCTTCATATACCTGCAATAAATGGATTTTTTTTTTACACTAAGTACAAAGAAACACAATTTTGAATTATAATACATAGACCCCATTCTTTTGGTCCCCCCCCCCCCCCCTCTCATCCTCTCTCTCACTCTCTCTTTCTCAGTTGCAACTTACCATAGCAGGTGGAGCATATTTGAGGAATTGATCACCCCATATGCTAGGATGGTAATTCGCCGACCGACGAACGATATCTGTCTTTGAATTCTGAACCAAATATTGGTGGGCAACAGGAGCACAAGAAAGAAGGGAAGACATCTTCCAAAAGGCAGCTAGCTATGATACCTGTATTTGCTTGAACCAGAGCAATTGTGGGATACAAAGTACTTGTGTCATCTAATATTTATAAGATGGGGGAGGGCTCCCTCTGTGCCCACCTGCAGTTTCAGGCATTGGAAAGGGCTATTATTGAAACCAGTTTTAAGGGGGGAAAGGTACTACGGTAATAATTCTTTTTCTTGGTAAAAAGTTACAGTAGCCTGGGTGGGGAAGAGGGTGCCCCTTGGAATTTCTGTGCAAATCTTTTTTTCCCTTATATAAGACTCAGAATATATGACCTGGGTAATTAAAGGCTAGCATGCATAAGAAAAACGTGGGTTACACTCTTATTCAGTACTTACCCAACAAAAGCTGCTACACCTAGGGATATTTTACATCTATCTTTTTCACTTTGATGATTGTTTTTTGTATTTCTGTTTTTTGGTAAGGATTGTTTTTTGTATGTCAAGGGCTACTAATGTTGTCATGGATACCCTTTCGAAAAGGGTTTAATCGGTTTTAAATAAGACTGTTTAGCTCTATTCCGATCCATATTTATTTATGTCTACTGGTAGAAATAATCAAAATGCAATCTGTGATATCATTTTCACACCAAAATGACTATTCAGACCAAAATCAAACTGAATCAACCGATTGACACACCTACTCACAATGTTTTTCTGGACCAATGATGTATCATCCTATGGGCTTAGCCATAAATTGATACTAGTTGGTTAACATGACAACGGTTAAAACATGCATTGTTCTTTCTGCCAGCTAGTCACGCCATCTCTTTTTCACACATGGATATTACAATATTAATATACCACGTGGATTAAGGCAAGAGGATGGGTGGGCCCACCAATAATTTCTAATCCTCTGAATGTATGGTCGGATATGCTTGTATTTCATTATTTTACTAACAAGTTTGGATTCCAACAAAAAAAAAAAGGATCCTTGCAAAATTGGCTCCGACAAAAACTACTTGTTATCATCTCATGAGGATATTGTTTTTTCACCTCATCCAAAACTGTGGCTATCATTTCATGAGGATTTTTCTAAAGGAAAACGTTTTGTTTTGTTCATTAGGATTTCTATTTTAAAAAGATAGCACCACCAAAAATCAACTTGAGACATCATAGGAATTTTTAAAATTTCATTAAGCACAGGCAAGGGGAGGAAAGAGTTAAGAAGACTGCTATTCCTACGATCCACAATAATCAAGCTATTTACGTTGCAAAAGGAAAAAAGGTGGAATAATAAGAATCGCAAATTATTCAGGCTCTATTTGGTTTGATTTCTATTTGTATTTATTTAACTTATTTCTATTTTTATAAGTGTTTGGTATAATTTATAGTACTTATTTCTATTTATAATAAATTAGAATAAATCACAAATCACAAATTACTCTCAATATATTTGTTATATTGATTTTTACTACCATACATGAGCACGTGTGCTAAACTACTCAAAATCAATGGTAACTAGGTAACTTCAGTATGTTTTATATGTTTCCAATAAAAAAAAAAAAACCTCATATCCTATCATCTCTCTCGCTCGAAGCTCAAAGCTGAAGGTGAAAACTAAAACCTATTTTTCTATTATATAATCTATTTTATAAATAATAATCAAACAAATATTATTTGTGGTCCATAATTTATTATCACAAATAATTTCTAAAAAATAATTAATAAATACAAATATAAATAATAAAAAAGAGAGCCTAAGAGGAGAAGGATAATTAAGGGCCCGTTTGATAACGTTTCTGCCGTTTCTGTTTCAAGAAACGGCAGAAACATAAATTTCCGTTTCTAGAAATAAAAACAGAATTGAAGGTGTTTGATAAGTCATGTTTTTAGAAGTCGATGGTAACCAGTGAAAGAATTACCACAAGTCATTTCCAGAAATGGCGAAAGAAGTTCAACTTGTTTCGCCTGGGTCGTTTCTTGAACCATAAATAAGTAAAAAATTTTATTTCTATTTATTTCTAGAAACGAAAATTTATGTTTCTGTCGTTTTTTGAAACAGAAACGACAAAAACATTATCAAACGGACCCTAAGTATCATGGCTCATTTCATAAGTCATATAGAAAAATGCAAAGTTGGCACCGACAAAAATTACTTGTTATCAACACATGAGGATGTTATGTTTTTTTTCTTTTTTAAGGATGTCCTTATTGTCACATCAAAGGAAACTGTGGCTATCATTTCATGAATATTTTTGTGGACTAAAGTAGGAGGACAGATGGGCCCACCTAATAAGTTCTGATCCCTAAATGTATGGTCGGTGATGCTTTATCGAGTTTGGACAGTACAAATCAAAACAAAATGGGTGTCAAGAACTACTTGTTATCATTTCAAGAAGATATCGTTTTGCCACCTCAACCAAAACTGTGGCTATCATTTCATAAGGAATTTTCTTGAGGAAAACGTTTTGTTTTGTTTTGTTTTTTGTTTTTTTGTTTTTTATTTGTTTTTGTTTTTTTTGTTTGTTTGTTTGTTTTTTTTTTTTTGTTTTTTTTAATGAAGATGAAAGAAAACTGTCACCTAGACACACTAAATGCAAAAAGACTGTGCTGGCCCATGCTAAAGATGTTTGGGCTCATTTTCTCATTGGCATGCGCCTATGTCAAGGGGTAGAATTCTCTCGCCCATTAAATAAATAAAAAGATGAAAACAAAAAATATGGACATTCCTAAACTGAAACAAAATACTTGAGATCCACCTTCGACAAGGTTATATAAAAACATGAGTGATGGTTTGTTGAACAATTTACGCTCAGCATCCATTACTTTATAATTCAATAATGCCCATTTCAAGTAATTTTAAAAAACAAACCCAAGAACCGACCCACTACTTTTCCTTAAAAAGAAACCCATTTAACATTGAATATCAATATATAGGTTACTATAAGCCCATTGCATTTTTATTTAAGAAAATCCATTAGGGCATGGTAAAATCACACAAGAGGAGGATTTCCACTGATACAGACTAAGAAGAAATCAACTCAATAAATCATCTTACATAGTGAGAGAACCTAAGATCATATTAATCCACATCAACTCTCTTGTGGAAGTAATGTTGGATGAACCCCCATATGACTGATATGGGATCATAACATATCACTACGCTTCCAAATCCAACATCTATGGCGGCTCACTCTAGATCAGGTAACCCTTTCTAAGCAGTTCTCTCACTCTGCTCAGGGTTTCTACCTGGTGGCAAGTAACCTTTTTCTTATCGACTCTCATCTGGCACTAGGTCTACCAGACATGTAAACAACGACACGTCCACCTCCTCACACCACAATGTGGCTAGGTCTGCCAGACAATGAATAGAGGGTTTTGAGATATGGTCCATTGCCCCAGTTAGGTCTTACTAACTTTTCTAATATCAAGAAAAGTTTAGGGCGATGGGTAGGATCCATAAGTATTATGGATTTTCTTACCACAACCCCACCCCCACCCCACCCCTAGTTAACAAATTCGGATTCGGGAATTATTCGGATGGAGAATTATTCGGAATAACTCGGTTGATTAATTTACGAGTTTGGTTAAAAAGTGGTCAAAAAAGAAGGTAAAATAAAAATCGGATTCAGATTCGGATTCGAGAATTATTCGTTTAGGAAAATAAAAATCAGACAAAAAATTCGGATATTATTTTTGTTGTATCAATATCATGGCTTATTGGAGTAATTATGTATTTTAATATGTATTTTAATGGATGGGCTTCAATATGGACCTAAAATGGTCAGTACTGGACCCAGCCCATGCATGAGGTATGGACTTATGGTGATCTACTCTGTAACACGTTTTCTCCATATAGACACGTGGCTTATATTGCATGCGTCAGCTTTGAAGGTGTTAAATTCCCCAGTGCCCAAAGCAGCATGGCTTTGTTCCCATACAAAGTGATATCTACAAAAGAAAGAGAGAGAGAGAGAGGTGATGGAATTACTAGACTTCCTGATTAGATAGCTTTTAAGAAGAAGATCTTTCTATAGTCTACTCTGCTAATCTCTATTTGGGTTTGTATTTTGTGAGTTTTCCCTTTTTGATCGGCAAGTGATCGATGTCACCCCAAGCTGGTTTCGCCATAGCTATGACAAGGTTGCAGGTTTATTCAAGTGAGGGCTCAAAAAAGCTGAAAACTTTCCAATCTTGGAAGAACACCCTGTGTCACAACTCACAACTCACAAGAGCTTGCAGAATTAGCAGTAGAAGCCCATGATTTAGTTTAGCTACAAGAGAAGACGAAGGCCAAGTGGTTAAAGAAGGAGTTCAAGATCTACTGATGGAACCCAGACCATCCAAACAATAAACCCTACTTCGATCCTATTTTCTAGATCTCTCCACCTGTGGTCTCATGGTATTGGATGCGTTGCAAAAGATCAAAGCCGAAAAGGACTCCTCATTGACCTATCGGAGGTCTTGCAAGGAAGGCATATGCATCTATGTTCTCTCTCTTGTGAAGTCACTGGGTGCTACCGTGCTAGAGAAGGGTTTGAGACTGAGGCGGAAAATTGGGGAGAAAGAGACCAGAAATCCTATTTTGTTCGATGGTTCAAGCGGTTTTAATTTTTATTTTATTTTATTTTATTTTATTTTATTTTATTTTATTTTATTTTTTATTTTTTTTTTAAGATGGGTTTAAGTGAACCGAATAATTCGGTTATAAGTTGGTTCGTCCGACTTTTTCGCGTTTTTTAATCAAATTAGAAAAAATAACGAATTTTTTCGATTTCTATTTTTTATTCGGATTCGGTCAGAATTTTTCATAAAATTCGAAATTATTCTATTCGGCCGAATAATTCGTGAATAATTCGGCCGAATTGCTAACTAGGCCCCCACCCCTACCCCTAAAAAAGGGATTTTTTTTAATAGAAAAGAAAAGAATAACAAAGTATGGATGACTCATTGCTTCTCTTGCATAATTAACTCGATAAGATTGTCCTTCATTTCTTAGATTTTCCTCAATTTCATTATAAATATGTAGGAGTTCAGAAAAAATCACTTTCATGTATTTGGGAAGTCACTCCATGGCTCTTATGTCCCACCTGAAAAATTAAGCATTCTATTCAAACCATGAAGTTCACTTTAAATCAGCAAAGTAATTGTATATATAGATGATGAGCAGGAGAGGATTTCCAAAGTTGCCACCACATTTTCAAAATATTAAAAAAGAAAAAGTGAAGTCCACACTATTTTGAGAAAGCATGGGAAGAATCTGCAAAGGGATAGTGTGAGGATCTTTTCCCAAATATAAGATCTATAATAAAATAAATCCAAAAGGCAAAAAAGAAGGCTTTACTTATATTGAACTCTTTCACTTGATTTAACACAAACACAAATAGACAAGTATTAAAGACATATCTACAAGTAGCAAACCTCTCAATTGCATCCGTGAAGAGCTTGAGTTCCTTCAATGTGTCATATACATCATAGGTATCATCTAAGATTGAAGGCATAGCTATAACTTTGGTTAAGATCATTCTAGCGAGAGATAATGTGTCTCAATATATACCCCCACTATCCAAAAATAGAATTCCACGAGTGGGTCTCTAGCATAAGGGAGCTTAGTTGTAAAGTCTAATTCTTTCCACCATCTGTAATAAGTATATGTATGAACATGAGTGGCATAGATAAATAACATCCCTGTGATATCATACTCATTAGCGTTTCACTTAAAAATTCAAACTATTAAGGAAAGACAGTGTCTATGTAAAAAACAATAATATGCATTGTAAGATATTTGCATTTAAAAAAAAAAGAGATACAATGACCAAGAATAAACCCACCTTGAGAGTTGGCTTAGCTCCCACCGGTGAATTGACTGTAGTGAATTGAAATCCAACTTAGCAAGCTTCCGCAGAGTCTCATTCCTTGTTTCAACTTCTTAAAGCCTCTTCTTGCAACAAAAGTGATGCATGCATTAAAACAACCCCTCCACAAGGGCATGCCGAGATTAGAAAATAGGCATTACATCTCTGTTTATTAAGAAGTTGAGACAAGGAATAAGACTCTGTGGAAGCATGCCTTTTGTGGAGGGGCTGTTTCAATGCATGAATCACTTGTGTTGCAAGAGGAGGCGTTAAATCAGTAAAGATAGATTTAAGTTGAGTGGTTGTGAAAGCCAAGGCTTCATCCAGAATGTCTTCTCCATGTACCCTAAGAAATGTAGCTTCATACAAACATAGCACCCAGTCTGATCATTAATTAAGTCCTCCTTGAAACTGTCTTTGCTGTCCTTGAACCTATTGAAAGCATCTGCAATATCACCTCCCAAAGGTGGAGGACACGTGATAGTGAGATAGATGACCATAGGCATACCAACAATGACAGTTCTTTGTTTTTACTAGTACAAGAAACAAAATTTTGAATTATAATACATAGACCACATACTTTTGGTCTCCTCTCTCTCTCTCTCTCTCTCTCTCTCTCTCTCTCTCTCTCTTACTCACACACACACACAAAAGGGTATTTGTGAACCTGATGGGGAAGTAAACTATTCCATTACTTTGGCTATGAGCCCAGGTAATAGGAAAGTTCTTGCAACCCATGTAGTAGTAAATTTTTTTCCCACACACAGAGGAGCAACTTACCATATCATCAGGAGCATATTTGAGGAATTGATCACCCAGATGCTAGGTTCAAACTTAGCTGACCGACGAATGATACATGTCTTTGCATTCTGAACCAAATGCTGGTGAGCAACAGGAGCAAAAGATCAAAGAAGTTGATTGGTTGGTTTGGTATTGGTCCAAGTTGAATCAGTTTTAGTGTGGGAATGGTGAAATTGAAACTAAACCAATAAGAAAATTTTGGTTTTGGTGCGATTTGGTTTTGGTTTGGCTTTAGCTTCTTGTATCAATCGGTAATGGTATGGTTTTGGATTTTGGACCGATTTAAGTTCGGTTTGTCTTACAAACTTATACAAAACAATGCAATTTTTTTAACAAATTTTTGGCTGTTTTCAGTTTCATACCGGTTTTCTTTCATTTTGCTCCGGATTTTGAATCGGTTCTGGTGTTGGCTTTGGGGTTGCAATATCCCAAACTGAAACTGGCCCAATAAGGCTTCGTTCAATTTGGTCTGGACTATTTTTGGTTAGGTCTGACTGATTTTACCTATATATATATACACACTAGTAAAAAATGCACGTGTGGTCAAATGTTGAGAGAGAGAGAGAGGGAAATAATGATTATTGATAATTTAAATTAGGGAGAGGGATAGGTATGCTGCTGATATCAAGTATGCTAGCGGATAGAACCAATAGGAACACATGATGGAGTATAATTCAGGAAGGATATGGGGTTCATTTCAGAAAAGGGAAGAGAGAGATAGACACAATGGGTGCTAGCATGCTTGATATCGGCGGCATACCCAACCTTTTTCCTTTAAATTATTACTAAAAGCAATGGCAGCTCTATGTTAAAAACTTGAGGATAGATAAAACATTAAAGAAGATATGAACACTAGGCAATAAAAGATCATTAGATCCAAAATAAGCTTAACTAGTCAATCATATAGTCACAAATGTATACAGCAAGGTTAAGGGCTATGAACAACATTCTTTACTTTAATTTAGCCAGAATAATGTTTGTAGTGAAATAAAAAAAATCCCTACTCATGTATAATCTTATTCCATTTAAAAGGTTCAAACTTGATATCGTGACAGATATATTGGGGGAGGGGAGGTGTGTGTGTGTGTGTGTGTGTGTGTGTGTGAGAGAGAGAGAGAGAGAGAGAGAGAGAGAGAGAGAGAGAAAGAGAAAGGAGATACATGGTAGGAGGGAGAGATAGAGTAAAGAGTGTTGAAGTGCCATTTTAGCGGTTGACGTAGAACATCATAGGACTTGAATTTGTAATCTTGAACTATAACAAGAGGACTAATTCATTTTTAACTAAAATGGTACGATTGAAACTAAGGGCCCATTTGATAACGTTTCAAGAAACGTGTTTCTGCCGTTTCTGTTTCCAGAAACAGCAAAAACGGAGTAAAAAGCGTTTGATAAAACTGTTTCGTTTCACTTATTTTCAGAAATAGAAATAGAAATTTTTACTTATTTATGGTTCAAGAAACGACCCAGACGAAACAAGTTCAACAAGTTGAACTTTTTTCACCGTTTCTGGAAAACGACCCAGACGAAACAAGTTCAACTTGTTGAACTTGTTTCACCGTTTCTGGAAACGACTTGTGGCCATTCTTTCACTGGTTATTATCGACTTCTAAAAATATGACTTATCAAACACCTTCAATTCCGTTTCTGTTTCTAGAAATGGAAATTTATGTTTCTGCCGTTTCTTGAAACAGAAACGACAGAAACGTTATCAAACGGGCCCTAAGTTCGTTGCGTTTTCTCGTACATTACCTTAATTATTTATATATATATATATATATATATGTATATATATTTGCACAACCAGAAATATGTAAACAATGTGAAGGGAAAATAGATAGATTTCAATATCTGTGAAAGATGCACCATATTGCTTGAATATTTTTAAAATATAATACATATGCATATTAAGACCAGAAAATACAGTACCCGATCGAGAATGCCCTCTATCTTTCACTTGTCACTGGAATGGCCTTGCAATCACCTAATCATCTTAATGGAGTCTCCCTCAATGATAGTGTTATCCAACCATTAGAGAAGTAGATCTCAATTTATTAATGAAAGTCTTAACCTCTTCGGTGGTGGAGTTATAGGTGCTATGTGGGCCCCCTCACAATCCTTGAGAACGCCGCCAATACTGGCAAGGCCAAGACCGCCTTGAACTCCTGTCTATTTTCAACTATATAACTGGGGTCCTGACCTATTGTCCATTTTCAATTGTATAATTGTAGGGAGAGGAGAAACCGAATAAGCTCCAGATGGCTGAATCTATTTGGGGGTTCTCTGCATGTTGCAACCAATGTCCATTGCCTCATGAGATAATCTAACGGGATGGCATTGAAAGCCTCCAGAAAAGTATTATGTCAGCGCACTGTTCTCCACATGATCTCACAACAAATTGAAGGTCTTATCTCCCAATAAATTGAAGGCGGATAGGCATCCTCAGCTAGTCACATCCAACCTATCAGAATAAAAAAATATCTAAACAATTGCCAACATCAATTTATTAACTAATAATATTTTTCCCTTCAGATCTTATAATAGCAAGAGCCACATGCACTGGGTTGCTCTTTATAAACTTCAATATTCATTTAAAAGACTAAATTAGTCCAGGATCACATAGTAAAGAAAATATCAACCACTCATGTAGACCCATTATTAGAATTAAATTGACAAAAAAAAAAAAATGAATATTCAGGTTTAATAAGCAACATCGATCATAACTAAAATGAAGTATATCCGTACTAAAAGAAACAATTATCCATCGAATTAAAAAAAATTAATAAATTTAATTAAAAACAACTATGGTGCCAAAAAAATAGAGTGAAAGAAGTATCAACCATCAAGCACCAATGTTTATTCTAAAACAGAATTATATAAGGCAATATAGAAAAATATGAACTGAATGAAGCAACTGAATTTCTCAACATGTCCATTAGGAGCTTCCAAAATTCTTTTACACTCAACATTCTATCAATAACAACTATCCAACTCAACAATTTTTTTGGGGTAAATTGAAGGACAAACAAAACATAATGCTTATAATTAATTTGGACACCTTTCTTATCTGCACAAAAAAAATTTGGATACAATAACAGAGATCAATGGGGCAATTACTGGTACCTCAAAAAATTTCATGTTCTTCTTTCCCTCCTTTACATCAAACCACATGGGGTTTAGATAGGGACTTCTACCCTGTAAAACCTAGGTAAATAGAGGTATACTGATCGAGACTTCCAATTGTTTGACGAACTTTTGGAAAGCAAAAAATGATGTCCCTATGAGTATTGCCTACCAGTGCCACTGAAAAATGAAGTGATGTTCAGTTACTTTGATTTGAAACTATGGACCAAATGGATAATGCATGGGTCGAATTAGAAATAACCCAGCTAATCCATTGAAGAATGAAAATGAGAATACTTACCCCACCATGATATACTAAGCCCCATGTTGAGTGCATAACTGAAACAATATCACTTTTTTTGGTAAAGTTCTTTATGCTAGGAAGACCTATAAGCTTTTGAAGTGAAATTATAATGGCAGCCTCTCCCACAAACCAAACAATGGAAGCAAGAGATAGGCAGTCAATCAAGAATCCCAATCTAAACACAGAACATAAAACCATTTTAGTCTTGTTAAATGCTTACAACTGCTGAACATCATATACAATGTGAAATCAAAGGAGCAAAAAATAACATATAAACTCAATATTGATTCATAACTGGAGAACCACAAGTGCTGCTTGAGTGATTCCAGCCAAAAAAAAAAAAAAAATGTCAACCCACAAAGATATCAAGCAATTTGTTTTGGGTGTGAGGTGTGTTCACGTTCCCAGTAAAACCTCATCTTTATCATGGCTTTTTTTTTTTTTTTGGGTGGGGGAAGAGAGTGCTAGGGTTATGGCCCAGTAACACTAATTGCATTGTTTAATGACAAATTTTAATTGCTCGCAATAAATATTGGGGAAATCATTTATGTGTAAGTATACAAGTATAAAAATTATGAAAGACGAAAAAATGTAATTCAGCTTCACTTCAATATTAAGAATGTGGCCCTCTTGATTGAATTGGTACTAAACAATAACGAAATCAGACCATGAAATATGGATGAGGTTCTCATTTGATCCACACCCCCAGTGTTCTAGTACCATTGTAGAAAGAATAAAAGAGGGAGGTGGGTCGAGACTTTTTCCTTGGGGAGTTTGTACTGTTAGATCAAACACCAAGAAACACGAATAAAGAAAGACAATAGATCCGTACGACACAGAGATTTAACGAGGTTCACACACCAGGGTGGTGTGCTAGGTCCTCGGGCGAAGAAGAAGATGATTCACTATGCAGAAGAAGGATTACACCCTAGCAGCGGCGAGGAAGAACTCGCCCTGAAACCCTAGCTTCGTGAAAATCCTAGAATACAATGAATCTCAACAAGCAACAGTACATTATATATATACTCCAAATAGCGGTTCGACCCATCGGGTCGCGGTCGATCCGGTCGAACCATACCGCGGGGGCTACGCCCCCGCACCCCCATACGAGATCAGTGATGGGCTCCGGGCTTGGGCCTATCGGCTCAAGCCCTCTGTTTCCATCACAGATCTCAGAAATTTTCCCCATTCGGGTCACCACCAAAGTATGTCAGATCAAGTCAATCTTCAAAACGGATCAAGAATTCGAGACAAACTTAACATGTACCAATCAGATTCATCTCCACTTTATAAATTTTGGGTGGAAATATTTTAAGATTTTTTTAAGCCATAATGACATGAACCGATTGAAGAAACAAAGTCACTTAAGCTAAAAGAATTCAAAATACAAGCCAACCAAATTATTGAACATCACTCGTCCAAAAAAATAAATAAATAAATATTGAACATTTTCCTAGAGACCACATAAAAGAGATTAATAATAACATAATCATCTCTCTCTAACATAAAAACGATCAAATGAGTGAGATTCCAAACCAAAGAGAAAAATGTACAAGTGGGAATAATCAGAGATTACCTGGTTACCCAGCAAAGCATGTTACAATAGAAATAGATGAACCATTTTCATCTTAACTTCCATGAGAAGTGGTGCTCTTCCAGGGAAAAAAATGAGGGAAGAAAAAAAAATGAACATGAGAATACCTGGCTATCAAAAGCATCAGTGTCAGGTGGAGCAGCACTGAAAGTTGTCATTTCCATGATAATGAGGTTAACATTGCGTAAATGTCTTCAAATGTAAAATATCTAAGGACCTAACATCTTCTCCTGTCCCAAACTCTCTTTATTTCCGGTGGTAGGCCCATCAAAAGATATGGATTTTGTTATCCTATATTACTGCACCCCTTGTGGAGGCCTAGCGCCTTGGAATGGGCTATCAATTTTGCTAAAACAATCCTTCAGATAGATAGAAATCTGAAGGTGACATAAAAAATGACCCAAACCCCAAATCAAAGTGACCTAAAAAAAATTGAATAAGAACACCACCCCAATCACAAATCGAAATTGCAGAAAAGGAGAGAGAGAGAGAGAGAGAGAGAGAGCACCTTACTCTGCTAACTGTCACACTCACAATGAATCCACATAATGAAATCAGCAATCAAACTTCCAAAAAAAAAAATATTATCATCGAACATTAAGTATGATAAGATGATCAAAATATAAAATCAAAACAAAATTAAACCTTAATTTTGCAGCTTGAATTCACATTGTTGATCAAACCATAGGCACCAAATAGAAACAGCACAGTTGGGTTGAGATTACAAACCAAATCACACATAAAGGGAAACAATATTATCAAGCAACTTTGTGAATCATTTGAGAAATATACATACACATTTTTATTTTTTTTGCTAAACGAAAAAGACACACTCACTGCACACTTCGTGAAGAAAAGAAAAGGATTTAGAGATTTACCTATAATCAATGAACCATAGTAGGAAGATAATAAGAAAAAAACAAAGCCTACTACGAGCACTTTAGATCAAGGAGATTTCAGTCCCAATATAAGTGAAAATGCCATAATCGATTGTTGAATAATGATAGAAAAAGAGAGAGGAGAGAATGAGAGATAGAGAAGAGCATTAGAGATTTTTTTTTTTTTTTTTTGATAGAAGGGGTTATGAGAGTTTGAGATTAATAAAGAAACTAATTTTTATTTTATTTTTATTACTAAGGAAACTAAACGGAGAGCAATTGGGGAGAGAATATAGAAAGATATATATATATATATATATATTAAGTAAAAATAGAAAATTATAGGTTGTAAAAAGATAGATGGAGAGATAAGGAATTAATAAAGAAAGAATATAAAGAGAGAGAGGAGGAGGAATATTTTTTAACAAGATAGATGGAGAGATAACGAATCAATAAAAAGAATATAACAAACATAGGGGGGAGAGAGAGAGAGAGAGAGATTTTCCGTAGAATGGGTGTGTGAGAGTTTAAGAGTAATAAAGAAACTAACTTTTTACAAAATATTTAAGTATGAAAAAAAAATGGTACTAAAAAAAATAGAAAGATTATTAGAGAGAGAGAGAGAGAGAGAGAGAGAGAGAGGAACGTGAAAGACAAAGGTGGAAAAGATTTTTTATTTTTAGCAAAATAGATGGAGAAACTAAATTTTTGCTTGCTTATTTCTATTCCCTCTTAGGGAAATAAAATTTACTTGGTCTAACAATCGTAGAAGAGGTCACATGGTTGCCGTGGTTGCCGTGCTTGACCGAAGTTTCTGTAACTGGTAGTGGCTTGATTTCTTTAAGAACATATCCCAAAGAGTGCTTCAAAATACTGTGTCTGATCATGCCCCTCTCTTGGTGATTTTTGATGCCGTCCCTAAGCCATCTAACATCCCATTTAGACTCCATAGCT
This sequence comes from Macadamia integrifolia, assembly GCF_013358625.1. NCBI lineage: Eukaryota > Viridiplantae > Streptophyta > Magnoliopsida > Proteales > Proteaceae > Macadamia > Macadamia integrifolia. The sequence goes on from NC_056569.1 coordinate 3,634,839, forward strand.
TCTGGATGGAGGATGCAAACTTTATTGCTATTATTAAAGAGGCATGGAGCTCTAGATCTCATGGAAATCCTATCATCACTCTCTGTCAGAAGCTGAAACAGGTTAAATTATTTTTTAAGTCACGGGCAAAGCAAACTTTTCCAAATCTTGATATTGAGGTTGAGATATCTTCCAAATATCTAAAAGCTATTCAAGATGAAATAGAAGTTGTGGGTATGTCTGAGGAGCTATTTGCTAAAGAGACTAATGCTAAAACTGCCATCCTAAAAGCCTCTCAAGTGCATGCCCAACTATGGTTTGACAAAGCCAAGCAAAGATGGATGAAGGATGGAGATCGGAATTTGAAGTTTTTTCATCTCTCTGTGAAAATGAGAAGGTCTCGTAATCTGATTCGCTCTTTGAAGAAAGAAGATGGATCTTAGGCTTCACTGGGGATGCGAGTCGAATAAATGGAAACGCCAAGTTAGAGAAGTGAAATTTGCTCTTTTCAAATTTAAACATTTAAAATCATATCATCTTTTTTATTTTTTTTTTCAAAATTTTTAATCATATTTTTTATTGTGCTATTTAATTCTAACCTGTTTTCAATGGTTTCTTCTTACGGCAGCTATATATTTCCAATTCATTTGGTGGGAACTGGGAACTTGGCACCATCTCGAAAGAACATAGTAGAAATTGGGGTGAGCAGTGATTTGTTTAAAATGTAAATATAGTGAAAGTACACATGCATTTTGAGAGAGAGAGAGAGAGAGAGAGAGAGAGAGAGAGAGAGAGAGTTTTTTTAGGTAGAAGAGCCGGAAAGGGAAATGAGAAAGAGAGTGAGAATGAGACATGAGAGATTTAGATTTTTTGTTTTTTTGTTTTTTGATAGTAAGGGAGCATGAGAGTTTCACACAAAGAAGGAAAGTAATTTTTTTAGAAAAATATTTAAATATAAATAAAAGGTTAAAAAAAAAAAAAAGGGAAAATAAGGAAGATAGAGACAATATGATAATAAGATAAAGAAAAAGAGATAATATAGAAGGTAAGGTATTTAAATAAAAAATATAGGTTAAGTAGTTAAAAAAGAGATTACCTACAAAGCATATATATATATATATATATATATTTTTTTTTTGGTAAGGGATAGGATAATTTATTGATATCATATCATACTATCATATGATTATATAAAAGCATTTACTCATGCTTTGTGGCTAATCTTTTTTAGACTATTTTATCATTCTTTCAAATTTAAATGCCTTAATTTCCTCATTATCACTTTTTCTATTTCTTTGGTACCCTCCACGATCTCTCAATCTTAACTCTTCCCTCTATAGAAAAAATAAAATACTCTCACACCATCATCTCTCTCTAATATTTAGAATATTTGTTTCTATATTAAGTAAAAAAAAAATCTTTATTAAACTCTCACGTCATCATCTCTCTCTCTCTCTCTCTCTCTCTCTCTCTGTCTCTCTCTCCTTATTTCTCTACTCTCTTTCATTCTAATATATATATACATATATTTTATGCAGTAATTATTAGTTTTTATATTAGATTCTCACTCTCCACTCTCTCAAAATCACGCCCCTACTAAAAAAAAAAAAAAGGTGGTTATCATTTCATGAGGATTTGTGTGGATTAAGTTAGGAGGATAGGTGGGCATACCTAATGAGTTATGATCCTTTGAATGTATGGCCGGAGATGTTTGTATTGTCACCTCAACAAAAACTGTGGCAATCATTTCATAAGGATTCTATGTTTTAAGGCACGAGGACAGGTGGGCCCACCCAATAAGCTCTTATTCTCTGAATGTATGGTGGAAGATTCTTGTATTTCATTATTGTCCTAATTAATGAGTTTGATTCCTTGTCCGTCAACAGTTCAAAAAAACAAAAAGGCACCGACAAAATCTAGTGTTATCATCTCAGGAGGATATCGTTTTGGCACCTCAACCAAAATTGTAGTTGTCATTTGATGAAGGTTTTTTTCAAGGAATTCTTTCTATCTCGTAGGGCATGTATAAGTCAAGACTCAAGACAGGTAAATGTAAAAAGATTATGCCGACCCATGCGGAAGACATTTACACACATTTTCTCATTGATCATACCTGTCGATGTGTACTTGTGTCAGGTGGTAAATTTTTCTCATCAACATTGAAAGACGTGAACCAGGGGCGGTGGGCAGGATAGGTGACAATAATGGTAAAGAAAAGACTGGCTAGTATGAGGTGGGTGCTCCACTAATTGATTTGACCTACCTTATCCAAGTCCAACACATGGAGTTTGGTAATGTTCCTTATTCTTCCCTTGAAAAATTCTCTTAGAAGAAGCAATGAAAGTCAGCTTACTAGGATTCAATGAACAACTAAACGAAGGGAAGAAAAGAAAGAAAAGTATTCCCAATCCGGTGATCAGTGATAAACGACGATTAGCGGGATGGGAAAGGTATAAAAATATCAATATGCCAAGAAAAAAACCCATGGGTCGAAGTAAAAGAAGAATATTGATAGAATCTATAACATCAAAGGGACATAGATGTAATTTTAAACTTCATAAGCGATGAGAGTGTAATAAATGGAAATGTCCAGGGAGAGGAGTGAAATTTGCTCTTTTTCAAATTTAAACGTTTAAAATTATATCATTTTTTTTTTTCAAAATGTTTAATCATATTTTTTATTGTGCCGTTTAATTCTAAGATATTTTCTATGGTTTCTTATTATGGCAGCTATATATTTCTAATTTACTTGTTGGGAACTGGGAACTTGGAACTTGGCACCATCAAGAAAGAACATAGTAGGAATTGGGGTGAGCAGTGATTTGTTTAAAATGTATATATAGTGAAGGTACACAAGCATTTTGAGAGAGAGAGAGAGAGAGTTTTTTTAGGTAGAAGAGCTGGAAAGGGAAATGAGAAAGAGAGTGAAAATGAGACGTGAGAAATTTAGAATTTTTTTTTTTTTTATAAGGGGGCATGAGAGTTTCCACACGAAGAAGGAAAATAATTTCTTTAGAAAAATATTTAATTATAATTAAAAGGTCAAAAAAAAAAAAATAAAAAAAAAAGAAAGAAAAAAGGAGAATGAGAAACAATGTAGATAAATAAAGATTAAATATAACGAAAAAGGGATAATGTAGAAGACAAGGTATTTAAATAAAAAATAAAGGTAAAGTAGTTTAAGAAGAGATTAGCCACGAAACATAAATACATATATTTATAAAATAATATGATAAGATAATATATATATATATATATATATAAGTTAAAAAAAAAAAACATGTGCATTTAAACATTTTTATACACTAAAACAATGCACAATCATTGTATTTTCATTTATTTCCTATCATCAACAATCTCATACAGCTTTTATTTTCAACAATCAATGATCAAATGCTATTTTGGAGAGAGAGAGAGAACAAATGATTTACACGGGTGAGTGCAATGGATAACTTGACATAAAATCAATATTATTTAGAGTAAAATTTGTCACTTTAATTGAGTTTCTAACTTGCCCAATTGTTTAGCTTACTAGTCTAACTCATCAATTAATATTAGCTAACTTGGTTTAACTCATGAGTAAATATCATGGTAAAATTACAAAAAGACATAACTACTTTCCTCTTATAGAGTTCATTTAAAAAATTGTTATGTTATTCCAGTATAAAACCCAGATATTACCATGACACTACCATTACGTTAAAACTAAATATTGATAAGGGACTTGGCGGATTCGAACCGCCATCCTCTGGAGGTATGGAATCATTTCCCAAGCCACAAATGCTCTACCAATTGAGCTAAAGACCCACATTTTAATTATAAAGTCACGACCAAAGAAAGAGGAAGAAAATGAAACTGAAACATAATATTTCATAATGAAACATAATATTTCATAATGAAACATAATATTTCATAATCAATTTCTTCCTTTTCCAGATTTTTTGTTTTTGGTGGAGTTGGGTAGTTGCGTAATTCTACTGATGGCAATGCCGAAGGTGGAGTTTCTGCTTCTCCCTCTCTTCTTAGTGTGAGTGTTGGGTATTTCTCCCTTCCTCATCTGATGTTCTATTTTTCTTTTTTCTTCTTTTTCATTTAATATACATGACTTTTTAGCGAAAAAAAGACATGTAGTCGTGAATGTATATGTAAAGGAGCTAATTTGGAGGGAAATCAACTCAAATTTGCAATGTAGTAGCTTGAAAGTAAAAGTCTTACCAAGACCCATCTGTCAACAACTCATTCAGCTTCAAAATATTATGGGACACCAAGAAATAAGATGGAATATTAGATGAGATAATAGGAACACGTAACATGTTCAAATTTGATGGAAACCATAGAGGTTGTTCTGTTATTTTCTCAAAATATCCTGATAATTTCCGTTCCATCATAATTTGGATTCTTTCCATTGAAGGAAGAGAAGTACTTGTAATCAAGTATAAGAAAATCATAACAGAGAAATTATTGGGTGATTCATTAAGACTCCATCTGGTTGGAATAAAAATATTTGAACTCTTGAAAGGTAAACAAAATGGAAATTTTCCAACTAATAATAACATTTATTTTATAACTGAAAAACTTGAAAAATACAATTAAAAAAAAGGGCAGCATATGATAAAAGAGTTGGCTGCCATTTCATCAATAACTTTGCATAACTTTATCTTTGCCAGTGATAGATTGAACAAGTATGTCAAAGATGTTTTAAGTGGGAAGGACAAAGCTTCTAAGCCCCAATACTTGGGTGATGTGTTAGTAGTTATATCAGAGTGTTTTAAGTGGGAATATAAGAAACATACCAAATAGAAGCCCAAAAGTGCAAACAAAATTACTGAGTTTGGTTATCTACAATCATGATAATTAGCACATAAATAATTTTTTCTTACCTTCGGAAATCTAAGAAAAATAGTAAATATGTTTTCATGTGTTATCAAAATCCATTTAATAAAAAAAATACAAAATAAAAAATAATTTAGAGGATGTAAGTAACTTGACAAATGAAGATCATGTTATACATTAAATATATCAACAAAGAACTCATCATGTCAAAATAAAATGTTACCGGGCATTTTGTAACACTTCTGCTAGAGCATGAAACTGATGCAAGCAAAGAATCAAATTAATCAACACTTCAACTTCAATATCATTTGGCCAATAATATTTTATAAGGCTACAAATTAACCAATTAAGGACATGGATGCATTAAGCAGCGTCATTTGGCTTTTTAAAAGGTACAACTGTCTTTTTAACTCAAAAACAATAAAAGAAAATGCATTAATCAATTCCTATTCAATTATGAAAGAAGACGCTTGTACTTGTCCTCTCTGAGTTTCATTCTAATGTTGGGCCTTAGTTACTTTGTACTTGTACCTGTTCTATCATCTGAGTACATACAATATTTCCAAAGAATGCCGGTCCTTCAAGTGGCTGAATGAAGACATGCACTTCTGCCTGCATATATTTAATTGCACATACAAATATTAAATTTGAATCTATATTCTACATAGAGAATGTTCATATGAATTTGGATTAAGAAAATAGTACTTGTTTATTAAATATTAATCTATAAATTTCAAATAATGATAGACAATTAAAACCTTGTTTTAGACAATCAATGGTTAAATGCTATATAGGAGAGAGAGAGAGAGAGAGAGAGAGAGAGAGAGAGTACCAATTCTAGTTGAATGTATCAACTTATCAAATTGCTTAGAAATAATAACCTAACAATTCTAGTTGAAGACATCGACTTATTTAATTGCTTAGAAATGATTCCAATGTTCTTGTTTCTCCGAGACTATAGCCCTCAATGGAATACAAGACAAAGATGATCATTTTGTGACTATAAATTGCCAACAACTATCTTTTCAATCTAAATGGAAGTGTTCAGCCGTTTCCTAACCAGTTTCCACACCAGGCGGCTTCAACCTCGAACCACAAAATTGCCCACTACGAAGACCACCATAACCAGAATCATAGGAGGCCGGAGAAAGAAACTTAAGATCGAACAGTCTCCTTACCAAGCAGTACCCTTTGATTAAAAAAAAAAAAAGGGTTAAGAGTTATTTCTAATAAGGAAACCAAAAGATATTAGTAAAGCAACTAGGGGGAGAATATTGAAAGATAAAGATCTTTTTTGGGGGTGTAAATATAGAAAGAAATAGATTTTTTTTTTTTGGTAAAGAATATAGAAAGAAAGAAATAAATTGCGGCAAGATAGAAAGAGAGACAAGTTATTAATAGAAAAAATATATAATAAAAGATATTTCAAAAAGAAAGGAAGTGTGAGAGAGAGAGAGAGAGAGAGAGAGAGAAACAGAAATATTCTAAATTGTCCAAACAAACAAAATAGTAAGACACTCTAGCACTGTAAGTGAGCTGCAATTCACCTATCAATAATGCTACAACTTTGAAACACATCATTGGAGTCATGTATTATCATGTTCAACAATGAATCATCACCCAAAAAAAAAAGGAATAATAATTGAACATGAACAAAACGGAGATCAATAGATGAACAATATAAATATAAATTAGGGGAAAAATAAGTCATATCCAAGTCATTGCAATTAATTGTTTCAATAATAAAATAATATTCCAATCAAATACATGAATATTGATTCTCTTGAATGCCCTTTTTCGGTTACCTCAAAATTACTTTCTCAGATCACAAATCTATGCATATATACATAAGTATGAAAATGGCTATTGTAAACTTTGTAGCATATTCGACTTTATTGATCTTGTGCTTTGACAGTCTCATCCACCAGAAGCTCAACCTTAGTGGCCTTGAAACAAAGAACACCTTTAAGAGAGATCAATAAATGATTCAGTGATATACACAAGGACAATAAATGACCCATATGATTTTTACAAAATTCGAAAGAAAACTCTGGAGTTGTTCAATTTCTTCTTTTCTGCTATCTTCCAATGAATAGAACTCTAGCTTCAACGAGAGCGGATCAGGTTCACGTACAAGAATGTACACAAATGACTCTGGTCCATGGATTTAGAATCAATTTTCTCTCTCTTCTAATAGATTCTAAATCCATAGACTAGGGACGTGCGAGAACATTATCGTTCGTGAAGTTGATCTGTTCACAACTTCAACATGTGAGTGAGAGACCAAATAATTCTACCTACATCCTTAAGTTAAAGCAAGTCTATGGTCAACTAAGTCACATCTATCTTGTTTTTCTTCACTTTTTAAAATGATTCAATGATTACCTTAATGAATATCAATAAATGACCCATTATGACTATTTACCAAATTGAAAGAAAACTTTCAATCACTAAAAGTATCAACCAACAAAGTAAATTGAATGAAGTAGTAAGTGATACAAATGTGAGTCAGACTTTAGGACTCTTACATCTCTATCACATTCTTCCCAGCTTCTAAGGGCCCGTTTGATAACGTTACCAGAAACGTGTTTCTGTGTTTTCTTATTCTCAGAAACAAAGAAACGGCATAAATACCGTTTGATAAAAGTGTTCTGTTCCACTTGTTTCTTGAAGCATAAATTTCAATTTATGTTTCAAGAAACATGAATGACGAAACAAGTTTTAGGGCCCGTTTGATAACATTTCTGCCGTTTCTGTTTCAAGAAACGGCAGAAACAGAAATTGTTGTTTCTGGAAACAGAAATTGTTGTTTCTGGAAACAGAAACAGGTAAGAAAGGTGTTTGATAATTGAAAGCAGCCGATGTTTATATTTAATAATAAATATATGCTGTAATTTCATATGCAAGCCATATTTTTGAATTCTTGAATATAAATTCTTCATATTGGTCCCTGCTTGTCCTTAAATTTCAGAATTTCCCGATCGTGGTCATAGCACAACTTATCAATTGCATCACTCTCTATGATATTCGCATCCCATCCCATTGTAGCTGATATCTGTGCCCTTCATAAAAAACAGTAAGTACAAATTAAACCACCTATTGAGTGTCATTGTTAAGAAATTTGTTTTTTAGTTGCAAATTCTAAACTATCTATTGACTATTGTATTCCCCATCTGATGCATGTCCCTTTCATTAGATAAACACCATTTCAGAATTTAGAAGAAAAAATGGCCTTTTTTTTTCCTTCTTTTTTTTTTTTTCTTCCTCTTTTGCTAAATATTTTTATTCCTATTTCTTTGAATTATTTTTCCATGTTCTTGTCTCTGTTTGAATATGTTACCTAAATCAATTATGATTGTTCAGAGATATGAGATCCCCAAGATCCCCAACCCCCAAAAGTACTACTATAATCTGGAATGAAGCAGAGCTAAGATCATTCATCAATCTCATGGTTGATAATGTCCGAAACGGATTGAAGACAAACTCAACATTCACAAAGGTTGGTTGGGACAACATTACAAAAGGGCTTAAAGCCGAATTCAAAAGGTCCTTTGCGAAGCAGCAACTGCGTAACAAGATGAATAAGTTATGCAAGGAGTACAACAACTTCAGGGCTTTATTAGAAACAACTGGTTTCGGATGGGATGCGAATGCTCGGACTGCCACAGCTGATGATTCAGTGTGGGAATCTGCTATTCAGGTATGAATAGGATCTTTGGTTTATAGAATGGATTTTTTTCACTTTTTGAAAAAAATGTGATGATTAATTGAAAATTTTTTGAATTACAGGGAAACAAAGATTGGGAAAAATATAGAAGAAATGGTCTCCCCTTGTGGCCAGAGTTATTAGAGATCTTCTCCGACTCTATTGCCCGTGGGGATAGAGGTCTGTCACAGGCAACTGTTTAAACTCCAACACCAACTAACCTTGAAATTGATGATGATTTACATGACACTGATAATGATGACAGTGATGCTTGTACTGGGACACCCAAGGGGTCAGCTCCTCCGAAGCGGTGACTTGATAGGACTCCTGCAGATCGTAGGAGGAAGAGCCACACACGGACCCTCATGAACTCCGCTGAGGACTTTAGAACCTTTGTCCGATGGAGGATGGAAAAGGTATCAACCTCTGCCACCTCAGCAGTTACCCGACCACCTGACCCTATTGTTGATGGACCACATAGCATGATGAGCTGTCAGAAGCTACTAGATAGTTTGGAGGATATCCCGACGGATTTGTATCTGTTGGCGCAGCGTAAGATACACAGTGACCATGGATGGCGCATGTCTTTTATTGAAGTGAGACCTGACAGGAGGTTATGGATGCTACATGGTCTGAAGGAGTGAAAGTAACAGTTTCTGAAATGAATGGTTTGAAGGGAGCATGAATGAACATAATCTTTTGTTTGGATTTTATATGCCTCATACTGACTGACACACTTATTAAATTTAGCCTACTATGGATGATGTTGATGTTTGACTTATGTTGCTTTGTTTTATTTTGATTTCGTGTGCTTCAGATTTACAGTAGTGGACATGACTGTTTATGATTGTGAAATATTATGCTTTTTATCTTATTGTGTGTTTCTTTGTAGCTTTGGGATATAAGATCATATTAATTTCACTATATTAACAAGAAAGTAAGTAGTTGTCAATTATGACCATTTCTGGATGGATTGTTGCTTGTTAGTAGATTAGAGAAAAATTTAAGATACGGATATTACATATGGATAATTCATCACATTCTTATGGAGCCTTGTAGGCAAGTTTAGGGAAATGTTATTTTTTCTTCATTTAAACAGTCAATGCTATTAGATGGTACATTTATGGACTCTATTCCTTTATATATTGAATGTGTCTATTCATATAGGGATGTCAAATCAATTTCCAACCGACATCACAGGGTCATCGTCAGACGATGATGACATGGTTATAGTACACCAATTCCAAAACATGCTCAGTATGTATAGAATGAGAGAACCTCTGAATGATAGTAGTTACACAGGACCTGTTAGGGTAACTGAGGTTCTTGCAGGTCATGCTGACATGTGTTACCAAGAGTTTAGACTCGAGAGACATGTATTTATCAACCTACGAGACCGATTGGTACATAGAGGCTAGCTAGTGGACAGCCATTTTATTCTAATAGATGAGCAGCTAGCGATGTTCCTCATGATAGTAGGTCAATGTTTGAATAATAGATAAATGCAACGTCGATTCAATCGTTCAGGACAGACGATTAGTGCTGTCTTCCACACGGTGTTGCAAGCAATGCTAAATTTGTCGCTTGAGACAATCAGGCCACCAAATTTTGATGTGGTACCTTCAGAGATAACCAACAATCCAAAGTACTATCCATATTTCAAGGTAACTATGACTTCTGATGATGATTATTTATTTCGATGTTTCCAATGAAATATCAATGCAATTTACACAATTATATGGACTAACTTATGTTCAATGGAAAATAGGATTGCATTGATGCTATTGATGGCACCCATATAAGTGCCATCATACGTAGGTTGGAAGAGACACGTTATCGTAATCGAAAGGGTATGATCACACAGAATGTTATGTGTGCATGTTCATTCGACATGCGATTCACATTTGTGTATGTGGGTTGGGAGGGTAGTGCACATGATGCAAGGGTATTGGATGCAGCAAGAACCAATGATAACTTAGGGTTTCCTCATTCCCCATCAGGTAAAAATGTATTATGAACTTTTGTGTTGTCCTTCCGCATATAGTAGATAGGGAATCTAGATCTAATCCCATAAATGTTTCTATAATAATTGAAGGCAAATATTATGCTGTTGATTCGGGCTACGCCAGTCAACTGGGGTACTTGGTGCCATTCTGAGGACAACGGTATCACTTGCAAGATTATGGTGAAGGTAGGCCTGGACCAAGAACAGCTAAGGAATTGTTCAATCACAAACATTCGTCACTGCGGAATGTTATTGAGAGAACATTCTGTGTATTAAAAAATAGATTCCACATATTAAAAAGTATGAAGGTGTATGATATTGAAGATCAGTCAAGAATCGTGGTCGCTTGTTGTGGGATCCACAATTACATTAAGGAACAAGAAATTCAAGATCAGTTGCTCAATGAGCTTGGAAGTGAACAACAAATTGATGACCCAATGAATCATGATACTCCTGCGTACCATGCTTCCGCATCTGATGTCTCCAGAGACTATCTGCGAGACAAATGTCTATAGTGCATCTTAATATAGTCAACCAACTGGCAATTTCAAGGAGAATGTCTACAATTTCGTTAAATCGATCTTGAACTTTTGCTAAATACATTCATTATGTATTAAAAGGTAGACACAAAAATTAGGCCACCTTTTTCCTTCTATTGTGTGTATGGGGTGTTAGTAAAAATACTTTTGTTCGCTTCACATAGTTTACATTGGGATGACTTGTAATCTTTGTGCTGTACAGATGTCTTCCACTGACACCGCAATGGCAAGGTGTGACTACTGTAATCATTTGTGCGATAAGTACACAACGAAAAATGGGCCTAATAGAGGAAGACCGTTCTTCAAATGCCCAAGGCATAATGAATATTTTATATGGGTAGATGAATTTCGCTTATGTGATTGTGGTGAGGTACAGTGCAAGGTACGCGTCGCGGAGACAACAACAAACTTTAATCGTTGTTTCTGGTGTTGTCCTAAATCCAATGGGGTATAATTATTTGTTTTTTTTTTTTAAAGTACTATTCGACATATATTATTTGAATACATTTCACAACTAAATTGATGAGTAATTGAAGCCCCTTGATCAAGGTTGTAATTTTTTTCGATGGATTTATGAAGACAGCAATTTGACAAGTGCACAGTCTTCCGATTGTGGAACAAGCAATTCAATGGTTGGAGCTCAGTCTTGTCCATCAGCACCTTCCTCTGATTTTGTGAAATGTTACTTGGAAAGAGCAATCAAAGGTGAAGAGGAGAAGTCTAGAGTACTGAAAAACGAAATGGATGTGTCTAAGAAAAAGCAAAGGATATATACTGATATCCTGGAGGCCATTAATAACATAGACATAAATAAAGGTGGTAGTTAGAGGGTAATGACCAACTATTGGGAACTTGCAAGACATATGGCATACCCGGAATATTTGCATTTTAATCTACTATTATTGGTTGACATTTCTTGTTTCGTAAAATTATGATATAAGTTCGAGATAAGGAAATTGGTAGTTGTTTGTCTGATTAAAATGAAGGGTCATGAGTTTTTGAAGAAAGTAACAAAAGTGGAATTATTTTCATTAAAATTTCTTATAAACATCATATTCTGTCAGAAATGTTCCCAGAAACAGAATTTATCAAACACCTTCTTACCTGTTTCTGTTTCCAGAAACAAAAATTATCAAACACCTTTCTTACCTGTTTATGTTTCTGTTTCCAGAAATAGCAATTTTTGTTTCTGCCGTTTCTTGAAACAGAAAGGGCAGAAACGTTATCAAACGGGCCCTAATTTCAATTCACAAGCTTCCCTCCATCTCGCAATTTCTTCTTCGACTTTTATTGTTACCATCATAGGTCTTCAATCTTAAAAGAAGCAAAGGAAATTCAGGATAAAATGAGGAATAGAACACGATAGGAGAAGCACCATTCGAAAGTTCCTTCAGCTCCTAGCAAGAAACATATAATTACATTTTGACACAAAAAAAAGACTAAAACCCAATCACCACATTGCACCAAAATCATATTTATTTCTCCCTTCATATAACAATTGCTCTGTATATTGAACCACATTTTCATGATCACTACATTAGTTAAAAAGCAGTTTCTTATCAGTTGGCTCAATCCAATCAAGTCCTTAGCGTCTACCAATTTTGCCATATCCCCCTTTGTTTTGAGGCTAGGATCTTATTGTGATGTCATCCCCTTGTTTATTTTTTCATTTATGCTGCAATCGCTGAATTCATTAGATGCCGATTTCTTCAATATCAAAAGGGTGTCTCCTCCTATTTGATTTTTCTTGCTATCTTCTTCTCATCGCTAATCGGAGGGCCATTATTTGGTCCAATCAGAAATAATCTATCATTAAGCTATCTGCAATTCAATATAGATAGTTATATACTATATAATATCCATGTCCTTCTTCGCCCCGTTTTTCCATTCTGTTATTTCTAATATATCCAAAAAATTTTGATTCAAAATCCAAAACAAAAACGTTATGATGTTTGAGTTACTTAAACCAGAATTTAGGTACCATTTGCTTTAAAGCAATGTTTAAGAAAATTGTGTGAAGATGAATTTGATGACAATCTTATAGGTTATACTAAACCACCCATTTTCCTTAACCTAGAATGTTGGTGTTGGAATGGCTTCCCACACTTCCACTGAGTCCTTTCCACTTAATTTTCCATCCAACAGATTGGTTGCCCAAAGTTCTCAGCATGGGTACTGGCGACAAGGATCTTTGATGCCTTCTTTGGAAGAGGCAGCACTGGTGGGTCAGATGCAGTCTTGCTTGCCATTCTTCAACAGCACCAGTGATTTCCTGAAAGCTTCCCTCGCCAATTCTGTGTGTTCCTGTTGAAGATCAAAGAGAACATTTTGGTTAAACTTTATTTTTTGGTCAAACTTTGTGGATCAATACCCACACAATGTCACAAACTTGACTTCTAACCAGAATAGTGATTTGTAATCAAGGTCCACTATGGTCGGTTTAAACACACTATTCAATGGGTAGAAAATTCCAACTAATCACTAATGCATAGGTAGAAACCCTACAAATTATGAAACCTAGCAATCCGAAAGATACCAACTTACAAGGTTTCACATAATGATGAATGATTCCATGTAAATGTAAGCACTCCATTTCTGAGCAATATCAAGTGCGAAATCAACTGCTGTACATGTGTTCGAGACTACTGATATAATGTCACAAGTACATGATTAAAATCTACAGGCCACTAAATTAGACACAGAAAGAGAATCAAACCAAATTTGAAAAGAAAAAGGCGAAAACATTATACTTAATTATTATTCAGTAATACCAGGTTGTTGATATCCATTGATAAAGGAGTTAAAACAACCTTAACTAAGTTTACAACCTCTCTTGCAAAATATGCTTCTCTCTTAGCAATCTCCCCAGGTGTCTCACCTCTATGGACTATTGTCCTTCTGGTTTTTATACCTGTATAGGAAGAAAAAATTAATGAGAATACTGTGATGCAAATAAAAAGAAAATTAAGTAAGTCAATTGTGAATTGTGATCAATAAGAAAATCAAGGAAGGGAGGAGGTTTCAAAAATTAAAAGAATACATAACAAGAATCTGGGAGAGATTCTCACTAAAGACAAAACCACCTAGATTTGTCTTTTCAAGTTCCTGTAATTAGTATAGATTATTAAGATAAAAAATAAGAGCGTGAGACTCAGTGCCCAGAGCCCCTAATTACATATAGATTTTCATTAAAAATAAATAAAAAATAAAAATTGTGCAGTACATCGGAAGCAATGGTTAGGATGAACTTATTCAAGAAACCAGGGATGATGGATGCTTTATTCCATTAACATAAACTCCTCACTACTTCCTAAACACTATTCTGATTGGAAGGCAATACATCCCTTTCTAAGTTGAGAAAAGAATCTGCAATTGTTTTGAATGATGATGTTTAGTTAATAAATAAATAAAAAAAAAAGATAATGACAAAATCCAACCTCAGTCTCCTTCAGTAATCACTATCAAAACCCATCTCCACAATATTCTAAGCTTCTCAGTTTTTTTTTGTCATGAGAAAACAACAAGAACAATTGAGGAAAAAGAAGGAAATTTACATGAACACGAGAAAAAAAAGACCTAAACTGAAGTAGATCCAGTCGTATATCCAAGCAGATTAATAGTCTTTCGCTTAATCCACAATCTTTGAATCAACTTAGTCTACTCTGAAGTCTCCATTCCTTGGATTAATTGATGGTTTGACTGATACCGGTACTATAGAAAAATTGAGAATTTACAATTAACACAACTTCAACATGCAGGAAAACCAAAATAGAGATAGATAGAAGAGATTAGGAAGAGTTCAAGGACAGACACAAAAGCGTCCGAAATTGCCATCCCACCTCTAATGAGATCATAAAACCCAATCCATGTTAATGTTCTTGCACATACTATAATTGGACCCCATGCTGGTGCAAGAGCTATACGCCAAGTAGCAATCTCTAACTTAAGATTTAAATATGATGGCTAGATGTTAAACATATGTCCATTTTCTATCACATTTGAATACATTCTACATGTCCTCCCCAAAGTGTTTTGGTTGAGTGTTTTCTTATAGTGCTATCAAAAAATAAAACAAAATTCTATCAAAGGTAATCCATGAGGCATCGCCAAAGTATTCTTGTTGCTCTTTGAGCACTTTTCTTATGATGCCATAAAAAAGAACAAAATTCTATCAAATATAATCCATGAGTAAATTCCTCATGAGATGATAATAAGAAGTTTTCGTCTGTACATCATTAGGACGAAATACTAGCATACCTAATCTCGATTATAAGCGTAGAGGAGCCAAAATTTATTAGTAAAGATGATAAATAAATGAAAATTACACAAAAATAAATAAATAAATAAATAAATAAACAAACAAATGAAATACATGGGCAGACCCGTCTTTCCTCCTAATCTGGCCTTAGTCCTAGTGGTATTTGTTTGGAAGAGATGTTATTTATCAGCATCTAATTTGTGTCTCAGTTACCATAAAGAAAAAAGAAAAATTAAAGTTGAGTCTTCTATGGAATCTGGCCATCGATTTTGATCTTCTGGTCTCCTTATATATCTGCACTTAATTGAGAGTGGTTCACTTTTTTCACTCTTTTTTTTTGGGTTGGTGTTGGGGAGGGGGAACAATCCAAAGGAAAAAAAAAAAAAGATAATTTACAGTGCCACCCCTTGGAGAATGCCATTATTATAAGGACACCCCCTCTATTTTGTCAAATTAGACTCAAACCCTCCACCGTCAGT
Source organism: Macadamia integrifolia (assembly GCF_013358625.1). Lineage (NCBI taxonomy): Eukaryota > Viridiplantae > Streptophyta > Magnoliopsida > Proteales > Proteaceae > Macadamia > Macadamia integrifolia. Next base: position 3,650,638 of record NC_056569.1, read on the forward strand.
CAGTGTTAAGGAATATACCTTTTATGTTGATACCAACTATTATATTTTATTTTAAATACCAAAATACCCTTACTAAAAGCAAGGGTGGTGTCATCCTCAGTGACGGTTGAACTTCTAGGCTGCTCTTTTATGGGGATTAGATTATCATACCTTCGAATAGGGATGAGGTAACCATCCCAAGATGCCTGAGGCTCTTCCCAAGAGTAGCATGGATCGTTGAAGGACATCCAACTGGCATCCAGAGAGAACCTTAGACCAATATCGCAAGATCTTCGTCCAAAACCAAAATTGGCGATCTCCCTCGTCAATTGGCTTAGTCTTGAAATCTGTTTGCAAACAGGCAGTATTTTGAAAAGGAGGTACTCTGTGTGTAATTCGTTTGTCTGTCCCTATTTTGGTCAGCGGACCTTAACCTGGGTTGCATTCCGAGAAGAGCATCGCGGAGCCAATGGCATAGTATCCCATGGTCTTACCTGAATCCCAGCGCGCAAGATCAAACCACTTCTGCCAACCCCAGAGTTGTAGACAAAATGACCCATGAAGGGTCACTACCTCTCCAATCGAGCAACCAAACCAATAGTCCGCAGTTAATCCCTCGCTACTTCACCTACAGAATACCTTTAACGGTGTCTATACCCGGGTCCCTCCCGATATTCCCGATGCGAACTGATGTACGATTTCCTTTGTGTCTAGGACAGTGATGCGCACGTTCCCCAAAGCTGAAATTGATTTGATCGATTGGTGGTCGTACTTGAACCCGCACACACTCGATCGTAAACCAAGTGAGGGATGAACTGTGTTTATTTTGAAAATATTTATTATTATTAAATTGCTCACATGCTTATAATTATATGTTTAATTGAATGGCTCAAATGCAATAATGATATGTTACATTTGTCATTTACGATTATGATATGAATTGTATGAAGATGTATGATGGGATCCAGTGTGGCCGAGGTGGTACCAGTACCATGATCACCATGTGTTTGGTTGTGTGTGTGAGATGGAATCCAGCATGGCCGAGGTGGTACCAGTGCCGTGATTGTTGTATGTATGTTACATTCATGCATTGATTATGTGCATTAGAGTTAGTTATAGTCACGGTTTATACTTTGTGGCCAAGGTCTTGCTAGTATCGTGTATCCCAGGACTGCATTTGGAAATGGATGTGCTTCATAGCCGATGATTGGTACCGGTGTCACGTAGTTCATACTTAACAGTGATATGTAAGCTAGATTAGGTAAATGGTCTTGGGTTTCACTTTGTGGTCAAGGTCTCGCTGGTATTGTTTACTGAGACTGTATTTGGAGATGGATTATACTCTGTGACCGAGGTCTTACCGATATTGTATAATTCACACTAACTGTATCACTATGAAAACATGTAGCATATATGTGGTTAGGTATCATTCCCTATGCTTCGAATCCTTGCCAACAAAGATTGAGGTGTTCGATAACCCATTGTGGCATGTTCGATGTGTCTTTCTGAAATGTCACACCCGCGATACAATGTGATTGTAGCCAAAGGCGAGAACTTGTTCAACGTGGCCGATGATGTACCGGTGCCGTGATTTCCAGGAGGGGATTATCAGGGGTTTGTTGGGTGAACCATAGGCACATATGGGGACTGACTGGCTTGTATTCACGGCTAGGGTTTGTATCCTTGTGTAGTCGATGGCGCTTCCAAGATGAAGGATACTGTCTAATGTGCCGTAGTAGCATTTACCAGACTTAGTTTGTATTATTAGGTGGATAATAAATAAATGAACTGCACCACAAGCATCATGGACCATGTGTTTAATTTTCGCAATCATGCATCATAAATTATTACTGCTATTGTCTTGCTTGGATGTGCTTAACCCCACCCCTCACTGAGCGAGTTGGAAAGCTCACCCCACGTATATATCCCTTTTTAGATAATGATATAGGTATCGTGGTGCCAATGGCGGATGACCCAGTATCTTCTGGGTTAGAGTATGATGTGAGCGACTGGTGGATTCCAGAAGCAGAGGAGCACGATCAGGACTATGCTTGCAACCACTGTGCTTACGCTGCACTGTGAGATTGTACTTCATATTTTAATACTTTTGGGTATAACTGTGGATTGTATATTGTTTTTGAGATTATATTATATGGCATGGATGAATGTAACAGAATAATTCGGTTATCGTTATTATATTATCATTAGACGTTTTTTCATTTTTATTTAAGATTCCGCTACTATACTCTGATTCCACTGCTTATGTTGGTTTGTGATGTGAGATTGTGAAAATGTTAAGGTATTATTATCAAAGACCTTGGTAGGTTTGTAAGACAGATCGTGTCTTATTCACACCGTCGGTATTCCTAATAGTAAGTTGAGTCTACTAAAAATGGGGTGTGACAAGTTACCAATGCCTACAAAAAGCCTTCAAATGTGTCTTGAAAATTTTTAAGACCACAGCAGATATATCTAATTTACTACAATCATATTTTTAAAAACATGAATTATTAAATAGATTCAGAGCTTCACTCATGTGGGACCCAAGGTCAGCCGTACAAGAAGGCTTTGTTAGGTGGGCTTTCCAGGAAACCATTGGCCAAAAATTAATAAGAACACAAGTTGGGATCACTTACTTGATCAGCCATGCCAAGAAAATAACACTCATGATGCAACAAACCACTGCTTGTACTAATTACCTTTCTATTGTTATTTTTCTTGACTTTGTATCAATTGTTTCACAAAAGCAAGGCTGTCCTTGAAAACACAAGGGGTCACATACAAAGCTGTTTAATCCTTAAATTTTATCATTTCCTACTGATGTTTTAAATATTAAGACTTGATCAAACATCATCGTCACTGCTGTTATTTTGGGATTTCAACCATAGTTGTCACGGCGTTTAAAAAATCCAAGATGTTCCAAGGGGTGCAAACACAAGGTGATCAAAGCATCTGGAAGATATAGATGAACTGAAACCATTTACCTGAGCCAACTGTTTATGAGTGAACTGAACCACACTGTAGAAAAATGACATGATTATGGTTTTGCAAGTCATTTTTCCAGTTTGGTTTGGTTCAGAACCATGAAACAGACGATTAATCAGAACCGACGATGTTAGTGTTACCGTTTTAATATGTAATATGTATCGAATCCCTTTTTGGGAACAATTGCAAAGAGATTGGGATAGAGGGATTTGATGAAACTTGTTTTTCTGAAATACTAGTTTTTGTTTGTAAGTTAATCGACGTTCTTATTAATAGCTTTGATCTCCATAAACATTCATTCGGTACGTCAAAATCGCATGTAAACTGAATATGAACCAAATTAAATACAGTGCAAATTAAATTTACAAATCGTTTTCAAAACCGACACTATAAAACTATATGCAAACCGATTATAAATTAGATACAAAAACCAATTAAAAACCGATAAAATCGAAATTGGATGAAAATGATTCTGAGTTTGGATTATTTCTATCCACCTTATCAAAATGTAAATCCAACTGAAAACGGACTGAATAACCGAAAATTGCACCGTTTAACACCCCTAATTAGTCTAAGTAGCAGTTTGTTGTTCAGAAATATTTTAGGCCCACCAAAAAAACTTCACACAAATGGAAGCCCATTAACAGTGGGCTACAAATTCGTTTTTCCTGTGGTCAAAGCTTCACACGTGGAATGCTTCTTGACAGACGGGTACTGAATGGAGCTTTTGATGCCGCCAAATCAATGAGAACCGCTTCAGAGTTTTCGGTTCTTCTTCAACCCAAGTGAGCGGTAGAGAATTGGAACCCTAAAGCTGGAAATCGATTGAATGGGGTCTGTTTGATGATTTGTGTTTGTCAAATGAGACCATTCTAAATTTTGAATCAAATTAGCCTAACAACTTATAGATTAGCATTGCCCCTAGAGTTGAAAAGGTTTTACAATGCTTTTCATGTATCAATGCTAAAGAAATATATTCCTGATCCTTCACATGTATTGCCTACTGTTGAATTATTGGACTTAGATGATGATCTGAGTTATGAAGAACAACCCGAAGTAATCTATGATAGAAAAGAACATCACTTTCGGAATCGAACTATCTCTTATGTGAAGGTGAAATGGAGAAACCATCCAGAACAAGAAGCCTCCTAGAAAAGAGAAGATGAAATGAAATAAAGTTATCCGAAATTGTTTGGATTACAAGGTATGCTTCACAAATTTTGAAGACAATTTTTGTAAGGAAAGGGGAAATTGTAATACCTAATCTGATTTTTATATCTCTACATGTGAACAGGCAAGAGTACAAGGCAAAGAAAGCCAATATTGGCATGGTTGGTAGCCGTGGAATGCTAGGAAAGTAGAAGTGACCACACTTGCTCCTCTTCATCCTACCAACAAAAATGAAGAACTCATCAGGATGTATGGGCAAACAGGTGATCTTCAAGTATATAAAGGGCTAGGCATAAAGGGAAGGATAACAATCCAAAGGGGGCTGAAAATTGCCAAACTGGCAGGTACAAACCGACCAGCCAGTTGGGTAGGCAAAATACATTTTTCTGGGTTTTTGCACTACGAGCCGCACACCTCTCCTATGCAATCCCCCTTTTACATCTATGGCAAGGACTTAATTAAGGCATGAAATACATATTTATGCTAAGAAATAAAATGGGGACATCTGTCTTCCCCTCTACCCCTGATGCAATATATGTTTAATTTGAGATACTGTGGATGTACTGTTAGGGACTGAACTGTTTCTTCATCATATTGAACATGTAATGCTCAATCTGCTGTTACAAATGACAATAAGCTTATTTCTTCTATATATTGAAGTGGGAATACCAAAATTGCAGTGAAGGATGTCAAGTAGCTGGAATAGTTCTTCATACTTTCTTTAACATAACTTGAATGCGTATGATCTGCTTTTGTGAGCAATGGGCCCAAGGGAAATTGATAGGGTAATAATTTTGAATTTTTTTGAATAAAAAAAATAAAAAAATAAAAAATAAAAAAATCATTTTGCTATTGGATAGAAAAAGCCGAAATGATTCCATATCTCAAGTGGATAGTGGTTCGAATCCACCAAGTCTCTTATCTATATCTTCATTTAAAACTCAATGGTAATATCATGAGAATATTTGGGTTCTTAAATAGGAAAAATATAATGTTTTTTAAATAAATTCTATAGAAGGAAAAACATAATGTCATAGGAATATTTAGGTATGAATTTTTTACAATTTTTCCACGGATCACGATATTAACTAATGAACTAGACCAAGTAAGCTCAAAACTTCAAGAAGTTAGAACTTTGATTAAAGTGACAAAATTTATTCGAAATAAAATTAATTTTGAGTCGAATCATTCAACTCTCTCTCTCTCTCTCTCTTTCTCACACACACACACACACCAAAGTCACATGTGCATTTTGCACGTATATATATATATATATATATATATTTTAACTCCCTTTCTAATATTGATACTTGATCTAGATTGATCAGATATCAATATCGATTTCAAGCAATACTATCGATACGATTGATCCAATATCAGAACCTTGAGTGGGAGTTTGGTATAATATTTCTCTCCAAAACAAGCAAAATAGTGAGCCATGAATCTTTGATAAATTCCCATATTTTTTTGGGTAGAAAGATTGCCCACTACTTTATTTTTCAATAATGGTCATTTTTTTTTTTCTTTGGTAGAATTTAGTGTCCATGTCAAATGATTTAATAAAACAAACCCAAGAATCAGCCCATTACAATTGTTTTCAATAAAACCCTTTACTTTGTCTTGGAAGAAACCCATTTAACACATAATTCCATTAATGCTAAATTTTACTGTAGGCTCCGTTTGTTTCGATGTGAAAAAATTTATATTAAAATTAGATTTTTCCTATGTTTATTTTGTAACTTGAAATTTTTTTGATATTTTTCGAAAAATAACCAGACATATTTTACGCTTAAAATGGGTGGACAACAAGCTTGGAAAACTATTATGATCTTCCCCGAGGAAATTAAGGAAAATGGGTTCGATACTCATGCCATCCTCCCTCGCTTCCAAAAATCATCTTTCCTAAATTTCTACTCTGCAACCTTCTTCAGCCTTGATCGAAAAAACCATCTTCGATCCATCTCCTCACGAAGTGAAGGTAATTCCTTCCTCTCTCTCTCTCTCTCTCTCTCTCTCTCTCGGTTTTCTTTCTATGTTTCTTCTCATCAAGCTCGTGAAATTCCATTACTGCTGATAACCAAACTGCTTGTCCTAATTATTCTTTACACTTCATTTGGAATTAAATGTTAACAATTTGTTTTAATTGTCAAAATCTCAGCTCTCAGTATAGAGTTTCGTGTGTATCAGTCTTGGTTCTTTCAGGAATTCTTGCAGAATTGATGCCATCTCCCTGTAGAGAATCTCTAATGAACAGCTTAGAAGAGTCATTTAAAATTATTTATTATGTCGACCAAAAGATTATTGATAATACAAACATGGATGATGAAACAACTGGTTCCGAAGTAAGTTTCTCTCTCCTAAAGTCAAGGGCTGCTCCTCATTATTGAAGAAATTCGAGGAATCCGATTTGGAGCAACAGAACGGCTGTTGGGTTATTCTTAGGGATGCTCTAGACGCTATAGAAGAGAAATATGATCTAGATGTTCATTATCAGTAGATCGGAAGCTCAGAAGAAGCTCCAAAGCAAAGCGAGATCTAGGGTTTCCCGAAGACACAGACGGAGACGAGAGAGAGAGAGAGAGAGAGAGAGAGAGAGAGTTAATGGGCTTGAGCCTAGAAACCTATTGACAAACTTTAATGGATTTGGAGTTTATTGTAATATTTGACATCCTATTTTCCCTCTTACAAACAAATGCTGGAAAATATTTCAACACGTAAAATTTTACATCCTCGATCCCTTCTTCCTCATAGATTATGGACCCTTCGGTCATCCTCGGTGCTGGTCAAGGTTTTAAAATTTGGATTAATTTCAATTGATGTCGATAAGGATTGGATTGGGATCGGTCTTAACCTTGACTAAAAAAAAAATCGATAGAAAATTTTAGCTTTTTAGACCAGTTTTCCCTTATTACACCAGTGGATTGGTATTGATTGACGTCAAAGATCGATCTCAATTAATACCGATCCAATCCAAGTGATCTGACCAAATCGGTCTCATTTTTAAAACCATAGTGCTCATTGTCGAAGGCGTAATTGCAAAACGGAAGATTATAAAGAAGTAGATGGGCAGGTTAACATCTAGGGTTCGACTTTCTTGCTTCAATTGTTTATATTGGCATAAATATCTATGGCGCCTTTCTCTCTCTTGTTTTCCTCATACGGGAAAATAGCTGTAGTTAGGGAACTTGTTCTCTTTCAGGGAGTGTGCCTCTGCATTTGGGTGTGCAAAATGATCACCACACCCTCCTGATCGTGGTCAATCCTTATGCATGTGCTATATTGGCTGGGCCATTGGCACAGGTGCATGCTCTCAGAAAGAGTTCATTTTCACCTGTGTTCGAGCTCCGTGCAAGTGAAGGCAAGTTCGGGTCATGAGGGCCAAATGGGCACCTCTACTGTAGCATCCACTTGGTCCACTTGGATGCCTGTGTATGTGCTCCTAACGTGGGCAAAACATCCTTACAACAAACCTCGTCCTGATTGAGTTCTTGCCTAGCTGTGTAGTGTAATAAACTAGCATCTCCTGGTCTATTTCTCCTCCTACAAAAATATAGATATATGTCATTTCGTAGGAAGGGATTGGGCTACGAAAGGGGTGGGGTAGGGCTGAGCTTTTCAAAACCCTAACCCAACCTTGGATCCTTTTAGTTTAGCCTAGGCCAACCCTGGTTGGCCCTAATCAGGCCGGGCTAGATTGGGTTGGCCCTGTTATGCCAGCCAAGGCTGGAAATGGCTTTGATTGGAGCTAACCTTGGTAACCCTAGTACTTTTAAAAAATTATCTTTATCTCAAGTCAACTCACCCTTCTATTACATGAAAAAATATATGCAAATCCCTTTGGCTCATGTCAAACATATATATTTAACCCATGTTTAAAAACACATAATTATCACAAGTAGAGCTTATAGTAGAACCTAACTAGGGTTGGCCCCGGGCTCAACCCGAGGCAAAGCCCTAGCCTTGGGACTGAAATCTTCAACCCTAGAAAGGTTTGGGCTCAGGGTGCATCCAAGCTCACAGGGACAAGCTTGTACCCTTAAGAGAGGAGGAGAGTGGAAGTAGACAGACACTGGAGGCACTTTTTTACATACATTAAATTGATCATAATGGGACTCAATAGTGAGCATTTGTCATTTACAGATACATATCCAATTAATGAGAAAATCATATTGGATCAATGAACAAGAAGGTGATGTACTCTTTCAGCACTTGAGCGGCATTACTGTATCCATCATCATGTTTATATATGACATCCATCATACGCGTAAAATTGACAATCTGCATCAGAAATGGCATTAATGGAACGGGACTCCTACTTGGTTTGATGCACTCTTCGTTTATATCTTTCCATGCCTTCTCCACTCTTCTATGAAGCTCATCACATGCCTCTTGCTCTGTCACTCTATGTTGTTTCATATAGCACTCAACACTCGAACAAACATCTCCTCTCGCTTGCTCTACCTTCATTCAAATATTAGAATTCAATGTTAGATTGTGGGTCGAAACAACCTCTCGAAANGAGAGAGAGAGTTAATGGGCTTCAGCCTAGAAACCTATTGACAAACTTTAATGGATTTGGACTTTAGGCCCATCATCATATTACCCTAATGCCTAATGGATCATGAGCAAAACCTCTCTGCCACCCTTACATGGAGCCCACCAACTCTCAACAAAGAATTCACACAGTAGAGGTCCAAGGGGATGGAGACGAATTGTGATCATGGTGGGCTGGATGGACATTTTGGGCCTTTGGACTCTTCCAGTGTTTGCCTACATTTATACAAAGTCCAAAACCACAGTCGGTCCATAGCAGACTCTTTTTGTAATTGAGCCCAAGTCCAAGCCCAAGCCCAAGGATGCTGCTGAGTGCGCTCTCTATGCCGCAAATGTTGTGGTAACTTGCAATCAATTCCATCTCTTCCGTTTATCGCTGTTCACATCTTTTAGTGCGCGTCCTTATTCCGTTTGTTTAGAGATTCCTTCCCCGTATCTTCATTGACGGGTTTTTTAAATTTACTGGCTTTATATTGCAGGTTATGGTTGATGTATATATGTGGGGTAACGGGTTGTCAAGAAGCTGTGAGAGTTTTGGTTTTTGGTACATAAGCTATGAAAGTTGAAAGCAAAGAAAAATGTTTTCCCTCTTGCAAACAAATGCTGGAAAATGTTATTGTAATATTTGACATCCTATTTTCCCTCTTACAAACAAATGCTGGAAAATATTTCAACACGTAAAATTTTACATCCTTGATCCCTTCTTCCTCATGGATTATGGACCCTTCGGTCGTCCTCAGTGCTGGTCAAGGTTTTAAAATTTGGATTAATTTCAATTGATGTCGATAAGGATTGGATTGGGATCGGTCTTAACCTTGACTAAAAAAAATCAATAGAAAAATTTAGCTTTGTAGACCATTTTTCCCTTATTAAACCAGTGGATTGGTATGGATTGACGTCAAAGATCGAACTCAATTAATACCGATCCAATCCAAGCGATCTGACCAAATCGGTTTCATTTTTAAAACCATAGTGCTCATTGTCGAAGGCATAATTGCAAAAGGGAAGAATATAAAGAAGCATATGGGCAGGTTAATATCTAGGGTTCGACTTTCTTGCTTCAATTGTTTATGTTGGCATAAATATCTATGGCGCATCTCTCTCTTGTTTTCTTCATGCGGGAAAATAGCTGTAGTTAGGGAACGTGTTCTCTTTCAGGGAGTGTGCCTCTGCATTTGGGTGTGCAAAATGATCACCACACCCTCCTGATCGTGGTCAATCCTTGTGCATGTGCTATATTGGCTGGGGCATTGGCACAGGTGCATGCTCTCAGATAGAGTTCATTTTCACCTGTGTTCGGGCTCCGCGCAGGTGAAGGAGAGTTCTGGTCATGAGGGCCAAATGGGCACCTCTACTGCAGCATTCACTTGGTCCACTTGGATGCTCGTGTATGTGCTCCTAACGTGGGCCAAACATCCTTACAACAAACCTCATCCTGATTGAGTTCTTGCCTAGCTGCGTAGTGTAATAAACTAGCATCTCCCGGTCTATTTCTCCTCCTACAAAAATATAGATATATGTCATTTCGTAGGAAGGGATTGTGCTGCGATAGGGGTGGGGGTAGGGCTGAGCTTTTCAAAACCCTAACCCAACCTTAGATCCTTTTAGTTTAGCCTAGGCCAACCTTGGTTGGCCCTAATCAGGCCGGGCTAGATTGGGTTGGCCCTGTTATGCCAGCCAAGGCTGGAAATGGCTTTGATTGGAGCTAACCTTGGTAACCCCAGTACTTTTAAAAAATTATCTTTATCTCAAGTCAACTCACCCGTCTATTACATGAAAAAAGATATGCAAATCCCTTTGGCTCATGTCAAACATATATATTTAACCCATGTTTAAGCACACACATATTTATCACAAGTAGAGCTTATAGTAGAACCTAACTAGGGTTGGCCCGGGCTCAACCCGAGGCAAAGCCCTAGCCTTGCGACTGAAATCTCCAACCCTAGAAAGGTTTGGGCTCAGGGTGCATCCAAGCTCACAGGGACAAACTTGTACCCTTAAGAGAGGAGGAGAGTGGAAGTAGACAGACACTGAAGGCACTTTTTTATGTACATTAAATTGATCATAATGGGACTCAATAGTGAGCATTTGTCGTTTACAGATACATGTCCAATTAATTAGAAAATCATATTGGATCAATGAACAAGAAGGTGATGTACTCTTTCAGCACTTGAGCGGCATTACTGTATCCATCATCATGTTTATATATGACATCCATCATACGCGTAAAATTGACAATCTGCATCAGAAATGGCATTAATGGAACGGGACTCCTACTTGGTTTGATGCACTCTTCGTTTATATCTTTCCATGCCTTCTCCACTCTTCTATGAAGCTCATCACATGCCTCTTGCTCTGTCACTCTATGTTGTTTCATATAGCACTCAACACTCGAACAAACATCTCCTCTCGCTTGCTCTACCTTCATTCAAATATTAGAATTCAATGTTAGATTGTGGGTCGAAACAACCTCTCGAAATTCTAAGGGTAAACCGGCTGCATAATTCTCTCTCCCATACCTCGTACATGCAGGAACCTCATGCACCAGGTACACTTTAGATATATATTTATGCACCATGCATCACTGATTTACTTATCGGTCAATACTAAACTAATATGGTATTAGTGAAACGGCTATGAACCCTAGATTTTTGGTAAATAATTTAGGTTTTATTTACCTTGTGGGATGCAATATCATCCATAAGCCGGCATATTAATGACGAAGCCCTAATAAGTTTAGGATCATCAATGGCCCAGTCTAATGTCTCCTTTGTGACAATATCTCCCATGCAAACAAAGGATGTGACTATAAGCATAGGATAACCACAGGAGGTTAATGCAATTCCCATATACTCTTCAAACGTTGGAATGCATCCTTCATTAAACCATAAGGCTTCTATTAAGTATGATCTGACCTGCCTCTTCATCTGGAATAAAACCAAACAATTAAACATGATTTTAGGTTTTAACATTAATTGTTAAGAAAAGAAATGAATTCTAGTAGGATCTTTTTCTATGTGGGTTTGGTTCTTTGCCTATACAGTGTCAATCTGTAGCCATCTAAGAATGCCTGGACATTAATACCGTACATTCCAATTTTTATTCTTTATATATCAATTCATTAGCAAAAAAAAGTTCAGAAAAAGAATAACACAGTATGGATGACGCACTGCCTCTATTGCATAATTAACTCGATAAGATTGTCCTTTCTTTCTCAGATTTTCCTTGATCTCATTGTAAACATCTAGAAGTGCAGAATAAAGTGCTTTCATGTATTCGGGAAGTTGCTCCATGCCGCTTATGTCCCACCTAAAAAATTGAACATTCCATTCAAACTATGAAGTTCACTTTAAATCAACAGAGTATAATTGTGTGTGTGTGTGTATATATATATATATATATATATTCTAAATAAATAAATCTAAAGGGAAAATAAGACTAAACTTATGTTGAACACTTTCACTTGAGTTAAAGCATATATGTTTGGCCTGGATACTAGTCCTTAGCTAAAAAACAGGAGAACATATATGGATATAGACAGCTAAACATACACAAGTATATGTCTCAAACCTGTCAATTGCATCTGTGAAGAGCTTAAGTTCTTCAAGTGTGCCATATACATCGTAGGTATCATCAATGATTGAAGTCATGGTTATAACTTTGGTTAAGATCATTCTAGCAAGAGAGTAATGTGTCTCAAAATACACCCCCACTATCCAAAAATAACATTCCACGAGTCGGTCTCTAGCATAAGGGAGTTTAGTTGCAAAGTCTAATTCTTTCCACCATCTGCAATAGTATATATATGAACATGAGTAGTGTATATAAATAGTAACCCTATTATTTGTTTCCGTTTCACCTAAAATCTTGAACTGTAAGGGAAAGACTGAAAAAAGAAAAATGGTTACAATGACAAAAACTAAACCCACCTTGAGAGTTGGCTTAGCTCTTGCCGATGAATTAACTGCAGTGAATTGAAATCCAACTTAGCAAGCTTCAACAGAGTCTCATTCCTTGTCTCAACTTCTTGGTAAACAGAGATGTAATGCCTAGCTTCTAATCTTGGCATGCCCTTGTGGAGGGGTTGTTTCAATGCATGAATCACTTGTGTTGCAAGAGGAGGCTTTAAATCAGTAACTATAGATTTAAGTTGAGTGGTTGTGAAGGTCAAGGCTTCATCTAAAATGTCTTCTCCATGTACCCTGAGAAAAGTAGCTTCATACAAGCATAGCATGCCAGGCACATCTTTAATCAATTCCTCGTTGAAGCTGCCTTTGCTATCCTTGAACCTATTGAAAACATCTGCAATATCACCTCCCAACGGTGGAGGACACAAGATAGTGAGATGGATGACCATAGAAATACCAACAAGGTAAAACAAGGATGAGAAATTAAGGACTTACTGCAGAAGACATTATACCCTTGTTGGCTCAGTAATCGAAACCATAAAGCAATGGTGTAAAGATGGCTGCAGCTGTCTAAACCATCAACAGGGAGGGCATCATGCATCTTCTCTAACAACTCCTCTATCTCTTCTTCAAAGTGGTATGCCACACCAAGCCGTTGTAACGAATCAATCAAGTTCAATTTCTTTGATGGATCATTGGCATCAGCCATTAGCATCCTCCTTACTTCTTCTTTCAGCTCTTCAACATGCTCAGGACAAGCTTCATATACCTGCAATAAATGTATTTTGTTTTTACACTAAGTACAAAGAAACACAATTTTGAATTATAATACATAGACCCCATTCTTTTGGTCCCCCCTCTCATCCTCTCTCTCACTCTCTCTTTCTCAGTTGCAACTTACCATAGCAGGTGGAGCATATTTGAGGAATTGATCACCCCATATACTAGGATGGTAATTCGCCGACCGACGAATGATATCTGTCTTTGAATTCTGAACCAAATACTGGTGGGCAACAGGAGCACAAGAAAGAAGGGAAGACATCTTCCAAAAGGCAGTTAGCTATGATACCTGTATTTGCTTGAAACAAAGCAATTGTGGGATACAAAGTACTTGTGTCATCTAATATTTATAGGACGAAGGGAGGGCTCCCTCTATGCCCACTTGCAGTTTCAGGCATTGGAAAGGGCCATATTCTATTCTGGACCAATGATGTATCATCTTATGGGGCTCTGCCATAAATTGATATTAGCTGATTAAAATGACAACGGTTAAAACAGGCGTTGTTCTTTCTGCCAGCACTAACAAAAACGACATTTTATCATCTCATGACGATATCGTTTTTTCACCCCAACCAAAACTGTGGTTATCGTTTCATGAGGATTTTTATCAAGGAAAAGGTTTTGTTTTGTTTTTTGTTTTTTTCTGTTTTTTTTTTTTTTTCCCCTTATATTAAATAAGGACGAAAAAACGTTATCTCTTGATGCAGGTATATTTCTAAATTTTTGTTTGTGGTATTATGATCCACCATTGAATCAAATAAATCCCAAATTGGGCCAAATCTGAATCAACACCAATGCAAATTGGGGTATCTCTTGATGCAGGTTTAGTTTTTCTTTTTTGTTTCGATTTCATTATTTTTACACCGAAAAAAATTAACCCGAATTAAAACCAAACTAAACCAACCTTTTGACACCCCATTCACAATGATTTTCTGGATCAATAATGTATCATCTTATGGGCTTCACCATAAATTGGATATTAGTTGATTAAAATGACAGACAACTCTTCTCAGTCTTGACACATGCCTTGGAGATAGCGTTCTTTAATTAAAAAAAAAACGTTTTCCTTTAAAATAACCTTCATCACATAACAGCCACAATTTTGGTTGAGGTGCCAAAATGATATCCTCCTGAGATGATGACACTAGTTTTAGTCGGTGCCATTTTTTTTTTCTTGTTGAATTATTGAAGACAGGAAACCAAACTCGTTAATTAGGATAATATTGAAATACAAGCATCTTCCACCATACATTAAGAGAATCACAGCTTATTGGGTGGGCCCACCTATCCTCGTACCTTAATACATAGAATCTTTGTGAAATGATGGCCACAGTTTTTATCGAGGTGACAGTACAAACATCTCTAGCCATACATTCAGAGGATCAGAACAATTAGGTATGCTCATCTATCCACCTAACTTAATCCACAAAAATCCTCATGAAATGATAGCCATTGTTTCCCTTTTTTTATTTGAATAGCAAGGGCATGATTTTGAGAGAGTGGACAGTGAGAATCTAATATAAAAACTAATAATTACTGCATAATATATATATATATATATATATATGAAAGAGAGTAGAGAAATAAGGAGAGAGAGAGATGATGACATGAGAGTTTAATAAAGATTTTTTTTTTTGACTTAATAAAGAAACAAATATTTTAAATATTAGAGAGAGATGATGGCGTGAGTTTATTTTATTTTTTTTATAGATGGAAGAGTTAAGATTGAGAGATTGAGGAGGGTACCAAAGAAATAGAAAAAGTGATAATGAGGAAATTAAGGCATTTAAATTTGAAAGAAAGGTAAAATAGTCTAAAAAAGATTAGCCACGAAACATGAGTATGTGCTTTTATATAATACTATGATAGTATGATATGATGATATTATCCTATCATTTACCAATATATATATATATATATATATATATCATACTATTATATTTCACTTGACAATTTTACATTTTCTTCTTTATTATATTTTTTCTCCATTCTTTTTTATTTTCTTCAATTGCTGGTACCCTTTATATTTTTATAATTTTTATAATACTTAAATACTCTCTAATTGGAATTCTTTTACTACTCTAATATCTTCATGTCACGTCCCTTCTCTATCTCTTTCACTTCCCATTTTTTGTGAAACTCTTGCCCTAGGTACGTAACAAATAACAGAACTGAAAATTCCAAGATCGAAACGTCTCTTTATCTGAAAATCTAAACGGCAAAATCAAACTTCTGATTATCTATTCAACCTCATCAACTAACCTGTGATGAAGCCTTCTCGATCTCCGATGAATCTCGTTCTAACTATCCCTGGATGAACACAATTTACTTTAATTATCTATTTGATCTAATCAACTAACCTGGGGAAAAAATTCTTTGACTTTACAAGTTGCATTAGATCCGTTGGAAGGAAAAAATCTTTGAGAAAGACTTGGATTTTTCTGTCGTCAAGGACTTCAACAGTAACTCCACTGCATCTTAAGTTTTTGTTTAGTATTTATCTTCCAATTTGAATATGAAAAAAAGTTAAAATTTTAATGACCAAGTGGATACGATTCTTATTGGATTTGACACAACAAATGCTGGAATCTGGGGATCTTCTTATTAGTTGGGATTCTATGTACAACACCTAGCAGAGTTTCTTAAATTAGTGTTTCAATCTTTACTTTTATTGGATTTGATGTAACAAATGCTGGAATCTGAGGATCTTCTTATTGGTTGGGAATCTTTTTGCTACATATATCTAGAATAGTTTCTTAAATTAGTGCTTAAATCTTCACTTATTTTGGATTTGATCAAATGGCTTGCAGTTTGGAAGAGGCCATTGGTTTGGCTTTCAGATTTGTGATTGGGGGAACCAGTGATCGATCAAAGATGGCTGAACTTAGAAAGGAGGCCGAAGAATATGATTATCTCTTGATGCTAGACATTGAGTTCTTTATTTGTCCTTTTTTCTCATCACCTTTTTATGAAATTTCTCTTATTACTCAGAAAGCCTTTTCATCTCTTTTCATAAAGGTAGCTCCAATCCTGTTACTGATCAAAATTTAGCTTTCACGACCTCAGATATGACTTCACTCCTAATCTACTCGTGCGGTGTTGGACATTTCTATTATCCCATTCTACAATGTCTAAATCCTTCTTCCCATTATCATCAAACCTCCCCTCCCCAAGTCTCTCACTTCCTCCTTCATGAAACCCCTTTCTCCCTCCTAATCCCATTCTCTCTCTCTCTCTCTCATATATTTCTAAAACTCTTTCTCTAGTCTCTCTTCTTTCCTTTCATCTCTATTATTCTACAACCAATATTGGTGGTGGTTTTTCTGAAATTGCAGTTTTCCAAGCACTTTGTTTCTTTGTTCCTGGTTACTTCACTGGTATTAGCTGGATAATATTTTCTTCATTTTTTAGGTCGACTCCATTTAGTGGGGAAAAGGCTGAGCTGTAATTTTGTTTCTCCATTTTTTGTTTTTTTGAAATTACTAATCCAAAGAGTTCAGGACTCTCATTACAGATTCAGTTCTCTATTTGTCTTTAATGTTTCTTATTTTCTTCATATACAGGTAAGTTTTTGGAGTTGTCCCAGTTCACAGTGAAAAACACATCAGTGATCAGCCGGAGTAGATTTTTGTACCCATTTCCATATCCCCATTTAGTTGGGATAAGATTATAGTTGTTGTTGTTGTTGTTGTTCTATATGCTCATTTACAAAATCTTGAGGAAAAAAGTTGTATGAGAAAGTACTTTATCTTCCACTTTCATTCATTTTCAATGCAATCTCAGTTTAAAGCTGCAAATTATTTTCCTTAACTCATATTATGGAATGGTATTTTTATGACCGGTAAGAAGGTAAAGAAGACAAATGCCCCAGTTACACAGTTTGTTTATTAGGGAATTCTAAACTACTGGATGTTGAAGATTGCCTATATGAGGAGGGTGAGGATGAACCAAGGGTGTTTATATTACTAAGCTTAAGGAACTCAAAAAGGTAAAGATTTCACATTGTTCTGTGCAGTTTTACTAGCAGGAGTGATTAGAGATGGAGAACTCGGAGAGAATACTAGCAGTTGAACAACTTAACTGTTGCATCAACAGTTTAAGAGAGGCAGCATTGTGAAGAACCTTTGGAATAACTTAATTTCTCTGTTTGTTAGGATCTAGGAAAGAACCCTTGGAACTAATTTCTCTGTTTATAAGAATGTAATGGGTTTGGCTTCACAATTGTAGACGACTTATGATGGTGTTTATACCTGATAACTGGTTGGTGGTATATGAGTGTGTGGAACGAAGCACGGTTGAGAGAGAACAGAGGCAGCAACAAGTAAGAGACCGTTTGGTATAGTTCATAAAAAACGTTTCTAGCTTTTTTTCGTGTTAATAGAACGAAAAAACGCTGAAAACCGTTTGGGTCGATTGGGTCGCGTTTCAGTTTTTTTGAAACTGTGACAGTCGAAAAAAACGAAACTGGGTCGATTTGTCGAAACGAGGGAAGGCTGTTCTGTCGGCCATGTTTCGTTTCAAATTAATATAATTTGAAACGATCGTTCCCGATTGTCCGCGATAGAGAGAGGAGAGCAGGGAGGAAAGAAGAGAGAACCAAGTTTCGAACTGCGATTTCTCCACCTCAGGTAACTTCTTCGCCTCTTCTCCTTCTTCTTCTTCATTTCTTCATTTCTTCTTCTATTCAACCTCTTCTTCTTCTCACATAGAGGTATTTGAACAAATTTAGGGTTTTTTTTCTCCTTCTTCTTCTTCATTTCTTCTTTTCTTCCAGAGACAGAGATCGATAAGCTACACAAATTTCTGGTTTCGAACATCTTTTGGAACTCGCATAGGGAGAGGAGAGACTGAGAAACAGGAGCCCTAAGCCCCCTTGTGAAATCTCCTCTGCAGGTAACTTCGATTTCGGCTCTTCTTCTCCTTCTTCTTTTCATCTCTTTTAACCTCTTTGTTCTTCTATTCTAACCTCTTCTCCTTCTTCTTCATCTATTGTAATCACAGAGCAGGTATTGGGACAAATTTTAGGGTTTTTCTGGACTATCTATCGTATAGCTCATACAGAGAGGTAACGTCATCTTCTTCTCTTCTCTTCTATTTCTTCTTCTTCTCTTCTCGATCTTGTATAGCATAATTTCCTTATCATATAAATCCTTCATGGGATTCGAATCAATTATTTCAGAAGACAGTGGACATCATGACATCAGTCCCTCTTATATGACTCTGCTTCCACGCACAGCGTGATTGGATTCCTCCCCTCACCAACTGTTCTCAAACCAAATTTTAATGTTAGCTCCTAACTGTTCAAGTTTTTACAAATAGTACATGCACTTCTGCCCTCCTGCATTCTAGATGGCTTGTTCAAATAAATTCTCTATTTCAATTATCCAAGAATGAGACACCAATTTGAACTTTTCCTACAATTTAGCCAAAATCATTCTGTGAACTTTAGCGATGACAGGGTAAGAACAAATAACTTAATTAACTTCAATGATAAGTCATGAAGCTGCCTTATTTCCGAACTATTGAGCAATATATGCTACCTCTAAGTAAAGTCCCTGCAAAGAGTTGACAACTTGTGTGTGTATGCTGAGTTGAAAAGCATGTCTTGTCACAAAGACATATGGAGAGATTTATGTTGGAAAAAAATACATTCTGTGGTGAAGATACGAGACAAAGATTTGCTGCACAATTGATTTGGGACTCTTGGAGATTCTGTCATGTACTCCTGTCTCACTTCCCAGTTCCCATGCATGGCAGCATACCAGAACAGAAAACCCTTTTCAATCAAGAAACATGGAAACCTTGTCTTTAAGTCTGCTCTTATTCTTCACCAAAGGGAGAGATTTATGTTCTGCAGTGAAGATGTGGAACAAAGATTGGATGCACAATGACAAATATTGTGTCATGTATTCCCACCTCACTTCTTGCGCATGGCAGCATACCAGAACAGAGAACCTATTCAATCAAGAAACATGGAGATCTTGTCCTTAAGGCTGCTTTTCTTCTTCACCAAAGAGACTACTTCTGACTCAACATTCTTGCTTTCACTTTGCTTCTTGAATTCATAAGCCAAGATCTCCTCGGTAGTAATTTCAATCTTTTTTTCCTCGTTTTGGGGTTTCTTGAGCAGTGGGCCTAAAAATAAATCCAACATATCTTGAGTAGGGTCCCCTGTTCTTCTGAGATCAGTGATTATGCTTTTACTTATTGAATCATCCTGATCCTTGAACCCAATCTTGCTTAAATTAAAATTTGAACTTTCTGCTGGATTATTGGATGATCCCCTGCTGCTTTGAGTGCACTTCAGAGAACCACCTGACTCTATCTCTATGCTAGAGAAGTTGGCTGCCAGAGGTTGGGTTACTGATGTGGCTTCTTCTCTTTCAGATGGTTGATTGTTGATATCATTATCAGCTTTGACATACTGCACAAAAAAATTGTAGCCAACTTAAAATTCTTCTATTTTTTAAGCTTGATGCTAGTTTCTCCATAACATAATCAAAACAGTCATTATAAATCATGATGTATCAACCAGCCATCATAGGGATAATCTCGCAATGAATCCTCAAGATTGGTTTTATTTATTTATTTATTTTTTTTCAGATGCTAGAAAGAATGATTATATGCCTACAAAAATTTCTGATGCCTTTGCATAAAGAGTCTTATATTCCATTTTTTTTTCCTCCGCATCCTATTTACCCTATATATTTGGATTACTTTTTTATTACTAAAACTTTGAGTGAGTAGTTTTGTAAACCCAAACTCAATTTTGGGTATTTTTGTTAAATTAAACTTTAAGTGGGTAATTTTGTAAACAGAAACCTAATTTTGGGTAATTTTGTTAACTGAAACTTTTAGTGGGTAATTTTGTAAAGAGAAACCCAAAAGTGGGTACTCATGTAATTTTCCCAGCTTTAAAAGGTATAATACATTTAACACGTATTATAAATGTTTAATACACTTGTAAAAATCATGTTTTAGATGTATCTATAGAAATATATCCAAGAATTTTTTTTTTCAATTAAATGTTTGGATACACATTTAATATGCGACTTTACTAACTATGGCTGGGACTCACACAATGTTAAAAAGGTGTCTATATATAATAAGTTTAATTGCTTGAGGCATAAAGACCGTTGTGTCACACAGGGAAAAAGGAGAAACACCAAAAACCTGAGAATGAATCACTGGGAAAAGGGAATGGAAATCCAAACTGTTGTGGGTTTAAGGCATTTTAACTTAGGAAGAGTAACTGATCTTAGCAAAATCAAGACACTTGTTCCCTGTATGAGCCTTGTTCAAAAAGTTGCTCAAGTAATCTTGAAACAAGACCCCATTGTAATGAGCCATTCCATTCTTTTCAACCACTTGAGGCAATGGTGCAATCTTCGCCGTCATTTGAGGGATAAAAAAAATATAGGGCATGAAACTCTTGATTGTGTGCTTGTAGTTCGAACTCCGTGTTCTGCACTCTTGTATTTGTCATTGATCAATATCTCGCACACCAGATGGAGAGAATGAGAAAAACCCTTAATTAGTGAGAGAGAAAGTAATGATCAATATGCCCTAGATCTAGAATATTAATTTGTTGTGAATGTTAACAATAGTTAATTTTCCCCTTTCACACATTGCAGTAGCGGGAGCCTTGTGCATTGGATTGCTCTATTTTGTTTTATAACAGCTGTGAATTATCTTATTGACTCGTCACATTGACTTGGTCAGTCACATGTCAATTTGACTCAATTCCATTTCAAGTCTTGCCGATTTTTGAGTTTTAGAGCTCTTATGGTTACATACCTGAAGGCTATCCCCAACATTGATCACCAGAGCTCCTGGGACTGGTAGAATCTGTACCCACTCTCCCTCATTTTCGGCATCTCTTCCGTCTTCCATTTTAACATACAAACCACCAGTCCCATCTTGTAGCAACACTGTGAGGATACCCATGTCGGAATGCCGGCCAGCGCCTACAGTTAGGTCTGGATTGGGACATGGTGGGTAGAAGTTCATGTTACAGAATCTGGCACCAATATATGCATCAGCCATGGGGTCATCAAGCTTCACTCCAAGGCTCTCAAATAACACCCCCACTATCTTTCTCACCATCTCTGATGTTGTCTTTAGGTAGCCGAGTTCAACTTCCCTGGATAATGATGATTAAAGGCAAGAAATGTAAAAATAAATATATAACTTTGGGTTTTGCTTTGTCACGCTCAGCCTAGCTAACACCATAATGGATCCAGTTCAAATAGTTTAAATACAATAGAAAAAGAAAAAGATGGTCCATGCTCAGGCCAAGAAAACTGAGCTAAATCAGTTGGGCTTCAGGATGAACCCATCCCTCCCTCCCCTTGAATTCTTATACAAGATACGATAATTAATAACATGCCTAAACTTAAGGTGGAAGACTAACCTGAGTTCTTCTAGCCAGTATTTCATAGCATCATCCTCAGAGGTATGAACCATGATCCAATAATCTATCCACTTCAAAACCTTATCCTTCTCTGTACGACAGCTAGGGGTTAGGGCTCACCCCCTTCAGATGCACAGCTTTTTTCTCTGGTGGTTGATTAAAGAACCGGTGAGCTGCATCTTCAATCTTCAAGACCCTCAAGCACTTCTACTGGCACACCAAGTTTCACCACTTGGAAGAACCCAATAGTTTCCGCAGCCCTGGTGAGAACCTCAACAATTTTTCCATGGTCAGGGCCATCAAGCTCTGAAAGGTCGATGGGTTGTGCTAGATGTGTTCCTGCATCTTCCTTTCTTATTCTTTCTTCTAGAGGTTGGATGTACTCATTAGGCACTTATCTGCACGCCGGAATCAACGAGACCCTTGACGCTGTTACCCCGCCGGACTACAAAGTTAAACAGCGAGTTACCGTCGTCCATTTGAGTTGGAAATTCCTATAATTAAAGGTGTATGTGTGAGTGTGGTGGATGACTGCGTGAAGACTGAAGAGTGCCTTTTTTCTACCCAAAAAAAAAGGACGACCGAAAGAGTGCCTTCATAAGTTATTAATTTATAGGGCCACACCAGGGATCGGTTATTTCTATGTTGAAAGGCAGAAGAAATCATACTTTTTTTTCGGTTATTTCTATGTTGAAAGGCAGAAGAAATCGGTTAGGTTTCGGTTTAAACGGTGCGAATCGATTCGGTTCACATTTATTTGACTAAAACCATAATCGCACCATTTACTAAACGGTTCTACTTTCTGAAACCGTGACCGTTTAGTAAATGGTCACGGTTTCCACGGTTTTTAAACGGTGTCGGTTTCACGGTTTTAAACGGTCTCGATTTCAGTTTATTCCATACGGTTTGTAAAATGGTTCACAATCGGTTTAATATAACTTGCAACCATCTCTAAACTAAAGATCATAAGCTTATCAAAAAATAATTGGCAACCACAAATAAGAGATTCTATATTAACGATGGTATGTCTTAATTTGATAATCTAGTGTTATTTCTTTGCATGGTCATTGTCAAAAATTTAGAACTAATATCATACAACATCCAAATCTAGCCTTCTACAACATAAAATATTAAAATGACAGGTGTATCAGCCAAAATACCCCATCTATGATAACATAATAACATAGTAACATATATGGATTACAAGTTCATGATCTAAAGTCTAAACTTGAACTGAATTACCTATGGGCACTTAATTTAATTGTTAATAGTTATACGGATTATTGCCCCTTCTTTATTTAATTGTTATACAGATTAATCGGATTGGTTTAAACGGTTTGATTTAAATGATTTCAATTCGGTTTAAAACCAACGGGTTCCGCGGTTAAAACCGACCCAATCCGTTTAGCTAATCGGACTGAAACTTGAAACCATAACCGCATCATTTACTAAACGGTTTTATGATTTCGGTGTAAACGGATCGGTTTGGTTTTGATAAACAGTTTCAGTTACAAATTCACATTCTTAGTGGGGGGAGGGGGTGGGGTGTTTCAATATATTTATGGTACACAAAAGTAGTGGTGTCAAAAGTCTCATCTTTTTTTGGATGAATAACATTTTATTGAAAAGGGAGGAGGGGGGGGGTTCAATAAATTTATGGTCTGTACAAGTAATGGTGTGAAAAATTGGATGAATAACAATTTATTGAAAAAGGGAAGGGGGAGAGGAAGGGGGGGATATAGAATATTGAACGAAATTTGGTTGCTGCCAAGGTTGCATTTAAGTAGTTGCAATCTTGCTTGTAATCAAAGAAATGTAATTTTGAAGGGTAGTTTTGAAAATACTAAAATTTGGGAGGATATTTGTGAACCCAAAGGGGAAGGTGAATTATTCTATTTTTTTTGCTGCAATCGAGGTAGTAGCCAAATTTTTTTCAAAAAATCCTATCACCCAAGTCAGATGATATCGAGTCAACACAAAGGGTGTACCCTAGCCACATGGGGAAACAAAATAAATAATCAACAAACATCAAAGATAGACAATATGGAACTTGCAAGGACTTCACAGGCCAGGTTAAGGCAGCAACACCTAATGTGTAGCAAAGTAGGCTTTTCTATGAGTATTCATCCCAATCAAGGATAATGAATATTGGCATCTACCAAAGACATCCAACTGAATAGTCTTAACCATGCTTCTTCTTGTCCTCAATTTGTTACTGAATCTCCTAAAGTTTATTTCCCTTCACAAGCGATACATAGTTACACAAAAGGCCAACTTCGCCACATCGCCAATATAATCTTTGGCTATCCAAGTTGCCTCTAGAATAGCATAACTAATTGCACCGAACTTGGAAGAAGAGCAAAGAAGACGAATATCCTCCAAAACTTGATTTAGCCTACTTAAAGACTAATTAGCTTGAGCCACCAAATATAAATGTTTTATACCTAGCCTATGACTCTATAAGGCCCGATTAACTAAATGTCAAGGTAATTATGAGGTGCTTTAAATTGGTGAAGACTAATTAAACTTGACTAAAATCAATTGAGACCGACCGGAGTTGTGAGCAACTCATACACAAAGAAAATAATCTCTAGTCTTATAGTACAAGGTTAAGTGAACATTACTCTTATTATACAAGGTAAGGAGAGATAGAAACAAGAAAAATAAATAAATAAATAAAAATAAAAATTATCATATTAAAAATCTAGTTTTGTGTTACTATCATCCATATAGAAGAAAAAAGAAAAGAAGAAAAAATGTCATCCGTAGGAGAAAATAGAAAAGAAGACAAATTGTCTTCTGGTGCAATTATATGATTTGACATTTTATGTGTCGATCCCATGGTTCTAAATCTTGGATCGGTCAGTGTTGGTTGGTTAAGAATACCATCAATCTTGATCGATCTTGATCTTAATAGTTTCATTTTCAATACATATGTATGGTCATGGATGAAATAGTAATAAAAAATTAAATTAAAAATAAAAAAAGGTGCAGATTTATTAAATATGAGCTGATTCAGGCCAATCTGGATCGATATCAGAATATATCAGTCTTGATCGATCTTAAGTTTTAATTAGAACATTAGTCGATCATATTCTTAGCATCATAATTAAGCTATATCTAATAATTAATCCTCCATCAATTCCATATCTATTAATCCAATTAGGGAGAGATTAATTATTTATAAGGCCACGTGAAACTTGGTAGAAAAATAATATGTTCAGGTGCCAAATTAGAGGAAAACTTCAAAATTTTAATCATATACAAGTTCCATTTGAGTCAAGGTCAGGGTTAGAATTTTCAGGCCTGACCCAGGGTTGGATTGGATTGGGATCCAATTGAAGGGACTCAAGGTTGAGTTGAGATTTTAAAAATTCCCGTTCTACCCAACTCCGTTGCAGCTCTACCTCATTTACTCCACAGATTGGTTAAGTATAAGCCAAAGAAAATTTACTATGGGGTAAAACAAATCTTAAGAAACTGATTAGAAAACTAAGGCATTTAAGAAGAAATAGTATTAAATATATAAAACGGGATGAAAAAGTTCCACATGTAATGAATCATTAGATTATGTTGACTTACCAAATTTGATATGTGGGTCATCAGAAGATATCCTATATGTACAATGATTCATATTGCAAAAAATCATCACTCATGTGGTTCATATGAAGGAACTCTTTATGCTAGGCAAGTAGCACTATTATCAGCATGGCTGAAAAAAGTAGGGCATCGTTAGATAATGTTCCGTTTCTGTCGTTTTTACGTTTTCTTGTTCCCAGAAGCAGAGAAACAACCTAAAAAGCGTTCGATAAAGTTATTCCGCTTCACCCGTTTTTAGAAACATAAATCAAAATTTATGCCTATTTACAATTCTAAAAATGATTTTGACATTGTTTCTTCGTTTCTAGAAACGAAGAAGAGAGAAAAAAAAAAAAGGCTGTTATGTCCAATAAATCTCTCAACTATTTAAACCTAAAAAGAGGCAACCGAACCCTCTCTCCCTTTTGGGCATCCGATTTTACTATTGGGATTTTTAGGCTCCGTTTGGTATCGTTTAAAAAAAAAAAACATTTTTGGAGTTTTTTTCATCCCAAAAAAAGCGTTTGGTATACTTATGGCCTGTTTCGGTTTTTTTGGAACAAAAAATGAGAAAAAAAAAAAAAAGAACTGAAAAAACCAGAATGGACGGAACTCCCTTTAACTCCAAAAGGGAGTTCCGTCTTCCCAGTTTCGTTCCAATTTACAAATAAAGGGAACTATCATTCCCGATAAAAATCTTTCGCCTCACTCTCAACACTTCTTCACCCTAGTTTTGCGCAAGCCCTCTTTGGTATTATTTTACATTTCGATTTCATTCACAAAAATGGTTTTGGTTGCATTTGGTATCATTTATGTAGCTTGGTTCTATTTTAAAAAAAAAAAAATGGTAAAACATAAAAACAAAAAAGAGATCAAGAGTCATTTATGTGTTTTGGTCAAATTTGATTTTCAGCTATTTTTATGCTGAACTTTAATGAACACGTGCTTAAAGTCCCACTATGAAGGGGTAAAGTAGTCATTTGTTTTGTAATTAGAAATCCAAACCCCTTATTCCCTATTGTTCAATCCAAAGTAGAGAAAGAGAGTTATAAAGCAGATTTAAGGGAATCTCTTCACCCATTTATTCAATAAATTATTTTGCACATAAAGATACCAAATATTTTTCATAAGAAATCATTTTTCTCAAGTAGTTACCAAAACCATTTTTATGTTTTAAAATAGTTTTCATTAATGATTTTTTTTAATTAAATTAAAAAAAAAAAAAAAAAGATATCAAAGGGTCGCAGAGAGAGGAGAGAAGCCACCACGCCGCTGCTGCCCTTGGCTCTCTTCACAACAGGTAACGCAGCCGCCATGCATCTCATCGTTTCCTTCTACCCTCTTCTCTGTTCTTCAACCTCATCGCCCTTTTTTTTTCAAAGTAAAAAAATCTGATTTGTCGCAGAGAGGAGAGACGCCGCTGCCGCCCTTGGCTCTCTTCACAACATGTAATGTTGCCGCCCTGTATCTCATATTTTCCTTCTACCCTCTTCTCTGTTCTTCAACCTCATATTGCCCTTTTTTTTTTTTTTTTCAAAGCAGAAAAACCTTATTTGTCACTGTTGAAATTGTATATTGGCATTAACATTAATGAGTGTACAATGGTGCTCTTATATAGAGATTACAATTATTGAGTTATAGACAAACTCTATGATCACATGTGGGATCCTATTCCAACTCTGCTGTCTCATGAGGTAGTATTGGACAGCAAGTAGTCTCTAGAGTTTGTGCTCACTAAAAATGCCTACAATGTAGGAGAGGTTGTTGAGTATGAGGATGACTCTAGAGCTTGAGTTCGAGTGGGACGCTAATTGCCCTGATACACCCCCTCAAGGTGGGGATTTGAATGGTCGAATCCGCAGCTTGTCCCGTAGAAAGGAGAACTGTGTAGAGCTGAGAGCTTTGGTAAGGATATCGGCTATCTGGTCATGGGTTGAAATGAACTGCACTTGAAGTTCCTTGGAGGCGACTTTATCACGAACAAAGTGGAAGTCAATTTCAACATGCTTGGTACGAGCATGAAAGACCGGATTGACCGAAAGGTAAGTGGCCCCAATGTTGTCACACCAAAGAATGGGTGCAATGGAAACAGGGATCCCTAATTCCTCAAAGAGAGAGCGAAGCCAAGTGAGTTCGGCGCAGGCATCAGCCACTGCTTTGTACTCAGACTCGGTGGAGGAGCGTGCAACTGTCTTCTGCTTCTTAGAGGCCCAGGAGATCAAATTAGGACCCATATAGATGGCATAGCCTCCTGTGGATTTACGATCCATACTGTCACCAGCCCAGTCAGCATCAGAGAATGCTTGTAATTGGAGGGAACTAGATTTGGAGATGAACAACCCATGATCCTTGGTTCCTTGGAGATAGCGTAGAATCCGTTTGACTAGTGTCCAATGGTCTTCGGTGGGGGCATGCATAAACTGGCAGGCACGGTTAACTGAATAAGCCACATCAGGCCTGGTGAGGGTGATGTATTGGAGAGCACCGACAATGGAGCGATATCTGGTGGGGTCTGAAAGAAGGACACCCCCTGTGGAAGATGCTGCAAAGGTGGTGGCCATGGGAGTAGTGACGGGCTTACAGTCAGTCATGCCAGCCCTCTGGAGGAGATCAGTGATGTACCGGTGTTGAGAGAGGAGGACACCATCAAACTGATATAGGGCTTCAATACCAAGAAAAAAGCTGAGACGACCAAGATCCTTGATAGAGAATTCTGAAGCAAGCTGATGAAGGAGAGTCTGAACATGAGTTGGTTGGTTCCCTGTAACCAAGATGTCATCGACGTAGACAAGGACATATGTGACAACAGAGCCCTGCATGTAGATAAATAGTGATGTATCGGTTTGGGATGATCGAAAACCGGAGCAAGTGAGGGACTCAGTTAACCTGTGAAACCAAGCCCTAGGAGCCTGTTTGAGCCCATAGAGGGACTTGTGGAGGCGACAGACATGATTAGGGCACAGGGCATCTTCAAAACCCTGGGGTTGAGCCATGTAGACTTCCTCAGATAGAATACCATGCAAGAATGCATTCTGAACATCAAGCTGACGAACAGCCCATCCGTTAGATATGGCCAAGGAGAGGACCGTTCGTATGGTAGTAGGTTTGATGACAGGGCTAAAGGTCTTATGATAGTCAAGACCAGGTTGTTGATGAAATCCTTTAGCAACTAAACGGGCCTTATAGCACTTAAGGGAGCCATCTGCCTTCCGTTTGATGCGGTACACCCACTTGCAGCCAACCAGATTCATAGTTTCCCTGTAAGGCACAAGAGACCAAGTACCATTTCGTAATAAAGCATTAAATTCATCAGACATAGCAGAAAGCCAATGAGGAACCTTGTGGGCTTGGGAGAAGCATGTAGGTTCAGTCGGGTCAGGTGAGGTGGTGGTAGAGAGGGTCAGGGGGTCAGCATAGAGATCGTGTAGGGTTCTGGTGCGACGGGGTGGGGTGGTAGAGGAGTCAAGGTTAGGGCCGGTTAGGGTTAGGTGAGGTGAGAAAGGAGGGGATATGGGAGAGGGTGGTTCGGGTAGGGGCGGGTCTGGGGTGGCAGGGAGAGGGATGGGTGGATTTGGGAGTGTAGGTAGAGGGCTAGGGTGAGGTTGAGGGGTAGGTATGTTAGGTGCAATGCCCCACGGGGGAGGGGTAGTAGGAGGGGGTTGGGTTGATGAGGATGGTGGTGCAGTGTGAAATGGGAAGGTAGATTCGTCAAATCTGACATGGCGAGATATATAGATACGACGGGTGATGAGATCCATACAACGATAACCATGATGGAAAGGGCTATATCCTAAGAAAATACATGAGGCAGAACGGGGTTCAACCTTGTGATGATTGTAAGGACGGAGCCATGGATAACAAGGGCATCCAAAGATTTTTAGAAAAGAATAGTCCGGAGAATTGCCTGTAACCAACTGATGGGGGGATTTGTTACCTGTGATAGAGGAGGGCATGCGATTGATGAGAAAGACTGCGGTTTCAAAGGCATAATCCCAGTAAGCCTGGGGAACAGCGGCATGGGATAGTAGGGTAATCCCAGTTTCAACAATGTGCCTGTTACGACGTTCAACTGTTCCCTGTTGCTCATGAGTATGAGGGCAAGATAACCTGTGTTGGATGCCCAACTTGGCAAAATAAGATGGGAGAGTACGGAATTCTCCCCCCCAATCAGTTTGAATGGCCTTGATGGAGCGAGAGAACTGACGTTCCACCAAGGCCTGAAAAGTACGAAAGGCAGAGTAAACATCAGACTTCAACTTTAAAGCAGTAAACCAAATATATTTAGTATGGTCATCAACAAATATAACAAAATAACGATTCCCATTTGAAGAAACTGTGGGGTGGGGGCCCCATACATCACTAAAAACCAAATCCAAAGGAGAGGAACTACGAGTACTAGTTTCACGTAGTGACAATCTACTAGCTTTGCCCATTTGGCAAGCAGAACATAAAGAAGGAGACTTCATGAGCTGATGACCAGGTAACATAAGACGAAGGACACGTTCATGAGGGTGTCCTAAACAATGATGCCAGCGACTGAAAGAGGAGGCAGAGGCCAGATTGGCACAAGGTGATGCTAGAACGGAATAGAGACCATGCTTACTGTGTCCAGTGAAGAGGGTTTGATTAGTCTTCAGATCCTTCACAGAGAAAAAGGAAGAGTGAAACTCAAAGTAAACATTATTATCACGGCAAAATTACTGAACAGATAACAAAGAACAAGTGAGAGTGGGAACATGTAAAATAGTAGAAAGAGAAAAGGAACGAGAGGGAGAAGAGATGGAAGCAGTGCCTATGTGAGATATAGGAAGGCCCTTACCATTACCAACCACAAGTTGGTTATTACCTGTGTATGGATCATACGAGGAGAATTGGGTTAAGTCAGGGGTGGAATGGTGGGTGGCTCAAGCATCAGGGATCCAAGAGGTGGTGAAGGATTGTGGAGGTGTGGGGTGATGGGGTGGAGGTGCGATGGTAGGGGGTTGAGGGGTAAGGAAGGGTGTAGTATGGTAGGTGTTGGGTTGAGGTGGTGGCCGATTGTAGGGATGGGGAGGGGTAGGTAGAATGACGGCTCTGGTAGGTCCCTGTGGGCGGTAGTAGCAAGTGTCTGTCTGATGATTAGTGCGTCCACAGATTATGCATGGATTATGAGCGAATGCATGAGAGCGACCAAATCCACTAGCACGACCACGACCACGGCCACGGCCTCGGGAGGAGCTTGTACCACAACCACCAGTGGAAGGAGGACCACGACCTTGGTGAGTGACATGGGCTGATGCATCGATGGCAAGATCAACAATGGGAAGGCATGAGTGGAGAAGGTTCTCGTGACTCATAAGGAGACCATGCATGTCGGTGTAGGAGATGGGCTCCTTTTGTGCCATCATAATGGAGGCAAGGGCTTGATATTCAGTGCGTAGGGCCCGGAAGATGTGGATGTTAAAGTCTTCTGATGGGAGGGGCTTCCCTACAGCTGCTAGCTCATCAGAGAGATGCTTGGCTCGATGGAGAAACTGAGTAATGGTCTCATCTGGTTTGTGAACTAGATTTTGATGGGAGACGTTGAGAAATAGAATCCTGGTTGTAGATGGAGAACTGAATGCAGCATGGAGTGCATCCCAAATCTCTTTGCTAGTGGTCCATCCAACTGCTAATGAAAAGGCTTCTTCAGAGAGAGAGGCGATGAGAATACTCATAATAAAAGCATCTTGTTCACGCCATGCCTTGGCTTTGATAGGGTCTTGAGGGCAACGATTGTCACCGGTGACATAGTCGAAGAGGCGTTGGCCAGTGAGATAGGGTATGACCTGTGTGCACCAATAAACATAGTTCTTAGATGTGAGTTCTAGAGATATCATATGATGAGCACCAGATAGGGATGTGGGAGGTGGGGATGGTTCAGCCATGGTAGAAGAGGGAGGAGTGTGTTATTGGAGATAGTGGGGTAAACGTGGGGAGGAGGAGGGTGCTCGGTGGAGCTTTATGCGGCTCATGATACCATGTTGAAATTGTATATTGGCATTCACTTTAATGAGTGTACAATGATGCTCTTATATAGAGATTACAGTTATTGAGTTATAGAAAAACTCTATGATCACATGTGGGAGACTCAAACTCTAATATTAATGGGGTAGGACTCTGTTAACATACGTGAGTAATGGACAGAAAGTCTATTATCACATGTGAGAGTTCTATTCCAACTCTGCTACCTCATGAGGTAGTCTTGGACTGCAAGTAATCTCTAGAGTTTGTGCTCACTAAAAATGCCTACAATGTAGGAGAGGTTGTTGAGTGATGGTATGACTCTAGAGGTTGAGTTCGAGTGGGACACTAACTGTCCTGATACAATCATCACAACACCTCAAGGGATGCCTCTAAATCGACCCCAAGACCATGCCATTCACCTCAAGTCGGGGATGATACTAGTCAACGTTCATCTTTACCGATATCCCAACTTTCAGAAAATAGAGATGGGGCGACTAGTATCCGAAGTGCTAGCAGCTGGTATTATACAATCCAGTATGAGTCCCTTCTCATCATCGATTCTTCTTGTAAAGAAGAAGGACTGGACATGGCAATTCTGTGTAGATTACGAATCCTTGAATGCAGACATGATAAGGGATCGTTTCCCCATCCCAATGGTTGACGAGCTCCTAGACGAGTTGTAAGGGGCGCAATATTTCTCTAAATTTTATCTTTGATCCGGTTACCACCAGATCCATGTGCGAGCTGAAGATGTGCCAAAGACCGCATTCCGCACCCATGAAAGCCATTACGAATTTCTTGTCATGACGTTCGGCCTCACTAATGCGCCTTCCACCTTCTAAGCCACGATGAACTTGGTTTTTCGACCGTTCCTATGACGATTCATCCTTATGTTCTTTGATGAGTTATTGGTTTACAGTCCCACGTGGTCCACTCACCTAGCCCATCTTGAGAAGGTCTTACAAACACTACAATCGCATGAGTTGTATGCAGAAAAATCCAAATGCGCTTTTGGGTTACGCTGGATCGAGTACTTGGGGCACATCATCTCTGCCAATGGGGTAGCCATGGATCAGAACAAAATATCAATCATGTTAGAATGGACTATCCCCAGTTCCGTGCACCAGCTGTGGGGATATTTAGGATTAATGGAGTATTACCGCATGCACGTGCAACGATATGTGCATATAGTAGGGCCACTGACCGATATGTTGAGAAAGGGGACAGACACTGCCCAACTCTCATTTGAGGAGCTACAAAATGTGATGACCTTGACACCAGTCTTGGCGCTGCCAGAGTTCTCTCTTCCCTTCACTGTTGAGGCTGATGCATCCGGGGTGGGCATTGGAGCCGTTCTATCATGGGAACGACATCCAATAGCATTTTTTAGCCAGAAGTTATCAAACAAAATGAAGGCAACATCCACCTACATTAGAGAGATGTATGCAATCACCCAATCAGTGGGGCGTTGGCGCCAGTACCTTTTGGGATGGAAGTTTACCATATTGACCGATCAGAAAAGCCTTAAGGGACTCACAAATCAGACCATTCGCACCAGAGCAGCAACGCTGGCTCTTGCGACTCTTGGGCTTTGTATTCGAGATAGTATACTGCCCCGGCAAGGACAAATTTGCTGCAGATGCATTGTCTCGGGTACACAGCGCGGCCGCAACATTATTCTCATTCTCAGGACTGGTGCCTGAATTCCTCAAACAATTACACAAAGAAGTAAGCACCAATGCCGAGCTAAAAGAAATCTGTGCGGGGTTGGAGGCAGATCCAGCCCACTGTGAAAGGTACTACATATGTAATGGGCTATTATTCTATCAACAGAGGCTGGTTCAAGCATCTGATTCTCCCTTAAGGGAAGCATTCCATAGGGAGTTTCATGCATCACGCATTGGGGGCCATGCAGGATTCCTACGTACATATAGTCGGGCGGCTGCCAGTTTCCATTGGAAGGGGATGCTAGCATATACTAAGTGGCACGTGGCTGAATGCCCCATATGCCAACAAATGAAGTACCTCATCACTTTCCAGGCGGGCCTGCTACAGCCTCTACCTATTCCCAACAAGGTGTGGGAAGATATTTCAATGGATTTTATTACGGGGTTGCCGGCGTCGAGTGGGAAGACGGCTATCCTTGTGGTAGTGGATCGACTAACAAAATATGATCATTTTTACGGCTTAGCCAACCACTTCATAAGCCACCAAGTTGCGGAGGTGTTTGC
>NC_056569.1:3684321-3693326 GCF_013358625.1 Macadamia integrifolia
ATTGATACCTAAATTATGACTTTTTGATCGAAACATTTGGATACGGCAAAAATCCACGCATTATATGCGAATTTACTAACTAGGCTCGATACCGATACCTGCAAGATCCTATGTTCGTGGAATGGTTCTAACTATAGGTAAAGTTTGTCTAAAAAATAATTTCTAATCAAAATTAAAGGCAAAACCATTTGATTCAATTCGATATGAGCAATCTGTATTGGTATCAATCCTGATGCAATATTTTAAAAGAATGCGAAGTTTTTTATGAGAGATGGTGATTGCAGCATTGAAGCTTGTTATTCTCCTACCAGATCCATTTATTCTCCTGACTGAAAGTGAAATTTTGTTATGCATTAGGGGATCCCATTAGTAAACCGAGCTATGCTGCTTCATCAGATTTTGATATTATCGATTGATTTGGGAGGATATAGAAAATATTTCTAATAATCTATTTCTAATTGATTTCGTCCATTTATTAATAACTTGATTATTTTTAGATAATAATAGATAAAATGAAGCTCATAATGAGTTCTATTGAAACCAAAAATTATAGACCGATCTGTCATCCACACCAAAATAGATGGGGGGGGGTCTAAAAATGAAATAAAGGAAGAGATTCTTGAAGGAGGAAATGGGTTGAATAACTTCAAAAGAATTGCATGAGGATTTGTAGAGTGATAATAAAAGTGATTTATTTGTTGACCTTTCTGCCATTAAACCCTCAAACCCAAGCTTCGTAAAGTTGCCATAATGCGAAAGAACATTTTATACGCTTAGTAAACGGAAGAAATATTAAAGATATTCAATGTGAGAGATTACATTTTTGAGAAACCTAAAGGACCATTGACAATGGCATTCTAGTGCGTTCTCATCCAAGAATAAGATGATGTATGAGCGCTGATGCCTGCCTAACGCCAAAAGGTCAATAAAGTTGGTGGCTAAGGCTATGCCATTAAGTTTTTTGACTGAAAATTTTCGATGAAAACAAGAATAGTAACCTAATGATCTTTTGGAAACTTTCCAACCACACAATTATCATTCTAGGTTGTAAATTTTATGTGTTACTAGTATTAATCATTTAAATCATTTAAAGACAAATAAAAGTGAACAACACGAGTAATTAGTCGAGTAGACCAAGTCCATTATCACTAAACAGGGCCCAAGGGAAAAGATCAAGCATGCTAGTTTTGTGCTTAGTGGTGTCAATCGGTTGGGATGGGTCGGTCTCGATTAA
Organism: Macadamia integrifolia; assembly: GCF_013358625.1. Lineage (NCBI taxonomy): Eukaryota > Viridiplantae > Streptophyta > Magnoliopsida > Proteales > Proteaceae > Macadamia > Macadamia integrifolia. The sequence goes on from NC_056569.1 coordinate 3,685,556, forward strand.
GTCTAGTCAAGCTAGGCCAAATTCTAGGGCTGCACAGTGGATGCCCATTTAACTAAACAAGCTTAGCTAGAGTGAACATGGTATAATTTGAGTTATAATCGGGTTGTCATAAATGGGTATGGACCTATTTATTCCTTCCCAATGTCGATGCAATAGTCGAAATACTCAAGTTAACAAGCTTATTCGACTGAAAGCACAATTCTACCTTAAACATATCCTTCAAATCCACCATTAATTCACCACCACAATTACACAAATTTCATTTTTTAATTTAGTTTTCACTTGTTCATTGATTAGTGTCTTGTCCATATTGAAAATTGGAACAAACCCACTTGAACTTTACTTTATTCTTTAATTTTATTGGTGGCAAAATAGAAATTTCAGGTAGTACTTAAGGGATCAGATTAGTTCGGGCTTAAAGGAGTAAGTTCAGGTAAGATTTATAAATATGTTGGACTGATCAGGCGCTCGTCGAGTTAAGTAACTACACCTACGCCGTATATTACCTATTTATAATGGTATTGGGCTCAAACCAATACATTTATTAATCGACTCATCAAATCAAACCATAATGTGTTAAGGCCTACTGATGCAGACCTAAAATTTACACCCCTGGTTGTGCCACCTCTTTCCTTCTTTGAAAAGTCCCTTCCACCTTCCACCTTCCACCTTCCACCTTCCACTGTCGTGTTTCCTTACCCTTTCACCCTCGAGGGACTGAGTCCTAAGTAATGGGTCTCGTTTCGCGGAAAATAAGAGAAGAAATCCAAAGCGACTACGTAGTCTTCCATCCATATACTTCGCGACACGAGTCACGACGACCACTCTGTTCTTTGGACTCCAATTGAACCATATCTATAGATACCCTTCATTTAAAGGACATGGCTAGAAGATGGACACTATTGAAACACAGAGATGAACTCTATGAGTTCTTGTTTGAGCTTGAGCTTGAGTTTGAGTTTGCTCTGCACCTTATCATCGATTCTTATTAATTTGGGGCTCTGCCTCGCCACCCCCATTTCAAAATCCACTTTCATTGATACTTACTGCACAGCCACACGACTTTATTATGCTAACGCAACCAACATTCCAGTTGGAGCAAACGCCAACCTCCTCCTCTCTTATCTATCTTCTAATGCTTCTTTATCCATCAATAATGGATTCTACAACTCCACGGCTGGCCAAAATGGAGATGAAGTCTATGGTTTATTCCTCTGCAGAGGCGATGTTGAACACAACATTTGCCAAAATTGCGTTGAAGCCGCGGTTGTAAAGATCAAGCAACTCTGCGCAATTAACCAACAAGGCATTATATGGTATGAAGAATGTATGCTGAAGTATATCTATTATCACCGGGTTTTTAATTGGCCGTCTCCCCGAGCTTATAGATGGGAGAGCAGATATATTTTCAGCCTAAATCCAAATGGGTTTTTTCAGAAATTGTCTAATTTGATGGACAGCCTTGCAACATTGGCTATCAACAACTCTGTTTCTTCCTCTAGAATCAAATATTTCGCAACTGGAGAAGCAAATTTTACAAGGTTTCACAAGATATATGGGCTGTTGCAGTGTACTCCTGATATTACTCCAAGTGATTGTTACTCATGCTTGAGAAATGCTATTTATCAGATTTCCGTTGTGTTCAATGGGAGTTCAGGTTTGAGTGCTTATTTTCTCAACTGTTTTGCAAGGTATAGTGATCATCCTTTCTATAAACTGAATTCCTCTGCATCAGCTCCTTCCTCAATCAGTGAGTATTTCTCTTGTACCCCAAAATTGAACTCTTTTATATATGTATTTAGTGCTAGAATGAGGTCTTGTTAGGGCTGTAAAATTGCTCTCCTTATTAGTCTTGGATCTAGCCATTCTCCTTCCTTGTGTTTGGAAATTCTATAGTAGGAACTATTTATTATCATGATTAATGGAAAAATACTTATGGATTAACTGAAATCCAATATATGCTGTTCTCATCCATGAGACCCAGAAAAGCCCCATTTCTAGCTTGGTGAGAAATGGGCAAGAGAATGTATGCACTTGAAATCTGGCCATAAGGAGTCTTGCTTTTGGGAAGACCGCTATCCTGCGCAAGAAAAGATGATAGTCTGAGAAACTTTATACCATGGCCTGCTTTGTAGCAGCTCTTTTTGAAATCTTTGGTTCTTTTTAATATATTGTATTCAGGGAGGAACAATATGGTTGAACAGCGTATATTGGACTCTGTTCAGTTCTATGTCAACTCCATCATATAAATGGTCACATTGTTTTTTTATTTAATAGAGCTTTATCTCTGATATAAGGCCCTAAGCCCCATAAAACAGTTGAAAGATAAACAAAAGGTGAATTGTGCTCTGGAGTCAGCAGACCTCTGTCTTGAATATGTAAACTTTTGTTAGGAGCAGTACCATGAGTAACTTACATATGAAAATGTTTTGCTTATACAGGAAAAAGGAAGAATTCATTTTGGATTATTTTTATTATTGCTGCTCCTGTGGTTATTACAGTGATACTTTTTCTTATCCTTTTTTACTTCATACAAAAGACAAAGCAAAAGTCAGAAGATTATGGTGAGTAATTATTTTTCAGAATTCACTAATTCTTTCACTATTTTACTGGAGTATCAAACTTGTAAGTTAATCATGGAATTTAGAGACTCAAGTCAACTTTCAATGACATATTTTGTTATGTTCTATATTTTAATCTCCTATTCTTTTTTGTAATCAATTGCAAATGTTCCCCACCTGCCTCAAAGATGATTGTTAATCTTATAGTTTCTTCAGCCGAAACATGTTTCCTTTATTTCTTCCAGTTTCATTTGGTAGGAAGTATCAAGCAGCTCACTCACCCACTCTTTTATATGTCAGTCAGCCATCTTCGAACCTTGCCCAACTTTTATGTTAAAAATATCCAGATCTATTCTTCAAAACTTTTTCTTAGGGGGTAATTTACCTTTCTATCGTTTATATGTGAAGATCTAGATGAGATTACTAGTGGGGATACTTTGCAATATGACTTCAGTACAATAAAAGATGCCACTGATGACTTCTCTGATGTAAATAAGCTGGGTGCTGGTGGATTTGGTGCTGTTTACAAGGTAATGGAAATGTTACCATACTGATTACCTATATGTAATGTCATATTATATTTATATATGTTTTCTAATGTGTCAAGTTAAAATTAAATAAATAAATGAAGTCCTTAGTTTAATTTCTTCTTATATTTCACCAGGGTAGGCTTTCAAATGGACATGAGGTAGCTGTGAAAAGACTCTCTAGAAATTCTACGCAAGGTGAAGTGGAATTCGAGAATGAGGTTGCATTAGTAGCCAAGCTGCAACACAGGAATCTTGTTAGATTGCTAGGCTTCTGCTTGGAAGGAAAACTATTGATCTATGAGTTTGTCCCCAACAAAAGTCTTGATTACTTCTTATTTGGTTTGTCTATCTCTCATTCCCTCAAATATTTTTCTTTCATACCATCCCTCTAGCAATTGATCACTTTGTTCTTTGACAACCATAACTATTCAGACTTACTGTATTTGTAAACCATTTGAGCTGCAAGTTGATCATTAATTGGATGAATGGACAGACTCATTCAAACGTGCAGAATTGAATTGGGAGAGGCGCTGTAAAATCATAGAAGGGATTGCACGAGGTCTTCTTTATCTTCATGAAGATTCTCAATTCAAAATTATTCATCGCGATCTTAAGCCTGGCAATATTTTACTTGATGCCAAAATGAACCCAAAGATTTCGGACTTCGGTTTGGCAAAACTAGTTGTAATGGATCAAACTCGAGAGAATACGAAAAACATTGCCGGTACCATGTAAGTTATGAGTCATGAATCCATTTTCCAGTAGCGAATGTTTGATGACTTAGTTTTATTCTAAGTTTCACATTTATCTTTGTTGATTGTTCCATGGTTAAGTATTATTGAAACTATTATTTACATAAAATCTTCTAGCACTCAATGACACTTCAATAGTTACTGAATATTGATAATATATGCAGTGGATATATGGCTCCAGAGTATGCTATAAAGGGTCGATTTTCTGTGAAGTCTGATGTTTATAGCTTTGGAGTTATTTTGCTTGAGATATTAAGTGCAAAAAGAGTTAACAATTTCTACCGTGGGGAAGATTCTCAAAACCTCCTTGAATATGTAAGTTTTACTAACTATGATAATTTTCATTTCAATCAGTTAAGTTAATTAATCGACGTTTTTCTCCATATAATTTCATGCAAATTTAAAAAATTACAGGCCTGGAGACTCTGGCAAGAAGGCAAAGGTTTGGAGTTTCTAGACCCTTTGTTGAGAGACTCATGTCCAACAACTGAGGTTATGAGATGCATCCTTGTAGGGCTTTTGTGTGTTCAAGGAGATGCTGAATGTAGACCCACCATGTCATCTGTGATTTGGATGTTGAAGCAAACACTTGACACACTCCCTCAGCCTGGAGAACCTGCAGTTTTTATGGGGAGAACAAGACTTCAAGGAAACGGGACTCCTTTGGGTTCAAAAGTCCATTCAGTAATCGAGGTCATTCTTTCTGGTTTTTCAACCCGATAAGGAATTCGTAGGGTGTAGTTTGTAGCTCTAACTTGCAATTTAATGGTTGTAAATGTGCATGGTATTTCGTTTTGCATTAGGGGATCCCATTAGTAAATGGTCTGTGCTACTTCATCAGATTTTTATATTATCAATCAATTCAGGAGGATATACAAAATATTTCTAATAATCAATTTCTTGGTTTCGTCCAATCATTAATAACTTGATTATTTTTAGATAATAAGAGATAAAATGAAGCTCGTAATGAGTTTTATTGAAACCAAGAAATACAGATGGACCTGCCATCCACACCAAAATAGATGGGGTCCAAAAAAAAAAAAAAAGGAAAAAATGAGGGGATTCTCAAAGGAGGAAAATGATCGAATAACTTCAAAAGAATTGCATGAGGATTTGTAGAGTGATGGAAAAGGTGATTTATCTATTGACTTTTCCATTGTTAAACCCTCAAAACCAAGTTCAATAAAGTTGTCAAAGTATGATTAACCTCTAGATTTGAAAGCACTGCTTATGCATCTAATGTTGGTCATAATTCGAAACGGTGGAAAGATTAAAGATATTCGATATTATATTTTATAGCAACCCTAAATATTCTATAGTCTTAGTAAACGGAGAAAAGATTAAAGATATTCAATATTATAGTTTATAGCAACCCTAAATGTTATTGGAGTAACAGACCATTGACAATGGCGTTCTAGTGGGTTTTGTTTTTTGACTAGAAAATTTTCGATGAAGACAAGAATGGTAATCAAATCAACTTTTGCAAAATTTTTCAACCACAAAATTATCAATCTAGAAGGAGGGCAAATTCTTTGTATTACTGGAATTTACCATTCAAAGATAATAAAAGTGAACACTAATAATCAGTCGAGTAGACCAAGCCCATTATCATATTGGTTCATATTCCAGACCAAAGTCCATCGATAACTTATCTGGTCTCAGGTAATAATTAGGCTATCATAAATGAGTCTTAGCCAGGCTATGGACCTATTTACCCGTAAATGTATATTAGATGGGTTCTAAACATGTTTTCCCAACGTTGATGCAATAGTCAAAATACTCAAATTAACAAACTTATTGCATTGAAAGCACAATTCTACCTCAATCATATTCTTCAAATTCATCATTAATTCACCATGACAATTACATAAATTTCATTTTCTATTGTTAAAGACATTTATTCATCGATTAATCACTTGTTCATCTTGAAAATTAGAACAAACCCATTCGGTCTTTTACTTTATTCTTCAATTTTATTGGTGGTAAAATAGAGATTTCAAATAGTATTAAAGTGATTACACTAGGTCGGGTTTAAATGAGTCGATTCAAGTAGGACTGATAAATTTGTCAAGCCGATTGGACGCACGTCGGGCTAAATGGCTGCACCGTATACTACTTATTTATAAATAACTCAACACATTTATTTAGGGGATGGTATCGATATCGAAATTGATATCTGCCGATACCAATACGGATTGAATTATCAGTCTATTTTACCCCTGCTTTTTTTTAAAAGTATTTTTATACCCTTAAAACACAACAAATCGATCCAAATTGATCAGGATTGGAGATAGGTCTCAACCAATATCAATCCGATAAGATCGATACAATCGATGCGTGGCCAATACTTGAAACCATGAGTTGAGCCATGAACATGCTAGGTCCCTCTTTCGTTCCCAATCATTGTTTCCCTCTTTCGTTCCCCACTCGGAAAAGTCCCCTTCCACCTTCTCCTTTCCATTCCACGCGAGACTCGAGACTCGAGACTCGAGACTCACGACGACCATTCTGTTCTTTGGACTCCAATTGAAATATCTATATAAACCCTTCGTTTAAAGGACATGGGTAGAAGATGGTCACCATTGAAACGCAGAGATGAACTCTATGAGTTCTTGTTTGAGCTTGAGTTTGAGTTTTCTCTGTACCCTTTCTTCAATTCTCATTAATTTGGGCCCCTGCCTCGCTACCGCCATTTCAAAACCCACTTTCGTTGATATTTACTGCACAGCCAGACGACTTTCTTATCCTAACGCAACCAACATCCCAGTTGGAGCAAACGTTAACCTTCTTCTCTCTTATCTATCTTCGAACGCTTCTTTATCCACCAACAATGGATTCTACGACGTCACGGTTGGCCAAAATAGAGATAAAGTCTATGGTTTATTCCTCTGCAGAGGCGATGTTGAACACAACATTTGCCAAAATTGCGTTGAAACTGCGGTTGGAGAGATCAAGCAACTCTGCGCAATTAACCAACAAGCCTTTATATGGTATGAAGAATGTATGCTGAAGTATATGTATTATCAGTATCATGGGTATAATTGGGCGTTTCCCAGAGCTTTTGAATGGGAGAGGAGATATGTTTTCAACCTAAATTCAAATGGGTTTCTTCAGACATTGTCTAATTTGATGGACAGCCTCGTAACATTGGCTACCAACTCTGCTTCTTCTTCTAGAATCAAATATTTCGCAACCGGAGAAGCAAATTTTACAAGGATTCACAAGATATATGGGCTGTTGCAGTGTACTCGTGACATCACTCCAAGTGATTGTTACACATGCCTGAGAAATGCTATTTATCAGATGCCCATTGTGTTCAATGGGAGTTCAGGTTTGGGTGTTTATATTTCCAACTGTTTTGCAAGGTATAGTGATCATCCTTTCTACAAACTGAATTCCGCTGCATCAGCTCCTCCCTCAATCAGTGAGTATTGTAACTTGACCACAACTTTTCTTCTTCAATGCTGCAATAACTTTATAGCTAGGCTGAAAAATTAAATTGCTCTTCTGATTAAGAGGGCCAGTGGGGTTGTACCTAGCCATTGACTATCCATGTGTTTTGCAACCTTTAATGAACCATAAACCCCAGAATTGAAAGCAAACTCTTTCATATCTGTATTCAGTGCTAGAATGAATCTTGTTAGGACTGTAAAATTGCTCTCTTACTTAGTCTTGGATCTAGCCATTCACCTTCAAATATATGAGTCTTGTGTTTGGCAATCCTAGTATGAGACTATGAGCTATAAACCCCCCAAAAGCAATTCTTTCCTATGTTTATTAATATAATATACCTGAAGACTCAACAATCCCACCAATTCAACTTTTGACAAACTTCTTTTGCTTTTCCTAAGCTCTCCTAATTTTATAGTTGTATTCATGTTGCCCAAGTTTTTTTTATCATGAGTCATGGAAAAATACTTTGGGGGGG
>NC_056569.1:3693426-3696484 GCF_013358625.1 Macadamia integrifolia
AGATGCAGTCTTTGCATCAGGTAAGAAGCCTCTCTGAGAAATTTCATTCAGAAGCTCAAATGCCTTATTGGTCTCTTTTTTTTTTTCTAAGAAATCCATGAACCAAGATATTATAAGTCACATTAATTGGAGGACAACCCTTCCCTTTCAATTTCATGAACAAATCCCAAGCTTTGCTCAACATACCCTCTTTGCAGAATCCCTTGATCATTATGCCATATGTTTTATTATTAGGCTCCAATCCTTTGGCAGATATGGAGTTGAACAATTCTTCAGCCTCTTTTAGCATACATGCCCTCCCACATTCCATCAAGGACACCGTAAGTAATAATATTAATGTTTTTAGAATCTATTTCATGAAACAATTTCAGTGCATCATCAATACGCTTGCATTTGCATAGCCCGCTGATCAATATAGAATATGTGCATTGATCTGGGTTGTGTCCATGAACTTGCATTTCTTTGAAAACCTTCAGAGCATACCCAACTTGGCCCTCAAGGAAAAATCCTTGAATAAGAGAAGTATAAGTAAGTGTCAAGGATTATTCCCTTGTGAGGCAGTTCTTTAAAGAGCTGGAAGGCTTCACCCATTCTCCTGCACTTGCAATAGCCATTAATTAGTGCACTATAAGTAATGGTGTTAGGCTTATATCCCCAGCTCATCATGGAAGTAAAGAACTCCATCGCCTCATCCATTATATCCATCTATCAAGGCACTGCATGTGATTAAATTGGGCTCCACACCCTTCTGAATCATTAAATGAAAGAGCTCATGAGCTTCTTTGGCATTCCCTTCTTTACAAAGAGCAGCAACCAATATATTGAAGGTAACGACATCTGGTGAAATTCCCCCTTCCAACATCTCATGGAACAGCTGGTTGGCTTCCTTCCACTGGCAAGAATTGCATAGGCCACGAATCAAGGAATTGTAAGTAAAATCATTTGGCACCACACCTTCTTGAAGCATTATATTGAACAGGGCACGTGCTTCCTCTAACCTCCCTCCTCTACAAAGACCATCTATCATAATGGTAAAAATTACAGTATCTGGTCTGATTCCATTATTCATCATTTCATCAAAAAGGGTTGCAGCTTCTTTCCACTGCCCAAAATTACACAGAACACGAATCAGAGAGCTGTAAGTAACAACATTTGGTGAGATGCTACTGCCCTTCATTTCTATGATGAGGTTCATAGCCTCGTGTGAAGAAATGGATCCCCACCCAGTTGCAGAAATGGATGTAATCGTTCCAAGAAATTAGGGCTCGGTAAGGATCATCATAATTTTGTTTCTTGAACTCCATTAAAGCAAGTTGATCTTCCCGTTTCCTATGATCCTTCGACTACTGGTGACTGATTCTAGCAGCATCAATGAGCTCCCAAAGAAGAGAACCAAAACTAGAAGCGGAAGTGCTACCATCATAATCAAATTTTGGGATGCAAAGGTAGAAACAATTAATGCAAGTTTGAGATGCGGTTGGTAGGATGGTTTCTCTGTTATATTTATTGTCTTTGAGGAACAATTCTGGCTCATGTAGGAAAATTGATTTCACACTATGTGAGATCTCATTCCCCTTCCCGTACTCGTACCCGTTCCCATTCCCATTCCCATACCCCACTTGAATCCTGATTGATTTCACAATAATTGAGATCAAATTCCCTACAAGGATATTTATTAACAAAGAGGAGAAGCGGGTTGAAGAAGAATAAAGTAGGTTGAACGAAATTCAGTCCTCTTTTGTTTGTTTTAATGGAAGGGTATGTATTTAATTGTTAGATCAAACATCAAGAAACACGAATAAAGAAAGACAATAGATCCGTACGACACAGAGATTTAACGAGGTTCACACACCAGGGTGTTGTGCTACGTCCTCGGGTGAAGAAGAAGATGATTCACTATGCAGAAGAAGGATTACACCCTAGCAGCGGCGAGGAAGAACTCGCCCTGAAACCCTAGCTTTGTGAAAACCCTAGAATACAATGACTCTCAACAAGCAACAGTACATTATATATATATATATATATACCCCAAATAGCGGTTCGACCCATCCGGTCGCGGTCTATCCGGTCGAACCATACCTACGCCCCCGCACCCCCATACGAGATCAGTGATGGGCTCCATAGGCCCAAGCCCTCTGCTTCCATCACAGATCTCAGAAAATTTTCCATTCGGGTCACCACCAAAATATGTCGGATCGGGTCAATCTTCAAAACGGGTCAAGAATTCAAGACAAACTTAACAGTAATTCATGTGTATATAGGGGTATTTTCAGCATTGGACGGTATGATATAAGGTGATGTTACACACTAACAGTCCCAATTTCACATGACTAACAGATTGGACTTAATCTCACAGAAAAAAAAAAACAGATTGAACTTAGTTATAAGAATCTTAGAACGTATAGGGGAGGGGGGATAATTTCTTCAAACCCTCGGATCCATGTATAATTTGGGAGGGTTTGGAATAGAGCACTCATTACACGCTATTTCCATCCTTCTGATAGGGAGGTGATTCTCCAAATTCAATTAGGACTCTTCCCTACAAAGGACTATCTAATTTGGGGGCACCTCGACAACAGGTATTTTCTTGGTCAAGAGTGCATAAAGTTCAATTTCACAGCTATACTTGCAATTATATGGAGTCAAATCCACTCTCCCCTTTTTATTTTCTGGAGCTTGAATCTAATCTAATGGTTAGTACTCATGGAAAATATAACCGTTCTCTTCCACTTCGATCGTGGTATATTTCTTGTCAAATATTTTTTTTTTAAATTAATATAGACGAATCTGTAACACCAAACTCTGGCTACGTGGAAATTGGTGGCCTTAACCATATATATATATATATGTGTGTGTGTACGTGTGTGCTTTCTTTTAATAATTTTTAATTGTTACTAATTTGGTCAAACTTTGAACACTTTGTACTTTGTAGTACCTTTTTACCTTATGAACATATCAAAGGCTAGCTATGGTTGTTTATTTTGTTGTCAATCTTAACTATCTTGAATTTGACCACTACTCCCTCCTCCTAATGTCCCTCCCTCCCTCCCAAAAAAAA
>NC_056569.1:3697546-3703605 GCF_013358625.1 Macadamia integrifolia
TCCCTCCCTCCCTCGAGTGGCTTAGATGGTCTATGACCTCTCTCACTATGATTTTAGAAAAACTTGACCCTTCATTTAATATTTGATTATGAGAGAAGTTCATGTTTTATTTTCTCCTAATTAATAAATATAGCACAACAAATTAGTTTGAAAAGGAAAAAAGTGTATTAGCTTAAAGTTCCAGTCCAATATTTTTCATTAACAAATGTTTTTTCTTCCTTTGAAATTAAAATAGTGTCATTGAAATGTCACTACTTATTTTTAACAAAAAAAAAAAAAAAAAAATGTAATGATATCTACCTAACATACATGAAATACGAAAAACTCTTTGGATTAGTAGAGTTTTTGCTATTAAAAAATGAAAAAAACAAAAATAAAAATTGCTCATTTGCATGTTTTTATCTAATCTAACTTTGTTACTTATCTCCAACAGTTGGGGAAAAAAAAAAGGTGGGGCATTGGGGAAGTGTTCTTTACTGGTCTAAAATTTTAGGGAAATTTACTGTGCCACACCACTTGGAGAATGCCACAATGATAAAACCACCCCCTCTGTTTCACCAAATTATTCTCAGACCCCCTACCTTCAATCAATGTGAAGTGTGGAGTTAAAATGATCATCATATCCTTACCATTAAAAAACTCTTGTTTTAACCATTATACCAAAAAACCTATTGATTCGATTTTTAACCCATTATACTTACCTTCACCGAGAGACATTGACCTTCCTATCGCTGATGAGGACTGAGAAAGGCGTTCGTTCATCATCGGCGAGGTATCTCTCTCTTTCTCTCAAGTAAGGGTATTTTTGGTACTTCCTATTTCATGAGGGCATTTTGGTATTTAAGATAAAATATAGTTGCTGACATAAGCAACTATAGTATATTCTTTAACAATGACTGACAGTAGGGGGTTTGAGAATAATTTGGTGAAACAGAAACGGTGGTTTTATCATTATGGCATTCTCTAGGGGGTGGTGTGATAAATTTCCCAAAATTTTAATTAAACAACATGGACACTTGCATTCTAATCTAACTTTGTTACTTATCCCCAACAATTGGGCCAAAAAAAAGGTGGGGGATTAGGGAAGTGTTCTTTACTGGTCTAAAATTTTGGTTAAACAACATGGACAAATGAGGTGGTAATCAGGTTTTTTTTTTTTCATGCACAATGGACTGGAAATTTGAATTAGTGGGTTATGACCTTTTTTTTTTTGAAATATAATTCGCCAACATAAAAATTTATTTTCCTTTTTTCCATTTTGTTGTCTATGGATAGGTAGTTGAGTACCAGTTGGATCCTTGGTATAACTATGCTAAAAAGACTGAACGAGGGAGGAATACTATGCTAAAAGACTAAAAGAGGGGATGAAATTCCTCGTATGAGGCTCTCGTTACTGCGGGTATGGGAAGGGTTATAATGTTGGAAAATTTAGGAGTTTTCATTTGCTTTCTATTCCTAACTGTACTCTTTGACTTGAAGGATCTGAGCCAGTCACTAAACAGGAGGAGGAGAGGATGAGTGCTCCTTCTGGAACTTGGTGTCCTCTAGCTTAATGTTGATGGTTGTTCCTTAAGAAACCCAGGAAAAGCTGGAGTAGGTGGTGTTCTCTGAGGTAACCAAGCTAGGATTATTCTCATTCCGAAAATTTCTGGGAATTAAAGCAAACTTTGAAGTTGAAATTTGGGTGCTAAAGTGGCCATCTCTCTAGTCTTTTCTGCAAAGGATCATGGAGTTCGTAACCTATGGATGGAGTGTGATTCCAAGGCAATGGTGATTTTGATTTCCAAGGGGTTGGTGCCTTGGTTTGTGCAGCAAAAGTGGCTGATCTCTAGTTTTTCTTGCTTCTATTTGGTGGAAGAGATCCCATTGATATAGAGAGGCTAATCCGACTTCGGACTATTAAGCCAGATCGGCAGAAATGCTGGAAGACTCGTCATCTATGATAGTTTTCCCTTCATCAATTCAAAGTGAGTTGCAACAAGATGCGCAAGCAAAGCCGAGGTTTCGTATTTCTGCATAATTGTTTTGTTGTTTGCCTGGGAGTTGGTCCCTTCTGCTGATGGCAATGCTGAAGGTGGGTGGGGCTGACTTGGTTTTGATGTAGTTGTATCTATCTCATAACAGTCTTTGTATGTTCTTCTATTTTTTCTACCCTTAATATATATGATCTTTCAGCGGATATTTAGAAGAAAAAAAAAATGATAATCCTTCTGGAGCTTAGGCCGTATGAAACTTTTTGGAGATTCTCATCTAATTTCTCTAATCCTAACTTCACTCCTGATTGAGCAGTGTCTTTACATTGAGTGGATGAGAAAATATATTTGATGGATACATATTTGTTCTTGATATATATTAGTCGGAGTCATGGCCTGCAGTCTCTTATGGTTGATATGCAATCAAGAATCCCAACTGTTCATGAGAACCACAACCATGTAGTGTCTAGACGAGCAACATGTAAACCAAGTTATTAGGATTTTTTATGCCAGTAAGGCCTGAATTTTTGAACTATTGAACTCATTATTCCCTATAGCAGCTCAAATGTTGCAAGTTGAAATCCGTGATAAAGGGGTTTGGTTCATTTGTGATTCGTAGTGGTGGGTAAAATGCCTCAAGAAACATCTTACCTAGGTTCAAATCCCCTTGACATCACCTTTGTATCTTTCTTGAGACTCCCACCCTTTTCGAAGTGGAAATGACTTGTACCTACTATGAATCAAGTAAATTCGTCGCATAGTGGGAACCTTGAAATCACTTGAAATGTTTGTGGGAATTACAAGTCCTTCCCCAAAGTCAAAATCTTATTCTGTAAATGCCTTTGAGATGAAACCTCAACTTGTGTTAGAATCAAATCTGTTGTGTTCTGAGAATCCATATTGGTCTAGGAGGTTTTTAATTTAACCAAAGTGTCTTAAAACATGGTTAATTGGTTTTGACATGTCTACATTGGACCAAGACCAACCCCAAGAACTAAGACAAATTCCGGTTAAAACATAGACCCCAACCAGACCGACCTATGATGTAATTTGTGTTGTGATGGGTCCTGGAAAGGGTATATATTGGGCTTGACTTGGGGTATTATTGATATCGATTTTGTTCAATAGAGAAATATTTTAATGATCCCAGGATGGTGGTTGAAAGGTAGAAGGAATTTCCTCAAATTTCCATGGAAGTTATTCAATTGGACGAGCAACTCCCTTTCAGGAGTTTATTAAGGCCTTACTTAACAGAATAATTCTAAAACTCCTTCTCACATTGTCGGAATCGGAGAATACTGGTTCATTCCTAAGCATCGCTATTTTGAGTTGAATTCAGATGAGTCCATGACTGGTACGAAAAGGGACCTCAGTTGTGTGATTCGTAACTGTGAAATCCCATGATAGCGATATCCATTCCAGCTTCCTTCTTCTATGTGCTTTGAGGCAAAGCCTTAGCCCTTATATCTGATCTTCTTTATTGTTATAGAAGGTAATGATGACTTGGAGGTGGAATTGGACTGCAAAGATTTAATTGCTTTTCTTATCACCAATACTTCTCCTCCGCACTTTTTGATGTACTGAATATTAATTCATGAAATTAAGCACTTAGTCTCTTTCCTTATGAATTATTCATTCTGTTATTCATATTTTCAGGGAGATTAATAGTATGACTGACTCTTGGCTCGGAAGGCCTTGCCTTGTGCCTGTAAAATAGTTTGACCAGACTCTCCTTGGTTATCTAATATTGTAATTTGAATACCTTGGCGTTGGACACGGTTGATTAAATAAGTCTATTTCTTATCAAAAAAAAAAAAAAAAAAAAAATTAAGGATCACACCGGATTCAAAAGTTAGCACCAGGGTTTGTTAGGAGTTCTTTGGGTTGAAAAAATGGGGCCCCGCCACTAATAAAAGCCTTAAGCCTGTTTCACATCGGATCCTTTGTTTCAGAAGCTCACCTGAGAAGTTTGCTAGACAGCTATTAGTTGGAAAAAAATTAGTCACACCACTTTTAAGGGAAAGTAGAGGTGTTAAAGTAGATGTCTTTTATTAACCCCACCAAATTGACCATTTGCAAAAGGAAGAAACTGTCTCGAAAATTCTTCCTTTTGTGGAATCAATACTCATGACCCACCTCAGCAATAAGTGGCAAGGAGAAAGACCGAAAGAATTTTCCAATTTATTGAACTTAGGATCTAAAGTCTCGACATCAATTATCAAAAAGTTAATTGGGTTGATATAAATATAACCCATTGTTCTACCTTGGTTGGTGACCCCATGTGGGAAAGAGCATTCTTTCTACGATATGCTTCGGAATAGAGTGCACCTCACTTTCAACCGAAGGAAAAAAAAAAAAAACAGAGGCACCTTCCTTGTGAGTACCATTATAATTTGTAAAAGAATTTCCCTCTCCACATTTTATTTTTAATTTTGATCATTCTTTGAGTCTGAGTTCTCTAGAGTACTCGTCATAAGGATTTTTTAAATTGAATATTAAAAGGTACTGCAAAAGTACCAAAATGAATGTGTTTTCACTCTGCATTTGAAAGGTGTTTCAAGTCAAGCGGTTTATAGGTCAGATGATAATGTTACTGAATGATGAGGTTTAGATTTACTGCATATGCTGTCTACATCATCATCTTATCATGGATCTATGGTTAGTAAATTTAATTTTGATATAAAATGTTTTAATATTTTAATAATAATTTTTTGTTTTGTATAAGATGTCTTATAAAAACTATAGATGAGAGAACAAATTAATTATCTTATACATGATGGGCAAATGCATAGGGGCATCAACAAAGAGGGATTTTCATTTTGTAAAGAGGCAGGGCAGCCATTTCAAGGGACTGTGTATGGGAATTGGAAACGTGACCCCTTAAAGAGTAAAAGCTAAAAAGTAAAGACATGTTCACATTTTAAATAATGGTTATATTTGGTATCATTTATTGATTTATTATCATTTTTTTTTTCTTGCATGAGTGGGTTGGAATATAATAGCACATTTTAAAGAGGGTTCGTTTAAAAATCGGTTAAAGCCCGTTTAACATTAAACATGTTCGTAGCCCGGTTAAGGCCTGACTAAAGCCCGGTTAAGGTAGCTCGATTATAGCCCGAGGCCGGCCGACCGACCGAATATAAAGCGTACCATGCCCTCAATAACTAAGCCCGATTAGTTAAATGGGCGGATACGGTGCAGTCTTTGAAAGTCTTCAAGCCCGATCGAAACCGGATCGACCCGACCGATTGACACCCCCAGCCTCCATGCAGTCTACGTTTATGATTTTTATTTTATTTTTTTATTTTTTAATGGGTGAAATAACAGTATTGGTCTAGTATAGGAAACACCAAAACAACAAGCCAATGGGAAGGAGCATGGAAGAATATTCAGTGTATGTCAAGTGGGGACAGCTCAGTCTTTTTGCACCCTGCACGATTGAACGTTTTTTGGGCTAGGATGATAGATTTTTTTTTTAATAAATAAAAAA
The DNA here is from genome assembly GCF_013358625.1 of Macadamia integrifolia. NCBI lineage: Eukaryota > Viridiplantae > Streptophyta > Magnoliopsida > Proteales > Proteaceae > Macadamia > Macadamia integrifolia. The sequence goes on from NC_056569.1 coordinate 3,703,010, forward strand.
AGGGTAATTTACAACGCCACCCCCTGGAGAATGCCAATATTATAAGGACACCCCCTCTCTTTCACCAAATTATACTCAGACCCCCTACCGTCAGCCACTGTTAAGTCAAGAGTTAAAATGACTGTTATACCCTTTTCACTAAAACTCATTTTGACTCAATTCCTCTTCACCCCTACTTATTCTTACCTTCATCGAGACATCAAATTGTGAGAGACTCGGGGAGAAAGAGAGAGAGAGAAACGCGGATAGGGAGGGACGCAATTTACGGCACAGCGCCGCCGACGGTGGCGGCGTTCTTCAATGATATCCAGTTAATTGCTTGCATCGGACATCAGGTGGTGGTTCCATGGCCTGCCGTTAAAGCCAACATATGAAAACACATGAACAGCCATGGTTGTCCTTCAACCACACAAGAGAACACCCTTCTCAACGAATCAAAATCACCAATCATTCCATTAACTAATAAATCCGATTACAGCCATGGTTCTTTCTTCTCCTCCTCCTCCTCAGGTTCAAGCTCAAGCTCAGGCCCAGGTTGGAAACTGGTCTTGGAAGGATGTTCTAATTGTTCCTATGCCTTTTCTGACGACTCCATC
>NC_056569.1:3704594-3712261 GCF_013358625.1 Macadamia integrifolia
ACATTATTATAAATTGCTTTCTTTTTAATATTATAAAATGCAACAAAATGTTCTTATTATTATCACACGGCAAAAATTTATTTATTTATTTATTTTTTTTAAAGGATAGAAACAAGGAAAAAGGTTGTTATTGGATTGAAATTAGTGCGATAAAAAATTATGGGAAAATATTTTCTATAGAAAGTGCAGCCCTTACACCCACGTATATGGGAGCAAAATGACCAACATGTCTCATATGAAATGAAAAATGACTCATTTGTGAATGTTTTCTTATACATTTCCATTGACCTTTACGCATGCCTAACAGCCGCACTTCCTTATAAAAAACACTTTTCAAAACGAGAGCAAGAAAACAACAACGAATGAATGATCGATTGAACTCAATGAACCATAAGAGAGTATATAAGGAAACCATTAACAGTTAAAATCTCTTAATAGAGATCAAGGAAACAATTAACAAATTAAGATCTTTTAAGAGGAAGACACCATGGATGCCCTGATCTTATTGTCCATATTTTTGCCATGTGTTGAAAATTTATGATAACATGATTGATATCTATCATGTTGGACCATGATGCCCTGCTCTTATTGTTCATTATTATTTCTCCTACTTAGTCTCCCTACGTTTTTTTTACGCCCCTTTCTTACTTTCTTTACCATTCTCAGTTTACATGGTAAACTAAGGCTTAGAAGAACTCATTTTGCCTTCATTGAAATAAAATAAATAAAAGAGGCAAAGACTTGCAAGTTGCGTGGTCAAGACTCAAGACCAACTTTTCCACTGACCGACATGGAATAGAGAAAAAATAAAATAAGAAAAAGAAGACGAAAAATGCAAGTGGCACCATTTTTTATCATCGTCTCTTTGTAATTGCAACTACACACCTTCTACTGAAGAAACTGCAACTTCATGGCGGCATTTGATATTGGGGCTTCCTCTTCCTCTTCCTTTTCCTCTTCTGGATCTTTCACTTACGATGTGTTTCTCAATTTTAGGGGTAAAGAAACTCGCAATAACTTCACTGGTTTTCTTTACAAAGCTCTGGAAAGAGAAGGAATCGATGTGTTTATAGATAGTGAAGGCCTATGGGGTGGAGAAGAAATCAAATCGACACTCCTCCAAGCAATTCAACAATCCAAAATCTCGATTCCTGTCTTCTCTGAAGGATATGCGGATAGCAAATGGTGCCTCATGGAACTGGTTGAGATAGTTAGATGCCATACATCCAACGGTCAAAAAATTCTGCCCATATTTTTGGATGTTGATCCTAGAGATGTTCGAAATCAGAAAGGAAGTTTTGAAGAATCATTTCAGAAACACAATGGGAAATTTGATGCCCAGACCATAAAGAGTTGGAGAGAAGCCTTAAGTGTAGTCGGAGGTTTATCGGGATACCATCTCAAGCAAGTAAACATGTAAGTCTGAATCGATCTTGCTTTTTACCTATCAAGATTTTATATATTGTTCATTTCTTTTCTATCACTTATGATTTTACCTCGTTAGTTATTACTCTATTCCTTCTTGATATGAAATAACTGCAGGAATCAACCAGAGCTAGTTAAATTAGTTGTTGATTGGGCATTGAGTGAATTGAGTAGCAATTGTTTGGCTGAAGTTAAATATCCTATTGGATTAGAAGGCCGTGTAAACGACCTATCATCTATGTTAAATCTCGGCTCAAATGATGTCCGGTTTGTTGGAATATGTGGTATAGGTGGTATTGGGAAGACATCTATTGCAACGGCTCTCTACAATCGTATTTTTAAAAGTTTTGAAATGAGAAGTTTTCTTGCAAATGTCAGAGAAGAAGCATCAAGACCTGATGGTCTAGTTTCTCTGCAGGAGAAACTTATTTATATTATCTTCAAAAAGGAAGTTAAAATTTGCAACATTTTTATGGGGCAACAATTGATAAAAGAAAGACTACGAGGGAAAAAAGTTCTTCTTATTCTTGATGATGTGCATTCTGATTACCAACTTGAAGGTTTGGCTATTGAAGTCAATTTGTTTGGTCCAGGCAGTAGGATCATCATAACAAGTAGAGATGAACGTATTCTAAATTTGGCTAAAGTTAATGAAAAATATTGTCCTCCAGAATTGGATAATGAGCAATCTCTTAAACTCTTTAGTTTGCATGCTTTTTCAAGAGACCAACCTCCTGAAGATTATAAGCAGCTTTCCCACGATATGCTACACTTGGCAGGAGGATTGCCATTAACTCTAGAAGTGTTGGGATCTGTCCTGTTTGACATAAGAGACAAAAAAGTATGGGAATGTATGTTAAACAAATTGCAAAGAATTCCTCATGCAGACGTCCTCAAAAAGTTAAGGATAAGCTATGACAATCTAGAGGAAGATGAGAAATCTATATTTCTTGATGTTGCATGCTTTTTTGTCGGATGGAGCAAAGATAAATTAATTTCAATGTGGGAAGCTTGTGGCTTTAACCCGATATCAGCATTACATAAACTCACTCAAAGGTCCCTCCTAAAATTTACCAATGCAGGATCTTATATTAATAATAGGGGCTATTCTTATGAGGTGTTAAGGATGCATGATCAAATTCAAGCCATGGGAAGGGGCATTGTCTTTGAAGAAAGCCCTAGGGAGCCTGGTAAGCGCAGTAGGTTATCGTCTTCTGATGAAATCTTAGAAGTATTAGAAGAACAGAGGGTAAAACTTTTTCCTTGGCCCTTTTTTATTTCAATGTCAGCATGTAATTATACCTTATTGAGAAAATTAATATGAAGTATATGAGAACCGAGCATAATAAGTATAAAGCTTATTCAATAAGTGTGCCACACATCTTTCTTTCTTTCTTTCTTTTATTAGGTTTATATACATTAATTACTCTACAGGGAACTGAAATGATTGAAGGCATCCAGTTATCCCAATATCATAGGAATTTGAGTGTTTGCCTTCATACAAAAGACTTTGAAATGATGTCCAAGTTAAGATTTCTCGAGATTGATGGAGTAGCACACTTCGAAGGAGACTTTCAGCATCTTCCTTCTACTTTGACATGGTTTAGATCGACACAATGCCCTATCGAATCAGGGAATTTTTATCTAAAGAAATTAGTTTATATGGACTTATCACATAGTCAAATTAGACAAGCTTGGACAAGCAAGCCTCAAAATGAAAATCAGGTATCGTATGACCTTTTTTTTTTCTCATTTTTTATCACGTATTATCAATAGCAATATATTGATTATGTTCTAATCTTTGTTTGACAGCGGTTCAACAAGTTGAAATTTCTCTATCTCCGAGGATGTCATTATTTAAATGAATCCCCTAACTTTTTATGGTTTCCATACTTGGAGACATTGAATCTTAGTGGTTGCTTTAAAATGGTTAATTTACACAAATCCATTGGTGATCTAAAGTCTCTTGTTACGCTTTACTTGGATCATACCAAAATTGAAGAACTCCCAAACAATATCTGCATGCTGAGTTGTCTCAAAGATCTAAGTCTCAGCCAATGTTCATCACTCAAAAGCTTGCCTGAGTCAATCGGTGATCTAAAGTCTCTGGTTACGCTTGACTTGGTTGGTACCAAAATTAAAGAACTCCCAAACAATATCTGCATGCTGAGTTCTCTCAAAGATCTAAGACTCGGGCAGTGTTCATCACTCAAAAGTTTGCCTGAGTCAATTGGTGATTTAAAGTCTCTGGTTAAGCTTTACTTGGATGGTACCAAAATTGAAGAACTCCCAAACAATATCTGCATGTTGAGTTGTCTCAAAGATCTAAGTCTCAGACACTGTTCATTACTCAAAAGCTTGCCTGAGTCAATCGGTGATCTAAAGTGTCTGGTTATGCTTGACTTGGGTGGTACCAAAATTGAAGAACTCCCAAACAATATCTGCATGCTGAGTTGTCTCGAATATCTAAGACTCAGGCAGTGTTCATCACTCAAAAGTTTGCCTGAGTCAATCGGGGATCTAAAGTCTCTAGTTAAGCTTTACTTGGATGGTACCAAAATTGAAGAACTCCCAAACAATATATGCATGCTGAGTTCTCTCAAAGGTCTAGATCTCAACCAGTGTTCATCACTCAAAAGCTTGCCTGAGTCAATCGGTGATCTAAAGTCTCTAGTTACGCTTGACTTGGATGGTACCAAAATTGAAGAACTCCCAAACAATATCTGCATGCTGAGTTCTCTCGAAGTTCTAAGTCTCAGCCAGTGTTCATCACTCAAAAGCTTGCCTGAGTCAATCGGTGATCTAAAGTCTCTGGTTATGCTTTACTTGGATGGTACCAAAATTGAAGAACTCCCAAACAATATATGCATGCTGAGTTGTCTCGAATATCTATATCTCAACGGGTGTTCATCACTCAAAAGCTTGCCTGAGTCAATCGGTGATCTAAAGTCTCTGGTTACGCTTTACTTGGATGGTACCAAAATTGAAAAACTCCCAAACAATATCTGCATGCTGAGTTGTCTCGAAGATCTAAGACTCGGCCAGTGTTCATCACTCAAAAGTTTGCCTGAGTCAATCGGTGATCTAAAGTCTCTGGTTACGCTTTACTTGGATGGTACCAAAATTGAAGAACTCCCAAACAATATCTGCATGCTGAGTTCTCTAAAAACACTTGATCTTTGTGGATTGGAGTTACTAAATGAGTTGCCTAAGCCAATTAGTAATCTTGAATCTTTGGGTAAGCCAATTCAAGAACGCATTAACCTGATAGGAACCAGTGTTTTACCATCATCATATGATTCTCTACTAACGCTCCACAGTTTAGAGAGCTTAAAAATAGGGAACAAGCTTGAAACCTCTCCCCCCCCCTGGATTAGTGGTCTTCGACCGCTTGAAAAGCTTGAATTACAAGGATACACGGGGCTCGAGTCACTCCCGGATTTGTCAAGCCTGACTAATTTGAAGGAATTAACACTTCATAATTGTGAAAAGTTGAATGATATTGGAGGCATCAAGAGAATAAAGTCTTTGAAAATGCTTGACATGAGAAACTGCTACACCATAACAAATGCTAGAAGGAAGATATTTGGGCAGGTCAATTCTCTGTCTTGTATCGTGGCCAACTCTCATTACTTGCAATTAGTTATAGTTTCTTAATTGATGATTGACTCAGGTCCTGTCTTTTCCTTTCTTTGCTCTTATTTTTACAGGGAACACTTTTAGTGGATGATGTTGGGTTACAAAGAAGTGAATATTCGTTGAATGTTGATGATGGTGATGATGGGGTATGTAAGGGGTTAATTCTGTGTGTTGTTTTTGCATTCACCCAGCTCAATCAGGATCAAGAGGAGGTATGGCAAGAGGGTGAGCTACTGAACGACTCTCAGGTCTTTCTTGTGGCTCGTATCCATCGAAAACATGGAAGCTATTTCGATTGTACAATTTGGCTGCCGATGAAGGGTGTTAAATTCACTACTGAGCGAGATTCAATATACATTCACCATTTCAAAGGGTCTGACTTCTTTGGGATTCCATTGGAAGGAACAAATGCAATTGAGATATGCCATGTTTGGAATTGGGAGTTCATCGAGGACGGGAATCATAGGTATTGGCCCCATTTTGATGTGAAATTCAGGAAGGTCTTATCATTGAAAGGCAGGGAATGGGACGAGCAGGAAATACCTAATGAGCAATTAGACTATTGTGAGGTGAGGAGGATGGTAGCAGATTTCTTCAAATGGACGTCACACGACGAAGATGCTGGAACTGGATCATCTCTCTCTGGTGAGGATGCTCGAGGAGAGATGCGGAAGATGGTTGTCTCCAAATCTTCTTCAGATGGTGATGATGATAATGAATCTTCTTCATATGATGATTGTGAAACTTCTTCATTGCATGATGATGATGATGAATCTTTATATGATGATTGTGAATCTTTATTTCTTGATAATTAAAGAAGTGAGAGAGACCAATAAAATGATACGCAGGTTTGAATTTCTCCACTTGCCTTCTATTTTAACCATGTTTAATATATATATTGATGCCATCAGTTTTGATTGATCAGCCAGCAAATGCAGTTTTATCTTTATGTCAACCAAACCAAGAAAGACTAGTGTAACACGAGCGTATATTTTATGTTATGGGTAAGGGATCGTTGCCTGATCGTGTGGCTTCTGCTCCAGTACGAGACCAATGAGAGCACATACAGGGATATCAAAATAAATAAAATTTTTTATTTCACTAGATGCAGGGGCCATTGGACAAGACAGCTTTCTTTTTTCTCTTATATTGTATAAATACAAATATGTCACATATTAAGTCCAGCCCTCCCCACCAAAACCCAATAACTATTCCTCTATCATACCCTACTAACCAAGGCCAATGAAGTATGACAATTTTTACAAACAATATGTCAACCAATTAAGAGACTCCTGATGCTACTAGTAAGGTTTGGAATGTTAAGACTATTGGATCATTATTTCCTTTTGCAGCACACATGTCTTTGCCTGGAAACAAGGAGTGGAGTTTTATCTACAGAAAATACAGGTTTGTCTTTCCGATATCACTCTCTCTTCAATTTAGATATTGTTCCTCAAAATTTTGATTTCGTCTGCTAAGCTAGAATGCCAATTAGTTGTCGTACAGTGTATTCAACTTCAACTTCCACCTGATTATGTGGCCAATGAGAACTCTACATTTTTTTTTTTTTCCTTTTTAATAGATGGGAGTGAACCAACAGAGTGGAATGGAGGTGTCTGACTTTCAGTTGGTGAGAAGTTCTAATGAAGTAGAATCAAGCAGTGCATGTCTTGGCTGTGAAATTGACGATCTTGGGCTGGAAAACGGTGACATGGGAGTTCAATTCATCTAGATTTTGTAAGGGCCTTCAAGGGTCAGAGAAGTCAAATTCCAATGGTATGAAGTAGTATTCCTGTGAAAAATTTGATAAAGTTAAAGATGGGTTGTACTAAATGTCAAAAATTATTGTGACATTTAATTTCCTCAGGAGGTCATGCTCTTCTTGTCAAGTTAAAATTGAATCAATGCAGAAGATGATACAGTCAAGACTCAACAATCTGTGGTGTATCTTTTAGTTCTCTATTGGACAGCACCTCAATCTCAATTTGATGAACTGCCTGCTAAGCTCAAGAACAAGCTCATCTTTGTTGCCAATGCAAAGGTGAGTTGATCATTCTCATCAATCTTACTTTTCTGTTGCCGGCATTAGATTGCTTTGGATTGTTAATGAAATGAACCACATGTGATTCCTTTCAATGATTATATCAACAAGTGGGTTCAGCTTTAGTGATCAATTCCCAAGTGGGATGGTATTGAAAAGAGTGGCAAACCATGATTAATAGTTAATGGTGATTTTCAGTTCAAGAGTCTTACATGAAACCATGATATGAGAAAACAAATTAACAAAATCTTAATTCTTTAGCAGGGATTATGGACCGTCCAGAATATGTGGCCTCCCTCATATTCCTCTTCCGCAATGTACTTGCTATCTTCACTAGCTTCTACCTCTACAGCGACACTATTCAAAGAAGGAACAGGTTCAGGTTAATTGGTCCTGGAACTGTCATCAACGACAGTTTCTAACTTTTTATCGCATTGATGTTATAGGTGGCTGCAGCTGCTGCTGTCTGTGGAATGAAAAGCGAAAACTTGATGTGTTAAGTCCCGGGTTCTAATTCAAAAAATATGGAAGCAACGGAGAATTGTTTTTAGCACCATAAGAA
>NC_056569.1:3713567-3727734 GCF_013358625.1 Macadamia integrifolia
TTGTGGCTTTAACCCCGTATCAGCAATAAAAAAACTCACTCAAAGGTCCCTCTTAAAATTTACCAACAAAGTATCCTATAACAATTTAAGCAGAGATTCCTATCATGAGCTAAGAATGCATGATCAAATTCAAACCATGGGAAGGGGCATTGTTTTCGGAGAAAACCTTATGGAGCCTTGTGGACGTAGTAGGTTATGGTCTCATACCAACATCTTGGAAGTATTAGAAGACCACAAGGTATGTCTTTTTTCTTGGGCCTGTTTTCATTTTATATAAATGTGTATTAATCCTAGCTTATTGAGAATCAAGCATAATAAATATAAGCTACATTCAATGATGTATTCCCTACATCTCTTTTTTTTTTTTTCCCTTTGTTATTTTTATTTAGTTTGTGCGCATCAACCTACATCTTTTCTTTACTCCACAGGGAGCTCAAAATATTGAAGGCATCCTCCTACCCTCTAAATGTGATTTGTTTCCTAGGGATAAATTCCCATGTAAGGAAAATTTTGCAGCATTACATAAGGAAGACTATGCAATAATGTCCAAGCTAAGATTTCTCTACATTCAATTAGCATGCTTCGAAGGAGGCTTCCCACATCTTCCTTCTAGTTTAAGATGGTTCAGTTGGGAGAGATACCTTCTAGAAAATGTACAAGACAATTTTTATCACAAGAAACTGGTCCATATGGACATATCAAAGAGCCAAATTAGACGAGCTTGGACAAACAAGCCTCAGAATGAAAATCAGGTATAGTGTTGTATCTTATCTTGTAATCACATACTATGGATAGCAGTATCTAATATTTATTTCTTTGTTTGGCAATTGTTCCAAAATTTGAAAGTTCTCCGTCTCCAACATTGTATGCATCTATTTGAATCCCCTGATTTTTCATGGTTTCCTTACCTAGAGACATTAGATCTTAGAGGTTGTAAAAACATGGTTAATTTACACAAATCCATTGGTGATCTAAAATCTCTGGTTGAGCTTAATTTGCATGGGACAAAAATTAAAGAACTACTTGACAATACTTGCAGGGTAAGTTCTCTCAAATGTCTAATTCTTGGTCATTGCTTGTTGTTGGAAAAGTTGCCACAGTCAATTAGTAATCTAAAATCTCTAGTTGAGCTTGATTTGCATGGAACAAAAATTAAAGAAATCCCAGACAGCATTTGCAGGCTGAGTTCTCTTACAAAGCTTGATTTGAACAGTTGTGAATTACTAAACAAGTTGCCAAAGCTTCCCTCGAATTTAACTTGCTTGAATGTTGAATATTGCATTTCATTACATAAACTTTCAGATTTGTCAAGCCTAAAAAATTTGAGGGAATTAAGACTTCGTGATTGCAAAATGTTGGAGGAGATTCAAGGCCTTGGGTGAACAGAATCCTTGGAAGCATTTTCTGTGTATAGGTGTGATACTATTGTGTCACTGCCAGAGCTTCCCTCGACTTTAACCCACTTGATAGTTGGAAGTTGCGCTTCAATACAGAAACTTCCAAATTTTTCAAGCCTAAAGAATCTGAGGGAATTAAAACTTGGTGGTTGCGAAAAGTTGGAGGAGATTCAAGGCCTTGGGGGAATAAAATCCTCGGAAGAGTTTTCCATGTATAAGTGCAACACCATTGAGTCACTCTCAGAGCTTCCTTCAACTTTAACCCTCTTGCAGGTTGGAAGGTGCATTTCATTACAGAAACTTCTAGATTTGTCAAGCCTAACGAATTTAAGGGAATTAACACTTTCTAATTGCAAAAAGTTGGAGGAGATTCGAGGCCAACAAGGAACAGAATCCTTGGAAGTGTTTTCCTTGTATAAGTGCAACACCATTGAGTCACTCCCAGAGCTTCCCTCAACTTTAACCAGTTTGGTTAGAAGTTGCATTTCATTACAAAAACTTCCAGATTTTTCAAGCCTAAAGAATTTGAGGAAATTAAAACTTCATGATTGCGAAAGTTTGGAGGTGATTCGAGGTCTTGGGGGAACAGAATCCTTGGAAGAGTTTTCCATGTATGAGTGTAATAGTATTGAGTCACTTCCCGAGCTTCCCTCAGCTTTAACATGCTTGGATGTTGGAAGTTGTATTTCATTACAGAAACTTCAAGATCTGTCAAGCCTAAAGAATTTGAGGGAATTAAGACTTCATAATTGCAAAAATTTGGAGGAGATTCGAGGTCTTGAGGGAACTGAATCCTTAGAACGGTTTTTTAAGACCATAACTGATACTCAAAGTAAGATACTTGGCCAGGTAATTCTCTACCTTGATGCTCCTAACTCCATTTGAAGTTTTAATTCTTACCCAAAAAAAAAATAAAAATTGGAGTTTTAATGTAGAAATCAATTTCCAATTATTTCTTAAATTGATGACTGATGGGGGCTGCTTTTTCTTTTCCTCTTATTTTGCCAGGGAACTGTTTTAGTCGATCCACCTTCAATAAGTGATCATTCCTTGAGTGTTAATGATGGGATATACAAGGGGCTAATTCTATGCCTAGTTTTTGCATTGGATCAATCTCTACCATGGGATATGCAAAGGGTGCTCATTTATGTTGCAGCTTTGATCCATCGAAATGATAGGATGACCCATTGTGATTTTGAAATTAAAATTGAGGACCTTGAATTTATTACTGGGAGATATAATCTACATTCACCATTTCAAAGGGTTTGACTTGTTTGAGTTTCCATTGGAAGGAATAGATGATATTGAGGAAATAAGTGTAGAGAGTCGCAATTGTGAAGTGAAATTCTGGAAGCTCATACCGTTGGAAAATAAGGAACCTGAGCAGGAAATTCCCAACCAAGAAAGTAGTGCTAGGTTGGCTGCAGATTTCTTTAAATGGTTATACCGCGATAATGATGATGATGGTAATGATGGATCTTCTCCCTCATCTCATGATGCTGGGAAAGAGATGCGGATGGTTTCCTTCCCCTCTTCATATGAACCATCCTCCTCTTCATGTGAAAATAGTGATGATGATTGGTTTGGATGGTTTCCCCCTTTAACATTTGAAGAGATAATGCAAAGGCCTAGTAAGAGAGCACGTCTTGACGTGGATGAGGAGGCAGCTGGTCCCTCTGGAGCTTCATGAGGCTAAATTTAAGATACGTATCATAGTTAACACACGTTTCCCTACAACATCAAGATCCCGAGTTGGATGGCATTGGTGTGGATAAGCAAGCAGCCCCTTATCAAAACCCACTTATTTTTATAAGTTCTGTAATAGTAGACCATCTATTTTTATGGATTGTAATCATAAATTGACATTTATTTTTAATCATCAGTAATGTATATTTCTAACCTCTTGTTTCACTTCAAAAAATAAATAAATAAATAAATAAATCTTTCCACACAAGGTTGGTATTGGTAGGTTGCCAGGAGAGAGAGCCCATATGAATATATGATAAATTGAGTCCTAGTTTTAAAAATTGAGTTAAGACCGAGTCCAATAAAGATCATGATGGTTTCTGCCGATTCCAAATGATACTAATCAGAATCAATGGAGACTGATGATCTTGTACCTGATTCTGAGTTTTAAACCTTGCTGTAACTACACTAAAACATTATTAGGGGATGCCTATTCATCGTCAAGAATCTGCAGAATCGGCCTGATACTACTTGGAAATGACTTAACTTTAATATTGATGAACCCCTTCTTAGTACAACGAGTTAAACCGATTTTGGATGAGCTAAAGGTCGAGTCTGACCAAGTCCAGGATAATTTTCATCAATTCCAAATCAATTCAAATAGGAATGAATTGATGGAAACCGTGTTGTAACCAATTCCCAGATTTTAAATATTTCTGTAACTAAACCAAAATATAAGGGGAAGATATCCGTCTCCCAGTGTTGTTAAAGAAGGATATCGTGGCTGGTGGCCCCATAATAATTGATTAGGTCAAGAAATCCATTAGCCTTCAATTCTTTTTATTTTTAAGTCATGCATTGACTCAGAATTCTGTAGAAAGCTCGCGGTAACATGGTTTCAAGTGTCGGTTTTGTATCCGCCGTCTCGGTCTTATCGGATTGATATCGGCTGACACTGATCCTTTATTTTTGATCGATCTAGATCGGTTATCCGTATCGATTTAAGGGTAAAATAATAAAAAAAATATAGTATTTTTTTAAAAAGCAAGGGCAAAATTGATTGATACCTACTAATCCGATCTAAATCAGTATCAAATTGGTATCAGATCGGTATCAGCCGATACCAATTTCTTCCCCTCAATCCTTGCGTGGTAAGGATTTATGAAATTGAATATAAAAAATAAAATACATAAGTATCAAAGTGAATGGGGTTCCAACCTGATTAGTGGGAACATGAATTTAGTTCTTGGTATCAATACCGATATCATCAGTCTCTCCTGCTACTGATCTGATCTGGACCAATACCAAAGAGGATCGGTGAGTATCGATCACTTTTGTCTTTTTCTTTTCAAAAAAAGTAAATCTTTTTTTTATTATTATTTTACCCTTGAAACGATACGGGTGATCACTCTAGATCATTCAACAATTAAGGATGTCTCAACCAATACCAATACGATTCGGTGATACAATACCAATAATTGAAACCATGCGTAGGAATAAATTTGTAGCCCAATGGGTGCTGTGAACTATAGATTTAGTGTAAGATATTGTAGGAGGTCATGTATTTGAACTTCCCTCCGTTCCACCACATCAGCAAAAAAAAATACCTTATTGCATTTGGAAGATGCTCCAACTTAGACAGCTTTTAGTTTGATGATGTTTCAATTGTGCCTCACTCTTGAATACCTTTTTTCCCAAAATTAAAAGTCAGTGATCAGACTCATTTCTTCTCATTGCTTAAACTTTTCCCTTCCTCAATCACAGCCTCCATTAGGGGTGTCAATTCGTGGACCGACCCGACTAAATTTATTGGAACCAATTATTTATAGACCGGCTCGGTTCGAACCATTTATTAAACGTGTCGGGCTTGAGTCTGACCCGTTTACAAACGGTCGGTCTTGGGTTTGCTACTTGGATCATCGGGCACCCCACCGAGACTGACCGAATAACACCCGACCGAGACTGGTCTATTGTGCACCGGCTTGGTCCGACCCTGTAATGATTGTAGAATACATATTTTAACTCTCAAATTAAAGAGTAAAAGCTAAAAAGTAAAGACATGTTCACATTTTAAATAATGTTTATATTTGGTATCATATATTGATTTATTATCATTTTTTTTTGCTTGCATGAGTGGGTTGGAATATAAGAGCACATTTTAAAGAGGATCCGTTTAAAAATCGGTTAAGGCCCGTTTAACATTAAACATGTTCGTAGCCCGGTTAAGGCCTGACTAAAGCCCGATTAAGGTAGCCCGATTATAGCCCGAGGCGACCGATCGAATATAAAGCGTACCATGCCCTCAATAACTAAGCCCGATTAGTTAAATGGGCGGATACGGTGCAGCCTTTGAAAGTCTTCAAGCCCGATCGAAACCAAACCGGCCCGACCGATTGACAACCCCAGCCTCCATGCAGTCTACGTTTATGATTTTTATTTTTATTTTTTTTTTTTTAATGGGTGAAATAACAGTATTGGTCTAGTATAGGAAACACCAAAACAACAAGCCAATGGGAAGGAACATGGAAGAATATTCAGTGTATGTCAAGTGGGGACAACTCAGTGTTTTTACACCCTGCACGATCTGAACGTTTTTTGGGCTAGGATGATAGATTTTTTTTTTAATAAATAAAAAAATGAATTAAAACTGAATAAGTAAGGACTACGTTATTCTCTTCTTTCTTTCTTTTATTTTTTTTTGGGGGGGGGGTTGTAGAGGAATAAGAAAAGACTATGAGGAATAGAAAGTGCTTTTTTGTTCATACATAAATTTTTCAATTTAGACATAGACTACTTTTGTAAGGGTCCACATGTGTAGACGGTTCGATTCAGTTTGGTGCAAATTTTTTTAGGTAAAACCAAATCCGAAACATTTAATAAATGGTTCATATATTAAAATCGAAACCATTTATAAACAGTTTTGGCTTAAATGGTTTTCTTATGTTTTCTAATTTTTTATCCCAATAATTTCTTTTACTTTTAAATTTTTAGTGAAATGGATGTAAATTGTAACATTCAATTGAATTGTTTATTGTTATATGTTTTTTTTCATAGTTGTTTTATATAAGTTTAATTTTTTTTTATTGAAATGTATGTAAACTTCATATTGAATGACTTAAACTTATGACGTATATGTTAATCGATTTACCTGTTTACTAACGGTTTAAACTTTAAAACTAAAACCGAATCACGGTTTCAATTTTAAAACTAAAACCGAACAATTTAATAAACGATTTTATGGTTTTAGTGTAAACGATTCGATTCGATTCGATTTGATTTCAGTAAATGGTTTCGGTTTCAGATTCACATCCTTAACATAACCCTTTTATCCAGTTCAAATATTCAGATTATGCCATTTAATTATAAGATATGAGACATAAGCATTCTAAAATGAGGCCATCTCGAGACTAAAATACTGAATATTCTAACCAAAAAAAAAATGGGGGAGGGAACATTATTATAAATTGCTTTCTTTTTAATATTATAAAATGCAACAAAATGTTCTTATTATTATCACACGGCAAAAATTTATTTATTATTAATTTTTTTTTAAAGGGTAGAAACAAGGAAAAAAGTTGTTATTGGATTGAAATTAGTGCGATAAAAAATTATGGGAAAATATTTTCTATAGAAAGTGCAGCCCTTACACCCATGTATATGGGAACAAAATGACCAACATGTCTCATATGAAATGAAAAATGACTCATTTGTGAATGTTTTCTTATACATTTCCATTGACCTTCACACATGCCTAACAGCCGCATTTCCTTATAAAAAACACTTTTCAAAACGAGAGCAAGAAAACAACAACGAATGAATGATCGATTGAACTCAATGAACCATAAGAGAGTATATAAGGAAACCATTAACAATTAAAATCTCTTAATAGAGATCAAGGAAACCATTAACAAATTAAGATCTTTTAAGAGGAAGACACCACGGATGCCCTGATCTTATTGTCCATATTTTTGCCATGTGTTGAAAATTTATGATAACATGATCGATATCTATCATGTTGGACCATGATGCCCTGCTCTTATTGTTCATTATTATATCTCCTACTTATTCTCCCTACGTTTGTTTTTTTACGCCCCTTTCTCACTTTCTTTACCATTCTCCTTTTACATGGCAAACTAAGGCCAAGAAGAACTCATTTTGCCTTTATTTAAAAAAAAAAAAAAAAGCAAAGAACTTGCAGGTTGCGTGGTCACGACTCAAGACCAACTTTTCCACCTACCGACATGGAATCGAGAAAAGATCTTTTCCATTCAATGGACCAGACGCTTTAGCTGTAAAGGTTTAAAATAAAATAAAATAAAAAAAAAAAAAAAAAGGAGGCAACGACTTGCAAGTTGCGTGGTCAAGACTCAAGACCAACTTTTCCACTGACCGACATGGAATTGAGAAAAAATAAAATAAGAAAAAGAAGACGATAAATGCAAGTGGCACCATTAGAGCACCACTATACTTGAGTTTGCTAACACTGCTATTTTTTATCACCGTCTCTTTGTAATTGCAACTACACACCTTCTCCTGAAGAAACTGCAACTTCATGGCGGCATTTGATATTGAGGCTTCCTCTTCCTCTTCTGGATCTTTCACTTACGATGTGTTTCTCAATTTTAGGGGTGAAGAAACTCGCAATAACTTCACTGGTTTTCTTCACAACGCTATGAAAAGAGAAGGAATCAATGTATTTATAGATAGCGAAGGCCTGTGGGGTGGAGAAGAAATCAAATCGGCACTCCTCCAAGCAATTAAACAATCCAAAATCTCGATTCCTGTCTTCTCTGAAGGATATGCGGATAGCAAATGGTGCCTCATGGAACTGGTTGAGATAGTTAGATGCCATACATCCAACGGTCAAAAAATTCTGCCCATATTTTTGGATGTTGATCCTAGAGATGTTCGAAATCAGAAAGGAAGTTTTGAAGAATCATTTCAGAAACACAATGGGAAATTTGATGCCCAGACCATAAAGAGTTGGAGAGAAGCCTTAAGTGTAGTCGGAGGTTTATCGGGATACCATCTCAAGCAAGTAAACATGTAAGTCTGAATCGATCTTGCTTTTTACCTATCAAGATTTTATATATTGTTCATTTCTTTTCTATCACTTATGATTTTACCTCATTAGTTATTACTCTATTCCTTCTTGATATGAAATAACTGCAGGAATCAACCAGAGCTAGTTAAATTAGTTGTTGATTGGGCATTGAGTGAATTGAGTAGCAATTGTTTGGCTGAAGTTAAAAATCCTATTGGATTAGAAGACCGTGTAAACAACCTATCATCTATGTTAAATCTCGGCTCCAATGATGTCCTGTTTGTTGGAATATGTGGTATTGGTGGTATTGGGAAGACATCTATTGCAACGGCTCTCTACAATCGTATTTTTAAAAGTTTCGAAATGAGTAGTTTTCTTGCAAATGTCAGAGAAGAAGCATCAAGACCTGATGGTCTAGTTTCTCTGCAGCAGAAACTTATTTATGATATCTTCAAAAAGAAAGTTGAAATTTGCAACAGTTATATGGGGCAACAATTGATAAAAGAAAAACTACGTGGGAAAAATGTTCTTCTTATTCTTGATGATGTGCATTCTGATGACCAACTTAAACGTTTGGCTATTGAAGTCAATTTGTGTGGTCCAGGCAGTAGGATCATCATAACAAGTAGAGATGAACATATTCTAAATTTGGCTAAAGTTAATGAAATATATTGTCCTCCAGAATTGGATAATGAGCAATCTCTTCGACTCTTTAGCTTGCATGCTTTTTCAAGAGACCAACCTCCTGAAGATTATAAACAGCTTTCCCATGATGTGCTAAAGTTGGCAGGAGGATTGCCATTAACTCTAGAAGTGTTGGGATCTGTTCTTTTTGACATAAGAGACAAAAAAGTATGGGAAAATATGTTAAACAAATTGCAAAGAATTCCTCATGCGGACGTCCTCAGAAAGTTAAGGATAAGCTATGACAATCTAGAGGAAGATGAGAAATCTATATTTCTTGATGTTGCATGCTTTTTCGTCGGATGGAGGAAAGATGGTATAATTTCAATGTGGGAAGCTTGTGGCTTTAACCCGATATCAGCATTACATAAACTCACTCAAAGGTCCCTCCTAAAATTTACCAATGCAGGATCTTATATTAATAATAGGGGCTATTCTTATGAGGTGTTAAGGATGCATGATCAAATCCAAGCCATGGGAAGGGGCATTGTCTTTGAAGAAAGCCCTTGGGAGCCTACTAAGCGTAGTAGGTTATGGTCCCTACGGCCTGATGAAATCTTGGAAGTATTAGAAGAACAGAAGGTAAAACTTTTTCCTTGGCCCTTTTTTATTTCAATGTCAGCATGTAATCATACCTTATTGAGAAAATTAATATGAAGAATATGAGTACCAAGCATAATAAATATAAAGCGCATTTAATGAATAAGCCATCTCTCTCTCTCTCTCTCTCTCTCTCTCTCTCTCTCTCTCTCTCTCTCTCTCTCTTTTCTTTTTTCTTTTTTTCATTGGGTTTTTGTACATTAATTATGCTACAGGGAACTGAAGGCATTCAAGGCATCCTCTTGCCCCCGTGTCAAATGGATACGAATGTATGCCTGCATACAAAACACTTTGCAATGATGTCCAAGCTAAGATTTCTCAATATTCATGGAGTAGCACACTTAGAAGGAGACTTTCAGTATCTTCCTTCTACTTTGACATGTTTCAGATCGACACAATGCCCTATGGAATCAGGGAATTTTTATCTAAAGAAATTAGTTTATATGGACTTATCAAGGAGTCAGATTAGACAAGCTTGGACAAGCAAGCCTCAAAATGAAAATCAGGTATCGTATGACATTTTCTTTTTTTCTCATTTTTTATCACGTATTATCGATAGCAATATATTGATTATGTTCTAATCTTTGTTTGACAGCGGTTCAACAAGTTGAAATTTCTCCATCTCCAAGAATGTCGTTATTTAAATGAATCCCCTAACTTTTTATGGTTTCCATACTTGGAGACATTGGATCTTAGTGGTTGCTTTAAAATGGTTAATTTACACAAATCCATTGGTGATCTAAAGTCTCTGGTTACGCTTTATTTGGATGGTACCAAAATTGAAGAACTCCCAAACAATATCTGCATGTTGAGTTCTCTCAAAGATCTACGTCTCAACCAGTGTTTATCACTCAAAAGCTTGCCTGAGTCAATTGGTGATCTAAAGTCTCTGGTTACGCTTTACTTGGATGGTACCAAAATTGAAGAACTCCCAAACAATATATGCATGTTGAGTTCTCTCGAAGTTCTAAGTCTCAGCCAGTGTTCATCACTCAAAAGCTTGCCTGAGTCAATTGGTGATCTAAAGTCTCTGGTTACGCTTTCTTTGAATAGTACAAAAATTGAAGAACTCCCAAACAATATCTGCATGCTGAGTTCTCTCATAGATCTAAGTCTCCATCAATGCTCACTCAAAAGCTTGCCTGAGTCGATCGGTGATCTAAAGTCTCTGGTTACGTTTTACTTGAATGGTACCAAAATTGAAGAACTCCCAAACAATATATGCATGTTGAGTTATCTCAAAGATTTAAGTCTCAACCAGTGTTCATCACTCAAAAGCTTGCCTGAGTCAATCGGTGGTCTAAAGTCTCTGGTTACGCTTTACTTGGATGGTACCAAAATTGAAGAACTCCCAAACAATATCTGCATGTTGAGTTCTCTCGAAGTTCTAAGTCTCAGTCAATGTTCATCAATCAAAAGCTTGCCTAAATCAATTGGTGATCTAAAGTCTCTGGTCAAGCTTTTGTTGGATGGTACCAAAATTGAAGAACTCCCAAACAATATATGCATGTTGAGTTCTCTCAAAGATTTAAGTCTCAACCAGTGTTCATCACTCAAAAGCTTGCCTGAGTCAATCGGTGGTCTAAAGTCTCTGGTTACGCTTTACTTGGATGGTACCAAAATTGAAGAACTCCCAAACAATATCTGCATGTTGAGTTCTCTCAAAGTTCTATGTCTCAACCAGTGTTCATCACTCAAAAGCTTGCCTGAGTCAATCGGTGATCTAAAGTCTCTGGTTACGCTTTACTTGGATGGTACCAAAATTGAAGAACTCCCAAACAATATCTGCATGCTATGTTCTCTCAATGATTTAAGCCTCTATCAATGCTCATCACTCAAAAGCTTGCCTGAGTCATTCGGTGATCTAAAGTCTCTGGTTATGCTTTCCTTGGGTGCTACCAAAATTGAAGAACTCCCAAACAATATCTGCATGTTGAGTTCTCTCACAAATCTAAGTCTCAAGCAGTGTTCATCACTCAAAAGCTTGCCTGAGTCAATCGGTGATCTAACTTCTCTGGTTATGCTTTACTTGGATGGGACCAAAATTGAAGAACTCCCAAACAATATCTGCATGTTGAGTTCTCTCGAAGTTCTAAGTCTCAGTCAATGTTCATCAATCAAAAGCTTGCCTAAATCAATTGGTGATCTAAAGTCTCTGGTCAAGCTTTTGTTGGATGGTACCAAAATTAAAGAATTCCCAAATAGTATTTGCATACTGAGTTCTCTAAAAACCCTTAATCTTTGTGGATTGGAGTCACTAAACGAGTTGCCTAAGCCAATTAGTAATCTTGAATCTTTGGGTGAACTTTTTTTGAGCGGGACACATATTAAAGAACTGCCCAATGATTTTGGATGTTTGGAGAAACTTGTGGAATTAAGGGTTAAGGATTGCCATAACCTAGTCAAGTTACCAATATTTGAGGGGAGACCAAGCCGTTTGCGTCGCATTAACCTGATAGGAACCAGTGTTTTACCATCATCATATGATTCTCTAGTAACGCTCCACAGTTTAGAGGAGTTAAAAATAGGGAACAAGCTTGAAACCTCTCTCCCCCCCTGGATTAGTGGTCTTCAACCGCTTGAAAGGCTCAAATTACGAGGATACACGAGGCTCGAGTCACTCCCGGATTTGTCAAGCCTGACTAATTTGAAGGAATTAACACTTCGTAATTGTGAAAAGTTGAATGATATTGGAGGCATCAAGGGAATAAAGTCTTTGAAACAGCTGTACATGGAAAACTGCTACACCATAACAAATGCTAGAAGGAAGATATTTGGGCAGGTCGATTCTATGTCTTGTATTGTGGCCAACTCTCATTACTTGCAATTAGTTATAGTTTCTTAAATTGATGATTGACTCAGGTCCTGTCCTTTCCTTTCTTTGCTCTTATTTTTACAGGGAACACTTTTAGTGGATGATGTTGGGTTACAAACAAGTGAATATTCGTTGAATGTTGATGATGGTGATGATGGGGTATGTAAGGGGTTAATTCTGTGTATTGTTTTTGCATTCACCCAGCCCAATCAGGAACAAGAGGAGGTATGGCAAGAGGGTGAGCTACTGAACGACTTTCAGTTCCTTCTTGGGGCTCGTATCCATCGAAAACATGGAAGCTATTTCGATTGTACCATTTGGCTGCCGATGAAGGGTGTTAAATTAACTACCGAGCGAGATTCAATATACATTCACCATTTCAAAGGGTCTGACTTGTTTGGGATTCCATTGGAAGGAACAAATGCAATTGAGATTCTTCATTTTAAGTCTATCATTTTAATTGGGGATGTCGGGTTCAACGAGGACGTGAATGATAGGTATTGGCTCCATTGTAAAGTGAAATTCTGGAAGGTCTTATCATTGAAAGGCAGCGAATGGGGCGAGCAGGAAATACCTAATAAGCAATTAGACTGTAGTGAGGTGAGGAGGATGGTAGCAGATTTCTTCAAATGGACGTCACACGACGAAGATGCTGGAACTGGATCATCTCTCTCTGGTGAGGATGCTCGAGGAGAGATGCGGAAGATGGTTGTCTCCAAATCTTCTTCAGATGGTGATGATGATAATGAATCTTCTTCATATGATGATTGTGAAACTTCTTCATTTCCTGATGATGATGATGAATCTTTATATGATGATTGTGAATCTTCATTTCTTGATGATGATGGATCTCTATTTGCCCTTAATTAAAGAAGTGAGAGAGCAATAAAATGATACGCAGGTTTGAATTTCTCCACTTGCCTTCTATTTTAACCATATTTAATATATATATTGATGCTATCAGTTTTGATTGATCAGCCAGCAAATGCAGTTTTATCTTTATGTCAACCAAACCATGAAAGACTGAGTGTAACACGAGCGTATATTTTTTGTTATGGGTGAGGGATCGTTGCCTGATCGTGTGGCTTCTGCTCCACTACGAGACCAATGAGAGCACATACAGGGATATCAACATCAATGAAATTTTTTATTTCACTAGATGCAGGGGCCATTGGACAATACAGCTTTCTTTTTTCTCTTATATTGTACAAATACATATATGTCACATATTAAGTCCAGCCCTCCCCACCAAAACCCAATGACTATTCCTCTGTCATACCCTACTAACCAAGGCCAATGAAGTATGACAATTTTTACAAACAATATGTCAACCAATTAAGTGACTCCTGATGCTACTAGTAAGGTTTGGAATGTTAAGACTATTGGATCATTATTTCCTTTTGCAGCACACATGTCTTTGCCTGGAAACAAGGAGTGGAGTTTTATCTACAGAAAATACAGGTTTGTCTTTCCGATATCACTGTCTCTCTTCAATTTAGATATTGTTCCTCAAAATTTTGATTTAGTTTGCTAAGCTATAATGCCAATTAGTTGTCATACAGTGTATTCAACTTCAACTTCCACCTGATTATGTGGCCAATGAGAACTCTACATTTTTTTTTTCATTTTTAATAGATGGGAGTGAACCAACAGAGTGGAATGGAGGTGTCTGACTTTCAGTTGGTGAGAAGTTCTAATGAAGTAGAATCAAGCAGTGCATGTCTTGGCTGTGAAATTGACGATCTTGGGCTGGAAAATGGTGACATGGGAGTTCAATTCATCTAGATTTTGTAAGGGCCTTCAAGGTTCAGAGAAGTCAAATTCCAATGGTATGAAGTAGTATTCCTGTGAAAATTTTGATAAAGTTAAAGATGGGTTGTAATAAATGTCAAAAATTATTGTGACATTTAATTTCCTCAGGAGGTCATGCTCTTCTTGTCA
>NC_056569.1:3727834-3932387 GCF_013358625.1 Macadamia integrifolia
CTTGGTATGGGATGCGGTGGCACTATGTAATCGTACTTTGACATATAGGAGCATGCGGTTTAGGATTATCATTCCCCATGCTACGACCCTTCCTAATAGGAGTTGAGGTGTTGGGTTATCACTTAGGGGGAAGCAGTGGTCGTGGTTGTTGGGTCACTGTGGCGGTTAGACATGCCCGACTGGTCAATAGGACAGTCGGCAACCCCGGTGGTACATTCAAGAGGGCCAATCATACTGCTTTTAAATTGCTGGAGTCAGCATCTTTAATTTCAGTCATTTACTTTTATGTTGAGAGTCGGTAGTTGGCATGCTTTACTTTTCTGAGTACTCACGGTGGGCCTTCTTTGACAACCCTATGGGCGTATCGCGGGATGGAGTTAGCGGCTCGTACCCGGGGCATACGCGCACTGTGGTTGTAAGTAGCACACAACCTAAGACTCAGTAATGTTGTTTAGGTGGATAAGGTTTAAAATGAATTGTATAGCATATAGTGCATATGGATGCGATTGTTGTGTGGTCTTTCTTTTCACTTACTGAGCTAGTGAGCTAATCCCACATGCGCACCTCTTTTAGATAGTTTTACAGGTCACCTGCCTAAAGATCAGGAGTCGGGCCCCACAGTTGTGTTTCCTGATGAGGATTGATGGGTCCCCGAGGAGTATGAGCATGGTGCTGATTGCATATGCGAGGACTGTGCTGTGGGACCACAGTAATGATACCATATAGGATTTTGCTTTTTGATTCTTTTGATGACCTCCCCTTTTGTGTACTTGATACGTAAATTGTTGTTCTTTTTGTGTAAATATCATGCCTGCGGGCTCACATGTACTTAGCTGTATACTACAATTTGGGTATCAAGTATATTGGGGATATTTACAAGTAATTTAAGTCTTCCGCTGAACTTTTGAACACTTATCTTAGATGTAGGTATGCTGTGGTGGGGTACTGTATTAGATGATCCTGGCATGTTTGGGTTAATCAGTGTAAACTCGGTCACCGGTCCAGTTCTGTGTGAACGGGGTGTGACAATAGTGGTATCAGAGCGTGATGCTCCATCCACTCACAACTTACCATTTAGACTCCATAGAATCTATAATAGGAAATGGGGTTGGGTAAATGTAAAAACTTTAAAAAATTAAAAGCTAAAAGAAAAAAAGAAAAAAAATGATGGTTGCATTTAATTATTGTATTTCATGGCATGCATTAGAGAAAGTTTTCTAGGAATAAATAAAAGATTAGTTATCTGATTGCATAACCCATCGAGTACAGATTTAACAAAATTTTGGCAGCATAACAACGCTAAAACAAGATTTTTTTAAATTTTCAAATAGAAGTACTTGATAGACAACATACATATATGAATAAGCATAATCAACAAAGGCTAACTAACGTTGTTACAACCAAATTACAATAAGTTTATCAAGTATACAAACTAACTAAAAGTCACCAACAACATCAGAACACCATACTAGTAAGTCCAAATTATAGAGAAAAGTACAAAAAAAAATATATATATATATATATAGTCCACTATAAACACATAAACAACACAGGCAAGGAAAAGCTTATTAGGATAGGCAGGCTAAGTCCTCAGAGACCCTCATCATCATCTAGCTCTACTACTCCATCCCTCCTAGGCCTTGATTTAACTTTGAGCCGACGATCATAATGATCAAACCTCGCATTCACTAGTTGCACATCCCTCTAGAGTCGGGTAAAGTCCGCTGAAATGGCATTGGCCGTTGTGTCCAAATCCTCGCTCAATCTTAGGAAGGAGATCTCTAATGTAGCCTGCCTTTCTAAGATATTTTCCTCTCTAGAAGCACTCTCATCTAGTCTTCTCAAAAGCTGATCTTGCCCATCTTTCAAGGCCCTCATACTGGTCATCATGCTCTCAAAGTCAAATGCGCCGGTCTCAGGTGGTGGGGCTCCATGCTATGGGTCTACAGCCCTAGCAAAGTTAGGATCAGCATCTCTCGAATCAAGAGGCTCCTCCTCAAGGATATCCTCGTCCAGAAAGTCCTCCTCCTCGAATTGAGGAACATAATCCTCATCCTCCTCACTATTCTCCTCCTCCTCCATGTGGACATCCTCCCTGTGGACATTCCCCCTGTTCCTTCCTCCTTGAGCTTTGGAGACCCATCCTGCATAGGTTTTCCCTGTCAAATTTGTCCGCAGGGGTCTTTCCCTCCTCACCACTCAAATCCACCCCAAAGAACTCGAAAACCCTGGTGAGGGTCCTACCATATGGGAAACCTCCATCCTCAGGATGTGTGGCATGATGCTCCATAGTCTTAAGTATAATGTAGGGCAGGCATAACTATTCGGCACCTCCCTCCAAGGTCTTGTAGATGCAGAAGGCTATGTAGGCTGCCATGAAGCCCACTTGGTTCCTATGACCTCCTGTAGGGAGCAAATTAAACTGAACCAAGTGAGCAAATACACGAGCCTCCTGGTTGAATGTCATCTCAGAATCCAAATGCACCTTGCTGCCACTAATGGTCTCGTAAATGTGGTCCTGCATCTCCGAACTTAAGGATGGGCCCACGGGTTTGCTCCTTAGGGGGCTATAGAATTGATCCCCAACTGATGACATATCTAAAATACTAGCAAGAACGTCCACAGTCAAACGAATGTTCACTCCCTTCACCATGCTGGTGATTGAGTACTCCCCATACTGGTAAGAGACCTCCAAATTACAATAAAACCTTCGAACCAGGTGTTCATAGCATGGGCGGTCAATGTTAAGGATGGACTGCCAACCCAGTGCAGTAAACCTCTCTTGCAGTTGAATCTTGTTGAAATCATAAGTTACCACGATTTTCTCCATCATCACAAACTTCGAGTGGGGTAATTGGTGTCAAATGGTAGAAAGCCCCCAAATTCAATGTGCAAGTTCAATTCAAGAGAATGAAAATCCCATAATAGTGTAGAACTTGAAGCTTACATGTCAATGATAGTAATGCCTATCATTATACAACCAAGAATATGCAAAAAAAAAAAAAATTCTATTATGACATTGAAGTGCAAGGAATGGTAAGTGATTCAAAGTTGTTCACAAGTATGGAATGAAGTGAAGAGAATTATAGAAACCCCAGAAATTTTTTTTCAAGAAACCTAACACAAAAGAGATGGATTTTCATGGAAAAGAGATCGATTTTCATAGAAAAGAGATGGAATTGCAAGCATATACAAGTTTCCATGATCTTTCCAACAATGTAAGTGCAAATCAAGGATAAGAAATCCCATTTGAGTTGTTAGTTGGGGAGAAAAGGGTAGAGATGGAAGAAAACCCCAAATTGGAGAAATTAGGGCATGGTTTGGGATTTTTTCTCATGGATTGGGTAGTAAAGCCCAGAACTATGAATGAGTCACAAAGGAAGCATCATATTCTCATGGAATGATTATTCTATGGAAAGAAACATGAAAAGAAAATCAATTTTTGGGAAGTATAAATGGATTCAACACCCAAAATATATATTCCAAGAAGAGAAATGGAGAAGAGACTTACTTGAGAGTGAAAAGCACTTGGATCTTCCAAAATTCATGGAATCATTGAGTGAAATCGTGAGTGGATGCTCCAAGTAACCCTCTAAAATCACCCTGAGTTGAGCTAAGGTAGAAGATAGGAGAAATGAGGGTTTAAAGAGGCTTAAAAGCCCCTCTATTGTCCCCCTCGGGTTGGATCGGTGGGCCCGACCCGAGCTGCCTGCCGGTTGGGAGAAAAAAAGGGGGGGTCGAGTGGGACCACCGTCCTACTTGTTGAAGCGCTAGCACAATACTTTCCGGGCTAAGCTGTGGCTAGATGCAAGACATCATATACTACAATACCCCGTGTTTTGGCATATGATTATGTGCTTATCTAAATTCTGAGGTACTTAACCAATGTTTTGTGTATAGTATGATCTAGGTGCAAGGACAGGATAGTACGCACTAGATCCGGTAGCAATGCTTGAGGCACCTCTCGTGGTCCTTGTCCTATCGGTCAACCACCAAATCCTCGAAGGTCCCGTTCTGTGGGGCAAACCCCACTTCCACAATCTCAAGAAACCCTTGACCAGGGTGTGGCACAAAGGGACCCACCTTTAACCACACTTCCGGATCCTCCACCTATCATCACTCTGAGTGATGTTGCAACCATAGTTCAACAGTCATAGCAAGCCTTCTAGCAACAAATGCTCCAGCAGCAGCAGGCATTTACGGCTGCTATATAGCAACAGTTAGACCTTCCTCGACCCGGTCATCGACGAATAATACGAAAAGGGTAGTGGAATCTTTCAAGAGGAACTTGCCACCTATATTCTCTAAGGTGGGGAGTGATCCTCTAGAGCCGGACCAACGGATCCAAGAGCTGAAAAATATATTTGAGGTAATTGAGTGCACTGAGGCACAAAAGCTTATTTGTGTAGGGCTGCAACTCAAGAATGAAGCCAACTCTTAGTGGCAAGCCTCTAAGCCTATATTGTTTGCCGCACATCCGGAACTCACATGGGAGTAGTTCAAGGAGTTGTTTTTGGTAAACCATTACCCTCATAGCTTTAGAGACCGTAAAGAGACAGAATTCATGGCCTTGACTCAAGGAAATAAGACTATCCTTGAGTATCAACAGCAGTTTGAAAGCTTGTTCCATTTTGCCCCTAGGCATATGAGGTCAACTGAAGAAAATGCTACAAGGTTTCTGAAGGGATTAAAGGCATCTATTGGGTCAGTGCTTGAGGTCTTAGATTTGACAGATTATGGCCAGATTGTGTAAAAAGCTAAAATCATGGAAGATAAGCAGAAGGGAGAATAATCCCTCACACCTGGATTGTGTAAGAGGACTAATCCATTTCCGGACATGGGCAACTCATCCAAGGTATACCGTGGGTCGTATGTTCCAGGCTCTACATCTTATAGGCCATCTGACTACCTTCCTTGACCAGTTGGTGGTCCGGGCTCTACATCTTTTCGCTCGAACACTAGTACGGTGCCTACAGTCACAAGGCCACCCCATTCCCCATCTACATCAGGTCAAGTACAAAGGGGTCTTGCCCTAGTTTCGGTGTCATAGATCCACTGCTTTAATTGCCATTCTTATGGGCATTATGCCAAAGACTGTCGAGTCAGACCAACCCTACTATCCAGTCAGCCCTCGGTGTACAGACCTCCCTTAAGTCGGGGGAATCAACCGCAAGGAAGAATGTATGCCTTATCAGCTGAGGAAGCTGAGGCCAACATGGAAGTGGTAGCAGGTACATTTAATTTAAGATTTTTCTTATGCTGAATTTTGATGACCTGCTATACTTATATGCATTGTTGCACTAGGTGTTCTACCTATATCAGGTATACCAGCCTATGTCTTGTTTGATTCAGGAGCTACACATTTGTTCATATCTAAGAGATTTGCTGAGAAACTTGGTATGTCACCCAGGACACTAGATCATGAGATGATTATTAGTATGCCTACAGGCAAAGTTACACAGTTGAAGGAGGTGTATGGGCCATGCCTAGTGGAAATCAGTGGAAAGAAATTGAATGCGTAACTCATCAAATTCAACATGTAGAATTTTGACGTTATACTGGGCATAGATTGGTTGTTGACCCATCGAGCAAATGTGATGTGTGCCAAAAAATTAATTAGGATGAAAAATGATGAAGGGAAAGAACTGGTATACCAAGCAGATAAAATAAAACGGCCTAGAAAGGTCCTCATCTCTACTCTTCAAGTGGTAAAGTTGTTGGAAAGTGGATGTTTGTGTTACTTAGCATCGGTACTTGATGTTGATGTAAAGGTTACACCTCTAGAAGAGGTGGAGGTGGTTAAAGAATTTTTTGATGTCTTTCCAGATGATCTGATGCATCTACCTCTTAATAGAGAGTTAGAATTTGCCATAGACTTGATTCCTGGAGCAGCTCCAGTGTCAAAAGCTCCATACAGGATGGCACCAGCCGAATTGAGGGAGTTACAGATGCAGTTGCAAGAATTATTGGAGAAGGGATTTATTTGCCCAAGTGTTTCACCTTGGGGCGCCCCAGTATTGTTTGTCAAGAAGAAGGATGGTAGCTTGCATATGTGCATCGATCATCGGGAATTGAATAAGCTAACCATTAAGAACTGATATCCATTGCCATGCATTAATGATTTTTCTGACCAACAACAAGGTGCAAATGTATTTTCAAAGATAGACCTTAGGTCAGGCTATTATCAGCTCAGGATAAAGAGCGGTGACATACCCAAGACAACTTTCAGTACTCGGTATGGTCACTATAAGTTCCTAGTGTTATCTTTTGGATTAACCAATGCACCGACAACATTCATGGATTTAATGAATCGAGTATTTCATGATGTCCTTGATAAATGGGTAATTATTTTTATTTATGACATCTTGATCTACTCAAAAAATGAAGAGAAGCATACTCAACACTTGAGGATGGTGTTATAGAGGCTGAGAGAACAACAATTGTTTGCCAAATACAGTAAGTGTGAATTTTGGCTTAAGCAAGTTGGATTCCTTGGACACGTAGTGTCTAAGGATGGAATCGAGGTGGATCCTGACAAGGTGAAAGCAGTAGTAGAGTGGGAAAGCCCCAAGAACGTTACAGAAATTAGAAGTTTCTTGGGTTTAGCTGGGTACTACAGGCGCTTCATTAAGAATTTTGCTCGGATCTCAGCACCAATGACTAAGTTAACTAAAAAGGGGGTAAAATTTGAATGGACAGAGGAATGTGAGAAGAGTTTTCAGGAATTGAAAAAAAGGTTGGTGTCAGCCCTTGTGTTGACCATCCCTAAAGGCACGGGTGGAATGGCAGTCTACACTGATACTTCTAAGGTCGGGTTGGGTTATGGTCTCATGCAACTCGGTAAGGTGATAGCGTATGCATCCCGACAGCTAAAGGAATATGAAAAGAACTACCCCACTCATGACTTGGAACTAGCCGCAGTCATTTTTGCTCTAAAGATTTGGAGACATTATTTGTATGGGGAGAAGTGCGAGATATACAGTGATCACAAAAGCCTTAAGTACTTTTTCACCCAAAGAGAATTGAATATGAGGCAGAGGAGATGGCTCGAGATCATGAAGGATTATGACTGTGACATTCAGTATCATCATGGCAAGGCTAATGTAGTGGCAGATGCGTTGAGTTGAAAGGCACATATTGTGTCACTCTCATACTTAGCAGTCAGCTCATAACTCGTACAAGAGGCGATGCTAATGGATGAAACCCTCTTCTATGAAGGAGCAATCTTAGAGCTTGAACATCAACTAGAAAACATTAAATGGTTAACTATATCCTTGGCAGCTCTACAGGTGCACCCGTCTATTAGGCAAGAGGTGATAAGAAAACAACCTTTGGATCCTGAGTTGCAACGGATCAGAATTAAAATTCAAGAGCAAACAATGAATAACCCTGACTTCGTTTTAGCAAGCGACGGGGCATTATTGTTTCGAAGTAGGTTGTGTGTGCCTAATGATTTGGAGATACAAGATAAGATAGTGCAGGAAGCATATAGCTCTGAGTAATCACTCCACCCAGGAAGTACAAAGATGTATAAGGATCTCAGACAAAACTACTGGTGGCCAAGCATGTAAACCATAATAGCCCTATATGTGGCGACTTGCCTTACATGCCAAAAAGTAAAAGCTGAGAGGCATCGACCTTATGGTACTCTTCAGTCACTCCCAATTTCAGACTGGAAGTGGGATAGGATTACGATGGACTTTGTCACTGAACTACCACGCACACCTAAGGGGATGGATGCGATTTGGGTGATAGTGGATTGTCTTACTAAGACTGCTCATTTCATTCCCATCAAGACCAAATTCTCTATGGCCAAGTTAGCACAACTTTATATGGATAACATAGTGCGCTTGCATGGAGTGCCAGTGAGCATTGTGTCAGATAGGGACCCAAGGTTCACTTCCAGATTTTGAAAAAGTTTCCAGCATGCTTTGGGATCACAAGTGAACTTAAGTACTGCTTCCACCCACGGACCGATGGTCAATCAGAGCGAACCATACAGATATTAGAAGACATACTCACGGCATGTGTAATGGAAATGTGTGGTAGTTGGGAAGAATATATACCCCTTATGGAGTTTGCCTATAACAACAGTTATCAAGCTACAATTGGGATGGCTCCATATGAGGCATTATATGGTAGGAAGTGTAAAACTCCTCTGTATTGGAATGAGGTAGGCGAACACCGAATGTTAGGACCCAAAATGATACAGATGACATGTGACAAGGTTGATGTTATTCGAGAAAGGATTAAGGCAGCTCAGTCACATCAAAAGAGCTATGCAGGCACCCGCAGGAAAGACATTGAGTTTCAAGCAGGAGAAAATGTGTTTCTCAAGATTTCTCCTACTAAAGGGCCGCATAGGTTCCATAGAAAGGGTAAGTTGAGCCCGAGATACATTAGCCCATTTGAGATTTTGACTCAGGTTGGCTCAATAGCCTACATGCTTGCTCTTCCACCTTTGCTTGGAAATGTTCATAATGTATTCTATATATCCATGCTGAAGTGATGCATTCACGATCCATCGCATGTGTTATCCATGGAACCAGAATATCTAGAAGCTGATATGACCTATAGAGAACAGCCAGCTGAAATCTTAGACTGAAAAGTGAAAACCCTTCGTAACCGCTCCATTCCCTTCGTAAAGGTACAATGGGCTAACCATTCACTTGAAGAAGCATACTAGGAGAAAGAGGATGAAATCCAAGCCAAGTACCCTCATCTTTTCAAACAACCAGGTACACCAATTTCGAGGACGAAATTTTCAAAAAGGGGGGTTAAATGTGATACCCTACTTTTAAAACCTGATTTACTTACACGGTTGACCCAGTTTAACCATGCAGGACCCAAACTAGAGAGGGTTAAGGTGGGTTCCCTATGGACCATGATGGCAAGGGTGACTTTGAGCACAGGTTGGCTAGACAAGTCCGAGTCAGTGCCCAGAAGAGACGGGTGTACCCAAGCCTTGTACATGCACGTATCATAAGGCCATGTATGGGTAATGCTGCTATGTAGCCATATCCTAAAGTGTATACGTATTATATATCTCGTATAGAGAGTGAGATACATACCGAGAGTCGAATTTCATCGAAATCTCAATTGTTTGGCTAAGTTTTGACCAACAAGTGGGCGGTCACAAGCAGGCGAACCCGCCCACCTCTGTGACCCACTCATGTGGCTACTAGATATTCTCTAGTATAAAGAGTACTTATTATGTCTTTTCCTTTTTCTCATTTAATGCATTAAAGAGTTGGTGAGAAGAGTAAAGAAGAGAGAGAAAAGAAAGGAAGAAAAAGAGAACGAAGAAGAAGAAAGGGAAAGAAAATAAGGAAGAAATGATTTTAAGTGATGCCGAGGTTTGATCTTCTCATTCTGGCACCAGAAAAGTGATTCCCAACACGAGACCAACGATTTGAGGTGAGCGAAAGCTATACTTCTTAAACTTTTACCAAACCCCAAGTGAAACCCTTGATTTGGGTAGAGTTCCTTGAGATCTTGTAAATCCCACTTGAGATGATGAATCTAAGGTTTAATAGATGGTCTATGTGTTGATTTTGAAGGTATAAAGAAGTGTTTACAAGATTTGAGAAGCATTGGTGATTTTTTGAGTTAAGAGATGATTTTGGGGTTTTAGAAGAGTTCTTGAGCAAAGAAGGTAAGATTGCTTTTCATTCCTTAAATCTAACTTAGATCTAGGTTAAAATCATCTTATAAGACCTTAGATGTGTGGAAAATATGATTGGAATAGCCCCATTTGATTTTCCTAAGGTTGTGGAACATTTCAAAGAAGAAAACAAATTTTCATCCCCACAGGTGGGCGAAGATAGGCGGGCGAAGCCGCCCGCCTGTTGGGGTAGCACCTCAGTTCCCACAGGCGGGTGAAGACCGATGGGTGAACCCACCCGCCTGGGGGGGCCCATCGGTTGAACCGATGGGCTATCCGGCCCACCTATGAAGACTGGTGGGTGAAGACAGGTGGGCTGTCTGGCCCACCAGTTGGATTTTTGAGCCCGAATGGGCCCAAAACGGGCGGGTAACCTTCTTTTATGATTTTAAACATGATTTAAACATAAAAAATTGTTAGTTTTGGCCCCAAAGTGGTAAAATACTAACCTCATTCGCTTATGATAGGTTCCACTAGAATTTACATTTCTCACGCTGGATCTCACCCGTACCGAACGTGAGCTTTTGTACCCAACAAATAAGTGGGGAGAGGACATTTGAATTTATTTTTAGGCTTGTTTTTGCATCATTAAATTGTATCTAGACTAGCCATGTCATCATACAAATTATGTGTAGATTAGTCATCCTCGTATGCCGTTCGCACGCAGTGCTTGTGCATTCTAAACAAATGATTTATGATATTTGTGTTGTGCTTTACATTATCAATGCTAAATGATTGATGTGCTTATGTGATGAACGGTTGGATTACTGTGCATGATGCATTATTAGACTAGACGCCATAGTCGGCTTGGCAACGAGGGCATTGGTGGCTCGTGGTATGGGATGCGGTGGTACTATATAATTGTACTTGTCATATAGGAGCATGCAGTTTAGGATTATCATTCCCCATGATACAACCCTTCCCAACAGGGGTTGAGGTGTTGGGTTATCACTTGGGGGGAAGTAGTGGTCATGGTTGTCGGGTCACTGTGGCAGTTAGACATACGTTCGACTAGTCATTAGGACAGTTGGCAACCTCAGTGGTATATTCAAGAGAGCCAATCGTACTACTTTTAAATTGCTGGGGTCAGCAGCTTTACTTTTTTGTCATTTACTTTTATGTTGAGAGTCGGTGGTCAGTATGCTTTATTTTTCTGAGTACTCACGGTGGGCCTTCTCCGATAACCTTATGGTCGTATCGCGGGATGGAGTTTGCGACTCGTACCTGGGGCATACGCGCACTATGGTTGTAAGTAGCTCATAACCTAAGACTTAGTAATGTTGTTTAGGTGGATAAGGTTTAAAATGAATTGCATAGTATATAGTGCATATGGATGCGATTGTTGTGTGGTCTTTCTTTTTACTTACTATTCATCCCACGTGCGCACTTCTTTTAGATGATTTTGCAGGTCACCAGCCTGAAGATCAAGAGTCGGGCCCCACAGTTGAATTTCCTAATGAGGATTGGTGGGTCCCCGAGGAGTATGAGCACGGTGCTGATTACATATGTGAGGATTATGCTGCGGGACCACATTAATGACATCGTACAGGATTTGCTTTTCGATTCTTTTGATGACCTCCCCTTTTGTGTACTTGATACGTAAATTTTTATTCTTTTTGTGTAAATATCATGCCTGCGGGTCCACATGTACTTAGCTATATACTACAATTTGGGTATCAAGTATATTGGGGATATTTACAAGTAATTTAAGTCTTTCGCTGAACTTTTAAACACTTATCTTAGATGTGGGTATGCTGTGGTGGGGTACTGTATCAGATGATCCTGGCAGGTTTGGGTTGACCTGAGTTAACTCGGTCACCGGTCTAGTTCTGTGTGAATGGGGTGTGACAGTGGCAGTTATCCCTGCGGTCATTACCATCTTGGGCATCCTCCTTTTCGCAGTCTATGAATCGGCCTAGATATCCTCTTTGGATCATTCGTTCTATTTCCCCCTTCAAGTGCCAACAATCTTCGATGTTGTGGCCGTGGTCTCTGTGGAAGTGGCAATATTTGTCCATATTGCGTCTCTCATGGTGTCGTCCCATCTTCCCTGGCCACTTTATAGCTCTGGCATCTAGGGAATCCTTTATCTGTATTAGCACATCGGTTCATCTCCGGTTTAGGGGCGCGTATTTCTCAAACTTCTTCGGTGGACTGAGCGCTAGACCACATTCAGACTTTTACCTTTTGCCTTCCTCGGAAGGTTTGTCATCACCTCTTGAGATCCTTTTCCTCCCCATCTTCTCTATGGCTTCTTCATCGTCTTAAAGAGTTTCTTCCATCTGGATGTACTTATCAAACCGAGCCCTCAACTCAGCTAGGTCCCTTGGTGTATGCTTTGCCAAAGACCTTTTTAGCTCTTTATCCTTAACGCCTCCCAGTAGGGCTATGAACTCTTCTTTTGGGTCCAGACCTCTGATCGTGATCTTCTTCTGCTAGAAGTGCTTTATGTAGTTTCGTAGTGACTCTCCTTCATGTTGTTTGACATTGGTCAGGTTCAACATGGTCTTCTGAAGGGGTTGGCTACTGAAGAATCCCTTCACGAAGAAGTAACTCAAATTGCCGAAGCTATGGATCGATTTCGTAGGTAAGCAGTTGTACCATAACCTTGCTGCTCCTTTGAACGTCAAAGGTAAGGCACGACACATGATGTTTTTTGAGACTCGATGGAACTGCATAGCAACCTTGAAGCCTTCTAGATGATCAATGGGGTCCCAGACCCATCGTAGGTGTCGTATTTGGGCAGACGAAAACTGATCGGGAGCAGATCCCTCATGACCTCATCAGCTAGAGCCGTGTCATTAGTGAGGTTTGGCTTGCGAGTTCCTATCGGGTTTTCTGCTACCTTCCGGATTCATCTTTCAGGTCCAGGATCATCTTCTTCAACCTCGAGTCCTCATGTCTCTGTCCGTCTCCTTAGCGTGGTTTCCCATGCCTGGCCCTGGCGACGTGCAGCGTCCTTTCTTTTGGTGTAGGGTTTTCCCTCCTTACTCGGTTTTGAGGATTTCGATTAGACCTTATTGATCCTGTACTACTTCGGTCCTCATCTTGACCTCACTTTGGCTGGATATGGGGGCCTTATGGTGCTCCACCGGTCTTCTGAGAGACGGCTTTGGAGACCTCCTTCATTACCTCGACCATTCGATCGTACTTCTCCTGAAGGGCTTCGAACTGCTCCCATGTCACATATTCTTACGCCCTAGGAGGGGGTGGAGGATTATTATCTCCACGCATCGAATATCCAGCCGAACGCTAGTCCCTCGCGGAACCTTCCTAATCATTATTTCCCCGTTCTTCACCGATTTTCTTCGAGGGAGGGAGCCCTCCTGAAAGTTCCTCCTCATCTATGTTTATACTCAGAGCTGCCCTTGCTTTCTTACGATTATAGGTTTTTCCCACCATTACTGTCGTTCCCACGGATGGCGCCAATCTGTTATTGCCAAAAATCCATATGACCTGATCTTACACAAGCATAGAAGGCGGAGGTCCGGAGGTATCCCTGGGATTAGTCCTCCGATGCCCAAGTTAAAGGCCGGTAGGACAGTTTTTCACAGGAGTAATGGTGTGGGTATATTCACTTACTTCTTCCCTCCTTTCGGGCCCTCTCTTATAGTGCTTAAGGTTTAGGGTTTCTTTTTGGGAGTCCCCCTTGGGTCCGCCTCTTTCCCTTTTTGAGTCCTACTTGGATATGTCCTATCCCCTCCATAGGGAATATTTCCCCTTCGGGTATCTTCTCTTCACGGGGTTTTCGTGGTTAGGATCCTTGTAGCCTCTACCAGGTGGGCGGCACGTGTCCTTTCCATGGATACCACGTGTTCTTGCCTTACTGGGTAATTAATTTGGCCGCATCATACCACATCATGGTGTGGTGTGGCAACAAGGCCTTAGTATGTGTGTGATTCCTTTTTGCTCTGGACTTGAATCTAATTGTCCTTTTGCCAACATTAGACACAGATTTTTTTACGGATTCATTTTCCAATTCCCAAGATTGGCAATCTAGTGTTTCATGCCGTACAGAATGTTTTGGATGTCTGCAACAAGAAGTATTAAGAGAGAGGAGACACATGTTTAGGCCCTTTTAGACATGTGTTTCTAATTAATGAGCATCTCTCCTCAATAGATAGAGATCGTTCAACACTAGGTACACTAGAGGTTATCATCTCTCTCTCTCTCTCTGTGTCATTCTTTTTTTTTTTTTTTTCATTTCTTTAGACAACATAAGTGTGCCCCCATGTGACCTAATAAGTGAGTGCAACAACTATTAAAAGACTAAAAGGCTATTTTAGCATGCAAGTCAATTCTCATGAATCAATATTGCACTATAAGGGTGGACATCTACGATCTTAAGAAGAGTGATCAATGACATCAGTGGCATGAATCAACCTCACCAAATGTTCATAATTTTGTTCATATATCAAGCACTCTTATTAAACAAATTATTTTCTTTGGTGAAAGCCCTCTTATTTTACATGGTTGATTCATTCAAGGGTTAAGCAGTTGAGATAAGTTTTATATTCTTCTTTTTTTATAATATTTTCAACATTTAACAATACTAGAATATTTGATTAAATATTCATGCTATGAACATAATACAGAATATTCACAAAATAAATTGGTGCGGGCACTTGGGTGGGTTTACCGAACATGCCTTTCTTAAATTTTTGGATCCTGGATTTGGGCTTCATCCAAAAAAAAAACCGCCCAAGGTTAGGTTGGGCTGGGCTGGAAACTAAAGAGGTAGGCTACTCATATTTACCTCTTAAGTGTTCAACCTAGAGCTTTTTCTTAGTTGTCTTTTCTTTTCTCGCACTAATTCTTTTTTGTGAGGGGATTCATTGAAAAGAAGCATGGCCCCTGCATCAATGTGAGGCCAATGGGATCATACATAAGAGTATCAATATGGATGAGATTTTTACCTTTCATGAGGAGTGGGGCAGTCATTCCTCCCCTAGTTCAAAAATCTGTGTTTAGGCACTAAGGTCATACTAGTTTTCAAGATTGTTTTTTAAGGAATAAACATAAGTTTTTTACAGATAGAGAGCCCAATAGTGCAGAGATATATAATTATTGGAAAAAGGATGTACATCACTCTCACTAGGGGTATCAACCGGTCGGGCCTAGCCGGGCTTGACCATTAGAAGCCTTGCATCGTGAATTCCTGTTTAAGTAAATGGGCCTAGCTTTGGGGGGCATGGTATGGTTTATAATCAGGCCGATCGGTGTCATGCTACCTTAAACGGACCTTAACTGGGCTACGAACCTATTTAAGTCTAAACAGACTCTAAACGAGCTTTAAACGTGGCTATCGTAAAATTCTTTTCTAAAGTGGGTTGAAGGCCCATAAATATGTGACGCAAATCTTTAATAAAGAAGAGAATATGGAATTATGGTTGTTTTTACAAAAAAGAAAAGAACAAAAAAAAAAAGAGATTATGATCATTACAATTTCTGAAATAAAACTTAATTCAATCAAATCCTATTACAAAGCAAAGGGTAAGAAAACTTAATTAGTTTCTTACTAACAAAGGCAAAATAAGAATTTTATGTTGTCACACCCCGCTCGCACAAAGCCAAGCCGGTGACCGAGTTAACACCGATTAACTCACAAACCTACCAGGATCAACAATGCAGTGACTGCAATATAACATACATCTACTAAACTAAGATAAGACCTGTATTTTCAGTGGAAGACCTATTCATAATAATACCTGTAATTGTTTCCCAAATACTTGATACCCAAATTGAGTTATAAATATACGTACTTTTAGGCCTGAAGGTATGATATATATACAAAAATATAACAATTTAAGCATCAAGTAACAAAAGCGAGTACATAAAAAAAAAGAATCAAAAGA
Organism: Macadamia integrifolia; assembly: GCF_013358625.1. NCBI lineage: Eukaryota > Viridiplantae > Streptophyta > Magnoliopsida > Proteales > Proteaceae > Macadamia > Macadamia integrifolia. The sequence goes on from NC_056569.1 coordinate 3,743,354, forward strand.
ATCACTCAAGAGTCATAGTTTCCATGCAGCACAATCCTCGCATGTGCAATTGGCACCATGCTCAAACTCGTTAGGGACCCACCAATCTTCAAATGGAAACTCCACAGTGGGGCCCGGCTCCCGATCACCAGGCAGGTAACTTACAAAATAACTAAAAAGAGTTGTGCACGTGGGATGAGCTCACTAGCCCAGAAAGTGGAAAGGAAGACCACACAAGAAAAGTCACACAAACAGTCACCACACAAATGCCCTATATGCAATTCATTTTAAATCTATTAACCTAACAACATTACTAGGTCACAAGTTTTTGTGCTACTCACAACCACAGTGCGCGTATGCCCCAGGTATGAGCCTTGAACCCCATCCCACGATACACCCATAGGGTTATTGGAGAAGGCCCACCATTGGTATTGAAATTTAAAATGCAAGCCGACTCCCTATAAATTTAAATGACAGAAAGTAAATGGGTGACTCCACCCAAAATGAAAGCAGTACGATTGGCCCTTTGAATATATCACCGGGGTTACCGACTATCCTAGCAATCTGCCGTGCATACTTCTAACCGCTGCAGGAGTTCGATAACTACAACCCAATACTTCCCCCAATGATCCCCCAACACGTAAACTCCTGTTGGGAAGGGTTGTAGTACAAGGGTAAATCACATCTTAGCCACATTCCTCTACATGAGCATAGTACGATTATACAATGGCACCGCGTCCCATACCATGTGCCACCATGCACTCGTTTCCAAGCCGTCTACGACATCTAGAATCTAGCATGCATATCATGTCCAAATGAAATTCCTCCATCACATACGTCAAGTCATAATGGATATTCCATCACAATATAAAGCATAGTATATCATGTAAATGCATATTCAAATGTGTGATATGGCATATGTGATGTCTAGCATACACACAAGTGACATGATGACATGGCTAGACTAACCTATGTTAAATGATGCATAACATTCTGAAATTAAATCAGAGTCCACTCCTCACTTACCTATATATGTACACGGTATTTGTACCTGGTATGAAAAAGATCTGATGTATGGGTATGCGTATATTGAGTGTCACCTATCATAAATATAATGGTTTATTATTTCACTAATTTGGGTTCAAAATCATCATGTTTGGATGCTAGAATCTGGTTTAGAATCATAAATGAGGGTTACCCATCAAATTTGGTCCAATTCTGGGAATTTTGGAAAGATCGGTGGGCTAGAGCCAAAGGCCGGTGGGCTATGTAACCCGTTGGTTTCAGCCCGTCGATTACTCCAGAACCTAAAAATTGAGTTCTAGAAACTCTAGTGGGATAAAACCAGAAGACCTATGGGTTATGTTGCCTATCGATTTCAACCCGTCAATTACTTCAGAGTCTAAAAACTGAGTTCTGGGAACTCAGGTGGGCTAAAACCAGAAGACAGGTGGGGTAAAAAAACCCTCCATACTTTAAACGAAATTTTTCCAACATCATTCCCAACTTTTCTCTAGCTTAGGGAACTTGTTTGGGGACAATCCGGCAACTCAATCACTTATTTATGGTCCAATCACCTACCCTCAACCTAGATCTAAGATCAAATTAAAAGAAAAAGAAGATTTTTACCTCTTTTTCAATAACACCAATGAAACCCCAAATTTCACTTCTTTTGCCCAAGAACCTCCAAATACTCTAGATCTTCACCAACACTCCTTTCAAATCCTTCAAAATCATTTTTCACACCTTCCATTAGACCTTAGATTTGATTATCCAAGTAGAATTAGCAGATCCAAGTGAGTTCTTTCCCAAAAATCAAAAAGAGGGTTTAAGGATGGGGTTTTCCTAAGAATCCTTGGTATGTGTGCAATACCTACCTCAAATCGAAGACCTCGGTGAGCTGATCATAAATCCAGGCTTGAAATACCAAGACCTAGCTCCGGTAAAGCTCTATGGTCAACTTTCCCCTCTTCTTCTTTCTTCTTCTTCCTCTTTTCCTTTCTTCTTCTTTCTCTCTCTTCTTTACTCTCCCACCGACCAACTAACATTAATGAGGGAAAATACAATTAATGTCTCCCCCCTTTTTAATACCTGGGCCCCTAAAATATCTTCTAAATCTCAGGTGGGTTAAATCTCAGGTGGACTAACTCAGGTGGGATAAATCTCAAGTGGGCTAAATCTCAGGTGGGCTATCTCAGGTGGGCTAAATCTCAGGTGGGGTATATCTCAAGTGGGTATATCTCAGGTGGGCTAAATCTCAGGTGGGCCATCTCAGGTGGGCTAAATCTCAAGTGGACTATCTCAGGTCGGCTAAATCTTAGGTGGGCCATCTCAGGTGGGCTAAATCTCAGGTGGACTATCTTAGGTGGGCTATATCTCAGATGGGCTAAATCTCAGGTGGGCTTTAATGGGAATAAACTCCCACATAATATTAGATTACGTTGGCACCCACAAATACAAGTACATACCTTTACTTTTTATACATGGCCTCGTGGTGTGTGTAACTACAAGGCTTGGGTGCACAAATTACACTTGGTACCCACTCAGTCGTGTTAGGCCAACCCGAGTTCAAGGTCACCTTTCTACCATATTCCATATGGTACCTATGTCGGTTCTCTCCGGTTTAACCCCTATATGATCAAACAAAGTCAATGCGGTTAATCAGATCGGGTTTAGAAAGTAGAGTATGACATTACCCCCTTTTTTGAAAATTTCATCTCTAAAATTGTAGTACCTGGTTGTCCAAAAAGATGAGAATACAAGGTTTGAATATCATCCTCTTTTTCCCAAGATGCCTCTTCGATCGGGTGGTTGGCCCACCAAATCTTCACAAAAGCATAGAGCGGTTATAGAGGATTTTTAAGATCTCAGTTGGATGTTCTTCATATGTCATATCAGCTTGTAAGTATTCCGGTTCCACAGGTAGTATGTGGGATGGATCATGAACGTACTGCTTCAACATGGTTACATGGAAGACATTGTGAACACTGCTGAGGGAAGGTGGTAATGCTAACATGTATGATACTGCTCCAACTTGCTTCAAAATCTCAAATGGCCCAATATATCTCGGATCAACTTGCCTTTCTTGTGAAATCTGCATAGGAATTTGGTAGGAGATATTTTGAGGAACACTTTCTCTCCCTCTTGGAATTCCATTTCCGTCCTATGGCTATCTGCATAGCTCTTTTGACATTATTAGACTTCTTTAATTCTTTTTCTAATGACATCAACTTTATCAGATATCATCTGAATCATTTCTGATCCAAGCATTCGCGTTCACCTACTTCGTCCTAGTATAGAGGAGTTCTGCACTTTCTATCATATAATGCTTTATATGGAGCCATCTCAATTGTAGTTTGGTAGCTATTATTATAAGCAAAATCCATAAGAGATATATATTCCTCCCAAATGTCACTCATTTCTATAGCATAGGCTCGAAGCATATCTTCTAATATCTGTATCATCCGCTCGGACTATCCGTTTGTCTATAGATGGAAAGTCGTACTCAGATTCAATTATGATCCCAAGGCTTGCTGGAAGCTTTTCTAGAATCTGGAGATGAACCTCGGGTCTCTGTTTGACACAATGCTCACTGGTACACCATGTAAGCGTACAACATTACCTATATAAAGCTATGCCAGCTTATCCATGGTGTAAGTGGTCCTGATCAGAACAAAGTGAGCTGTCTTAGTAAGCCTGTCAACCACTACCCAAATTGCATCTATTCCCTTGGGTGTACGTGGTAGTCCAGTGACGAAGTCCATTGAAATGTTATCCTACTTCCATTCAGGTACTGGGAGAGGTTGAAAAGTGCCAAAAGGTTGGTGCCGTTTAGCTTTGACTTTTTGACATGCAAGACAAGTTGACACATACAAGGCTATTATGGACTTCATTGCTGGCCACCATTAGTATTGCTTTAGGTCTTTGTACATTTTGGTACTTCCAGGGTGAAGAGAGTACTCAGAACTGTGTGCTTCCTTTACTTCATTGCAGAGTACACATAATTTGCCCCGAAACAATAGTGCCCCATCACCGGCTAATGTAAAGCTAGGGTCATTCATTGTTTGCTCTTAAATCTTCTCTCTGATCCACTGCAACTCAGGATCTAAAGGTTGTTTCATTATGATTTCCTCCATGATGGATGAGTGTACCTGTAGAGCCGCCAAGGACATAGTCAATTGTTGAACATCATCTGCCTGGTGCTCTAGTTCCAAGATCGCACCCTCATATAGGAGGATTTCATCCATTAACATCGCTTCTTGTATGAGCTCTGGGTTGACAGCTAGAGAGGAAAATGACACAGTTTGTGCCTTCTGGATTATTGCATCTGCCACTATATTGGCCTTCCTTGGGTGATACTGAATATCACAATCATAATCCTTCATAAGCTCAAACCATCTCCTTTGTCTCATATTCAAGTCTTTTTGGGTGAAAAAGTACTTAAGACTTTTGTGGTCACTATATATTTTACACTTTTCCTCGTACAAGTAGTGACGCCAAATCTTTAAGGCAAAAATGATCATTACTAGCTCCAAGTCATGGGTAGGGTAGTTCTTTTCATAGTCCTTCAATGTCTGGATGCATATACTATCACCTTGCCGTGTTGCATAAGTACAAACCCAACCGACTTTGGAAGCATCGGTATACACTGTCATTCCACTTGTGCCTTCAGGAATAGTTAACACTGATGCTGACACTAGTCGCTTCTTCAACTATTGAAAACTTTCTTCACACTCCTTTGACCAATCAAACTTTATACCCTTCCTAGTCACCTGGTCATTGGTGCTAAAATCCGAGAAAAGTTCTTGATGAAGCGTCTATAGTAACTTGCCAAACCCAAGAAACTTCAAATTTCTGTTACACTCTTGGGTACCTCCAATTCTACTATGGCTTTCACCATATCTGGATCCACTTTGATTCCATTTTCAGACACATCGTGTCCTAGGAATATAACCTGTTTGAGCCAAAATTCACACTTGCTGAATTTCGCATACAACTATTGATCTCTCAGTCTCCGTAGTACCATCCACAAGTGTTTTACATGGTCTTCTTCTGACTTTGAGTAGATCAAGATATCATCAATGAAAATAATGACCCACTTGTCAAGAACATCGTGAAATACTCGATTCATCAAATCCATGAAAGCTGCCAATGCATTAGTGATGAGCATATTTATATGTGAAATTTAGGGTAGTCAAACATGCATTTTACATATTTAGAATGGAGCTACCTTGGGTTTTATTATCTTTTTACAGGTTTTGTATTTTAAAGGCTTTAAACATTATCGGATGTCATATCTCTCCATCAACAACTACCTAGTCTAATTGGGGAGCTATGGTGTGCAAAATTTCCTTGCTCACCAGGAGGTCTCAAGTTCGAATCTCAAAGGAAAATAGTGGGAGGGGTTTCTTATGCAAGATAAGAAAAAAAAAAGAAGGAAAGAAAAAAATGGAGAAATAAATCTTGTTCAAATCTTCTCTCTCCTCCACATTATCACCAGAAGATTGTCTAAATCACACAAAGCAGAAGGAAAATCATCCAAGAGAAAGAAAAAAATTGGCTAACAAGGGTTGTGCGCAAGATTTGAAGAGAGGAAAAAAATAAGTGAAAAATAAATAAAAAAAGAAAGAAAATAAGCAAAAATATTATAGAAAATTTCTCCAAGTTTATTTCTCTCTTCTCTCTCCACCACCTTAACACTTTTGGTCTCAAAAGATCTCACTTACCAATTATGTTTTTTTTTTTTCCTTTTAGGAAAGAGAAATTTGTTACCCTACCTCCCCATTCCCTATAAATACAACTCATGTAAGAGGAGGGGAGACACTTAATTCTCCTTCTAGGGTTTTTTTTTAGTTGCTCTATCTCTTTCTCTAGTTTTCTCTTTCTTTAGCTCTAGTTCTAGGTTTATGCTTAAACACTTTTGTAAGTTTTTCTAATCAATTAATGCAAGCATTTTTGTTTTTGATTCAGTCTTTTATTTTTATTGTTTAAGCAATTGAAGTTGTAATTTTTAAGTTCTAGTTATAGGCTTAGTTCTAGGTGACAAGAATAAGCTATGGAGCATGTCTTTCAAGTTCAATTTTTTTCTTGAGATTTGTTTTCTCTAGTACTAGAAATTTCAGATTTGGTTTATTTCAGATCTAGTTTTTAGTGCTGGTAGTATCTTAAATCGATCAAGTTTTCAGTTCAAGGGTTGAAATTCAAGTAAGTAGGCTCCTTCAGTAGTCTTCTCACCCCCTCTCATTCCCTCTTCTGACTACCTTTTCTTTCTTAATTTAAGATTTTAATTTCAGTCATTATATTATTGTTTTTCCTTTCCCCAAGGTTCATGGCTAGTGTATGTGTTGGCTTTGCCCCTCCTAACCTTAGAACCATCATTTTATTGTTTTTATTTTAATTGTCTCCCTTTCCTTAAAGCCAAGTAGAGTAACCCTTGTAAGAGTGACTTTCTGGTCAAGTAAGGAAGCTCATATTATGATGCATCACTCAGGCTAAGTAGAGAAACCTACTTGTGAGTCTCTCTCTAGCTTTATCCCCTTTTTTTTACTTTATTTTTATTTCAACATTTTTTTCTTTATTATTTTTTAATTACGTGGATTGTTTATTTTCTGTTATTTATTCATTTAATTTTAATTGCGTGACTTGCGCATTTTAATTCTTAGATGACGAATGGTTAGAATTTTATTTTAGATATATATATATATATGTTTAGGACGGTAGTTAGAATTAGATCACAACCATTAATTGGTTCACTTTCACATTATTAAAAGAAGTCAAAAATAAAGTGGCTGCTCTCCATGTGTTTGAGCCGTGGCTACATTGATCCGTACGCTTGCGGTTACATTTTAAATTCTAACAAGTTTTTGATGCCGTTGCCGGGAAGACAATTCCATGTTATTTTTCACTTTCTTTTGGTAAATCGGAGTGCTTTGGTTACTTTGTTTTGTTTTTCTTTTTCTTCTATTGAATTCCTGAGAAGAACAACTTACAATAATAGTTGTATCAGTGGAGGTCGTCATGCCTCACAATATGATAAAGACAGGTTTCACCCTGTAGCAGTACCTTAGGAATTGACCTGAGCAACCCCAGAACCATACCGGTAAGCTCCCAAAAAAGCAAAAAAAAAAAAACAATTATTAAATTTTTTTTTCTATCTATTCTTTTGTGCTTATCTTACTCTAGTTGTGGGTAGTTTTCTGTTACATGAGTGTTAGGTGAGTAGTTAATACTAAGAATAAGTTAGAAAGAAGAGATCCAACAAGTAGTGTCCCTATATATTTGCTCTCTTTAAAATCTTTCAATATGGGAGATCAACATCAAAATCCTTTACCTAAATCTCTGAAAGATATGTTCTACCCTGCTAGAACAGTCCAACCTTCCTGTATAGTTCTACCACAAGCCCAGGGTAATAATTTTGAACTCAAATCTCAATACATCACTATGTTGCCCCACTTCCATAGGTTGGCCTATGAGGATGCATACCTATTTCTAAGGGAATTTGAAGAGGTATGTGTTCTAATTAAGATCCAACAGCTTTCTGATGATGTTATTTATCACTTTTGTATTGAAAGATCAAGCTAAGAAGTGGTTGTATGGGTTACCCACAAATTTCATAACCTCATGGGAACAGTTCACAGTTGTCTTCCTTAAGAAGTTTTTCCCAACTCACAAGACCAACAAGCTTAGAAGTGATATCCTTCAGTTTAGGCAAAAGCTTAGTGGGTCATTTTCCAAACTTATGAATAGATTCAAGGATCTACTCCAAGAATGCCCTCATTATGGCCTAGACTTATGACATTTATGTCAAATAATTTATAAGAGTATTGATTACCCAACTAAACAAATGATAGAGTCTATGTTCCCTGAAGGATTCACATCCTTTATAGATGAAGGAAAGGCATGGGAATTCTTACTTGACTTAGCTGATAAAACCCGTGAGTGGGAATCAACCCAAGAGAGTGAAAGAACCATAGGAGGGAAAAGATATTTTGTGGATGGGATAGTAGCCAAGGAAGCCCATTTGAATAGTCTAATAAAGAGGATTGAGGCCATTGTTCCTAGAGAGTCATCATCAGTCAATTTGGTTAAGATTTGTGCTTAGTGCTAGTCCCCTGGACATGTCATAGAAGAATGCCCCAACACCTCCAGGGGCACTTCTAATGATAGTGTTAATGCCTTATACCAGAATAATCCATAAAATAACACCTACAATCCAGGATGGAGAAATCACCAAAATTTCTCTTGGAATCAGGGCAACCAAGTAGGGCCTTCCAATTTTCATAATCAAGGTCAATCTGGACCCCAAAGGCCTCCCTTTGCACAACAATCATTTTCCTAAATCAAATGTAGAACCTCAGGCTAGTTTTCCGAGGGCCCCTCTCCTATCATCTTATCAGCAACCCCTTGGGTTTACCAACACTGGAGAGGTAAGTAGAATAAGTGACTTGAAAAAAAATATGGCCCTCGTAATGACAAGTCATCAAAATCTTACTAGAGAACTTACCCAAGTTGTCTCAATTATGCGTGAGAGGGAGAAGGAAACTTTACCCAGTCAACTAGAGCCTAACCCCAGGCATCATCAGCTTGTTAGCTCACAAGCATCAACTAATGCACCACTGAATGTAGTACAAGGTAAGACCCAACAAGGGCTCTCTAACCAATATAATGTTGTTTTATACCCTTAGGAGTAGTAGAGAGTACCAACAGAGTGTTCCTAACTCTTTCCCATCATTTACTCCTGTTAATTCTCCTTCAGTTGAGGACACAAGTGTGCCTCTTGTTCCAGGTTCGTCTAATGAACCGAAAGATTCTCCGGAAACTAAAGATAATTTGGTTGAGGAAATAAAAGATAATTCTTCTAAAAAAGGACAAATCCTTAACAGTCCTTATATTCCTCCTGTCTCATTTCCTAATTGCTTAGTAAATAAAAAGAAGACTGCTTCCATGGATAAAATTTTAGAAGTCTTAAAAAAGGTAGAAGTGAACATCCCTCTTTTGGATGTCATATCCCAGATCCCCACCTATACAAAGGTACTGAAAGATTTGTGTACTCACAAACGTATCACTAGTGGGCCCAAAAAGGCGTTCTTGACAAGTAACATTAGTTCCGTAATTACTCAGCCAACAACAGGCAAGTATAAGGATCCAAGGAGCCCTACCTTAGCTTGTGTCATAGGCAACACCTACATTGAGCATGCCTTACTTGACCTTGGTGCAAGTGTGAATCTTTTACCTTACCATGTGTACAAGTCATTAGGATTGGGAGAATTGAAAGCCACTGGAACTATTCTTCAGTTGACAGATAGATCTATTAAGATTCCTAAAGGGATGATTGAAGATTTCTTACTAAAGGTGGGAGAATTTATTTTCCCTGTTGATTTCATTGTGTTACATACCAAGCCTTTCTCAACCAAGGATGAGATCCCAATAATTCTAGGAAGACCATTCTTGGCTACCAGTAATGCATTAATCAATTTCCAGAATAGTTTCCTAAGGTTATCTTTTGGTAACCAAACTATAAGTTTAACATGTTTAGGATAGTCAAACCACATATGGAAGAAGAGATCAATATGCTTAAGGATTTTTTAAATTTTTTCAGATGATTTAATTGCCAACTTTGATATTGATTTTGATTCAGAATTCCAAGAGTGTATGGATGAGTTGGATGATGATAGTAAATTTTCTTTTCTGAAGTCTTGAGTCTTCACATACATGTGGAGACCTTAGGATCCCTTTCCAATTCTATTCCCAGACCTTCCAAAGTTGAGCCCCCTAAGCTAGATCTTGAGGAGTTGCCATTTAATTTGAGGTATGCTTTCCTAGGGCCTAACCAGACTCTTCCTGTAATAATTTCTTCAAATTTGACTTCGAGCTAAGAAGAAGAGTTACTTAAAGTATTAAAAGATAATAAGAAAGCCCTAGGTTGGACCATGACTGATATCAAGGGTATAAGCCCTTCTATTGTGTAACGTCATATACATCTTATGGAGAATTTCAGACCATCCACGGAACCCCAAAGAAGAGCTAACCCAGTGATGATGGAAACCATTAAGAATGAGATCCTAAAGTGCTTGGATCATGGAATAATTTATCCTATTTCTGACAGCCAATGGGTAAGCCCAGTTCACGTAGTGCCTAAGAAGTCTAGTGTGACTATAGTTCCCAATGCCAATAATGAACTAATTCCATCCCATGTCTAACCAGGGTGGAGAGTGTGCATAGACTACAGAAACTTAATGTGGCAACCTGGAAGGATCACTTCCCATTGCCATTTATTGACCAGATGTTAGAGAGATTAGCTGGACATGAATACTATTGTTTTCTTGATGGATATTCCGGCTATAACCAGATCTCAATTGTTTTAGAGGACCAACATAAGACCACTTTTACATGCCTATATAGAACATTTACTTATAGGCGTATGCCCTTTGGGCTTTGCAATGCACCTGCTACGTTCCAACGATGTATAATGAACATCTTTTTTGACATGGTCGAAAAATTCTTAGAAGTATTTATAGATAACTTTTCAATTCATGGGAATTCCTATTCTGAATGTCTTCATCATCTTTCTTTAGTTTTGAAAATGTGCATATCTAAGAATTTGGTTTTGAATTGGGAGAAATGTCATTTTATGGTTAAATCTGGTATTGGTTTAGGCCATGTAATATCCAAGGAGGGAATTAAAGTAGATAGAGCCAAAGTGGATTTAATTGATAATTTATCACCTCTTCAATCTATTAAGGACATCCGGTCTTTTCTAGGGTATGCGGGCTTCTACAGAAGGTTTATTAAGAACCTTAGTCAGTTAGCCTGACCTCTCACTTACTTGCCAAAGATCAAACTTCTGAGTTCTTAAGAGTTCCTAGAATCCTTCAAGCAACTTAAGAAGGAGTTCGCCAGTGCACCCATTGTTCAACTATCTGTTTGGACTGAACCTTTTAAACTGATGTGTGATGTTTTAGATTTTGCCATAGGAGTGGTTTTGGGTCAAAGGATTAATAAGTTACCCATTGTCATTTACTATGCTAGTAAAACCTTAAATGATGCACAACTCAATTATAGAACCACTGAAAAAGAATTTTTAATTGTTGTGTTTGCATTAGAAAAGTTTTTGTCTTACTTAGTTGGTTCATATGTAGTGGTGTATACTGATCATTCTGCTCTTAGATACCTAGTTCATAAGAAAGATGCCAAAGCCCGTCTCATTAGGTGGGTTTTACTTTTGTAAGAATTTGATTTAGAAATTAAGGATAAGAAAGGAGTTCAAAACCTAGTTGCAAACCATTTATCCTGGGTTCCCAATTCCTTGACTGTCGATTCTCCAGTTAACGAGAACTTTTCAGATGAACAGTTATTTACAGTGTCCAGTGAACCATGGTTTGTTGACATTGTCAACTTATTAGTTTTAAGTGTGACTCCGGATCACTGGTCCACCAAAGATAAGTATAGGTTTCATTCCCAAGTTAAGTACTTTTTCTAGGATGATCTTTATTTATTTAAGATATGTCCGGATCAGATTATCCAATGATGTGTTCCTGATCATGAGCAACATTCCATTCTCTCTTTTTACCATGATCATGCATGTGGTGGACACCTTGGACTTAAGAACACAGTCGCAAAGGTTCTCCAATGTGAATTTTATTGGCCCACTCTTTTTAGAGATGCTTTTGATTTTTGCAAGGCTTGTCCCGCCTGTCAGTCTTTTGGTCATATCAATAAGAGGAACATGATGCCCCTCAACCCTATTTTGGTATTTGAGATCGTTGATGTATGGGGCATTGATTTCATGGGACCATTCCCTAATTCCTTTGAGAATTTGTACATACTTTTAGCCGTTGATTATGTTTCTAAATGGATAGAGGCCATACTTTGTAAATTTAATGACCACAAAGTGATGGTCCAGCTTCTCAAAGAGAATATTTTTCCCGCTTTGGTGCACCACGTGCAATAATTAGTGATAGGGGTACTCATTTTTGTAATCGACCTTTCAAGGCCTTAATAAAAAAGTATCGGATCACCCATAAGTTATCTACCCCTTATCACCCACAAACTAGTGGCCAAGTGGAGGTGTCTAATAGGTAGATTAAATAAATCTTGGAGAAAATTGTTAATCCCAACCGTAAGTATTGGTCCCTTAGGCTCATTGATGCCTTATGGGCCCATCAGACTGCATTCAAGACCGACCTTGATCAGTCTCCCTACCGTTTGGTGTATGGGAAAGCCTGTCACTTACCAGTTGAGTTTGAGTATAAAGTCTTTTGGACCATTAAGAAGCTCAACTTTGATTTTTCTGGTGCAGAAATTCATCTTAGGCTCTAACTATCTGGGTTGGAGGAACTTAGGAAAGATGCCGATGAAAGTTCTAGGATTTACAAGGAAAAGACAAAAGCCTTCCATGATAAGCATATTCTGTGTAAATCTTTTACAATTGGTGATAAGGTCTTATTGTACAACTCTCGATTGCATCTTTTCCTTGGTAAGCTTATATCTCGATGGGATGGCCTGTTTATTGTCTATAATGTATATCCCCATGGGGCTGTGGAGATTCTGAATCTAGGAACAGGGGTAATTTCGAAGGTTAATGGTCAACGTTTAAAACCGTTCATCGAGTTTCCTACTACTGGAAGTGAAGAGATCATAGATCTCCATGAACCTCTTTACACTGAGGACTAACTTTTAATCAGGTATGACCCCCTTGCATTGTCTTCGCTTTTAATTCTTTCCATGCATTAAGGATATTGCATGACTTAAGTGTGGTGGAGGGGAACCAGTTTTTTGCTTTTTCCACTTTGTTTTGTTTGTTTTTCTTTTTGTTTTTAAGCTTGATAAGGATGAAGTCCTACTTTGGCTTTTTTGGCTTTTGGTTAATGATCATACCATTCGCTTGCTTGATGTATAAAAATAAAAGTTTTGATTAAGGTACCCATTTTGAATGTATAAAAACCCTGTTGAGAAGAAAGAAACAAGCATGTGTCTTGAGATGGACTTTCTTTTAAAAAATAAGAGACCCCTGTTTTATGGTGTTAGATCATATGCAAGTCTGTAGGTCCCTTGTACTTTTGATTTGTAGTTGAGACCTTGCATGAGTTGACAAATGCACAATTTTAAATGAAGTGTGAAATGTAGTATAAAGAAGAATAAGAGTTGATTCCCTTATAACTAGACAGGGCATTACACCTTAGGAAGCATGGTGTCTTGATCGAAATTTCTGGGGAGGAAACTTCTGAAAGAACTCTAGCATCACTGTCTTTGTGGACACATACAAAAAGCGAAGTTACATTGTAACTTGGGTGTTTGGTATTTGCTCCACCATGTCAATCAAGCCAAAAGTAGTGGAGTAGAATAGAGTTCATTAAGTGAAAAAAGGAGAAAAAAATGTGCAAATATCATTAATGCTTGGTAACATGTTTGGTAAAAAACACTCCAATGCCTTAGTCATTGGTTCCCTATTTTTTCGCAAGTGATTTTACCTTAAGATAAGGATGTTTTGGAAGAGATGAGGTGAGTTCTAAATTAAGAAATATACTAGTGCCTGGAATTAATAAAGGGTAATAAAAGTTCAAGTGTGGGGGTCCCTTATAAGAGGAATTATCTTTGCTCCGGATCGGTATGGCCCTTACCTTTAGCCAAGGTTGGGATTTGTTTATTCTGAATTTTGGATGTATATTCACTGCAAACACCCACAAGACACAACTCATCCACTAGGGCTGACCCAGGGGTTTAAAGACTTATTGCACAAGCTAAGTACAATCGTGATTCCTACAAAAGTGAGTTAGGTTTTTTATTTTTATTCTTTTTCTTTTTATTTTGCTCGAGGACTAGCAAAGTCTAAATGTGGGGGAATTCTGATGAACACATTTATGTGTGAAATCTAGGGTAGTAAAACAAGCATTTTACATATTTAGACTGGAGCTATCTTGGGTTTTACTCTCTTTTTACAGGTTTTGTATTTTAAAGGCTTTAAGCATTATCGGACATCATATCTCTCCAACAACAACTACCTAGTATAGTTGGTGAGCTATGGTGTGCAAAATTCCCTTGCTCACTAGGAGGTCTCAAGCTTGAATCTCACGATTCCTGTCCAAATCTTCTCTCTCCTCCACATCATCACTAGAAGATTGTCCAAATCACACAAAGAAAAAAGGAATCTTCTCTCTCCTCCACATCATCACCAGAAGAGTGTTCATATCACACAAAGCAAGAAGGAAAATCGTCCAAGGGAAAGAAAAAAATTAGCCAACAAGGGTTGTGCGTAAGATTTGAAAAGAGGGAGAAAAGAAGAGAAAAAGAAATAAAAAAATAAAATAAAATAACCAAAAAAATTATAGGAAATTTCTCCAAGTTTATTTCTCTCTTCTGTCTCCTCCACCTTAACACTTTTGGTCTCAAAAGATCTCACCAACCAATTGTGTTTTTCCCCCTTTTAGGAAAGAGAAATTTGTTACCCTACCTTCCCATTCCCTATAAATACAACTCATGTAAGAGGAGGGAAGACACTTCATTCTTCTTCTAGGGTTTTTTTTAGTTGCTCTATCTCTTTCTCTAGTTTTCTCTTTCTCTAGCTCTAGTTCTAGGTTTATGCTTTAAATACTTTTGTAAGTTCTTTTTATTCAATTGATGCAAGCACTTTTATTTTTGATTCAGTCTTTTATTTTTATTGTTTAAGCAATTGAAGTTGTAATTTTTAAGTTCTAGTTCTAGGCTTAGTTCTAGGTGACATGAACAAGCTATGGAGCATATCTTTCAAGTTCAATTTTTTTCTTGAGATTTGTTTTCTCTAGTACTAGAAATTTCAGATTTGGTTTATTTCAGATCTGATTTTTAACTCTGGTAGTATCTCAAATCGATCAAATTTTTAGTTCAAGGGTTGAAGTTCAAGTAAGTAAGCTCATTCAGTAGTCTTCTCACCCCCCTCTCATTCTCTTTTTGAACTACACTTTCTTTCTTAATTTATGATTTTAATTTCAGTCATTACATTATTACTTTTCCTTTCCCCCAAGGTTCATGGCTAGTGTATGTGTTGGCTTTTCCCCTCCTAACCTTAGAACCATCATTTTATTATTTTATTTTAATTGTCTCCCTTTCCCTAAAGCCAAGTAGAGCAACCCTTGTAAGAGTGACTCTCTGGTCAAGTAGAGAAATTCATATTATGATGCATCTCTCGGGCTAAGTAGAGAAACCTACTTGTGAACCTCTCTCTAGCTTTATCCCTTTTCTTTTACTTTATTTTTATTTTAGCATTTTTTCCTTCATTGTTTTTTAATTGCGTGAGTTGTTTATTTTCAGTTATTTATTCATTTAATTTTAAATGCATGGCTTGCATATTTAAATTCTTAGATGACGAATGGTTAGGATGTTATTTTAGATACATATGTTTAGGATGGTAGTTAGAATTAGATCACAACCATTAATCAGTCCACTTTTGCATTATTAAAAGAAGCCAAAAATAAAGTGGTTGCTCTTCCTGTGTTTGAGCCGTAGCGACACTGATCTGTATGCTTGCGGTTACATTTGAAATCCTAACAATTAGTCAACCCGAAAGATAACACTAAGAACTCATAATGGAAATACTGAGTTCTAAAGGTTGTCTTTGGTATATCACTATTCTTTATCTTGAGTTGATAATACCCGGATCTGAGGTCAATCTTCGAAAATGCCTTAGCACCTTGTAGTTGATCAAACAGATCATCAATGTGTGGCAATGAATACCAGTTTTTGATGGTTAACTACTTTAACTCATGGTAATCAATGCATATATGCAAGCTTCCAACATTCCTTTTAACAAATAACACTGGAGCAGCCTAAGGTGATACACTTAGGCGTATGAATCCCTTCTTCAGTAGATCTTGCAATTGTACTTGTAATTCTTTCAATTCTGCTGGTGCCATTCTATATAGAGCCTTTGACATTGGGATAGCTCTAGGGATCAGATCTATAGCAAATTTCAGCTCCTTGTCAGGTGGTAGCTGGGTCAGATCATCTGAAAAGACTTCTGGGAACTCTTTAACTACCTCTACTTTCCTCAGAGGTATAACCTTTGCATCTAAATTAATCACCGATGCGAGGTACCCCTGACATCCATTCTCCAACAACTTTACCGCTTGTAAAGCGGAGATGAGGACCTTCTTAGCCCGCTTTGTCATAGCCACTTGGTATTTCAGATCCTTCCCTTCATTATCAATCACCTTGATCTGTTTCTCAGTACACATCATGCTTGCTCGGTGTGATATTAACCAATCCATGCCTAATATAACATCAAATTTTTGCATGTTGAACTTGATGAGTTGGGCATCTAACTGCTTTCCACTGATCTCAACGGTGTATGACCCATATACTTCCTTTAGCTGTGAAAATTTTTCCTGTAGGTGTACTAACTATCATCTTATGCTCTAACATCCTAGGTCTCATGTCAAGTTTCTCAACAAATCTCTTTGATGTAAACGAATGTGAAGCCCCTAAATCAAACAAGATATATGCCGGTATACCTGATACAGGTAGGACACCTAATACAGCAATGCGCATAAGTATAGCATGTCATCAATTTTTACAAAAATATAATTCTAAATCTCAATCGTACCTGCTACCACTTCTATGCTAGCTCCAGCTTCCTCAGCTGACAAAGCATACATCTTTCCTTGTGGTTGACTCCCTTGAGTCAAAGCAAGTCTGTACCCAGAAGGCTGATTGGATGGTAAGGCTGGTCGGGCTCGATAATCTTTAGCAAAATGCCCATATGAATGGCAATTAAAACAACGGTTTTGTAAAGCTTGAACCGGAGCAGGAGCTCTCTGAGCCTGACCTATAGCAAGTGGAGGGTGAGGTGGCCTAGTAGCTATGGGAGCCGTACTAGTATTTGGGTAAAAAGATGTAGTACCCAGCCCACTAGCGGATCGAGAAGGATAACCCGATGGCCTATGGGGCTGCCTATATGAAAGGCCAAATCTGTATGATCCATGAAAATTCTTACTTAGGCCACTCGAATCCACATAAGGGTTCGCTCTCTTCCATACTCCAGGTGTAAGGGATGATTCACCTTTCATCTTATCCTCCATGGTTTTGGCCTTTTGTAAAATCAAGGCATAGTCAGTGAGATCTAATGCCTCAAGTACGTGCCAATGGATACCTTCAATCCTTTTAGAAATTTCTTACCCTTTTCTTTAGCTGACTTTACGTGAGGGGATGCAAAGTAGAATAAGGCCTCAAACTGTTGCTGATACTCAAGGATAGACTTGCTTCCTTGAGTCAAGGGCTCAAGGCTGAGAACTCTGCTTCCTTGCGGTCTCTAAAACTACGAGGGTAGTAGTTTACTAAGAATAACTCTTTGAATTGTTCCCATGTGGGTTCCGGGTGTATAGCAAACAATATGACTTTGGAGGCTTGCCACTAGGAGTTAGCCTCATTCTTAAACTGTAACCCCGCACAAATAATTCTTTGAGCATCAGTGCACTCAGTCACTTCAAATATCTTCTCAATCTCTTGGATCCATTGATCTGGTTCCAAATAGTCACTACCCACCTTAGTGAATGTAGGTGGTAGGTTCCGTTTGAATGACTCCACCATTCTTGTGGTATGGCCCACTGACTGAAAATATGGTGCATACGCCGAATGGTACGGGTAAGGAGGTGGCATCACATATGGAGGTGTATCCCGAGGTAGTATGGGTGGTGTACCTCCAACTTGATTCTAAGGGTTGATTCCAGGTTGTGTACCTCCAACCTGTGCCCCAGCACTAGGTCCTCCAGTTGGACCTTGTGGTATGTCTACCCGAGGAGGATGACCTAGTAGTGCAACATACCACTAATATTACATAACAGTCATAAATGCCTGCTATTGCTAGAGAATCTGCTGATGAAGATTCTGATTCGATTGTTGAATCAAGTTCTCAACATCACCAGAGGTAAGTACTGGTGGAGGAACAAGAAGTGTAGCCATGGGTGGATCCTCATGAACCACATTCTGATCAATTGTCTCTTGAGGTTGTGGGTTAGATGCTTGCCCCGTAGGTTGAGTCCTCCTATTGATTGGTGGCCTACCAACAGGATGAGAACCTCGAGGTGCACCCCGTGCAACACCCTCGGATCTAGTGCGTACCATCGCTAGTGTACCTGATTTTCATAAAAACTTCATATATGTTAGTATTACCACTCATTACACAATTGTTTGAAGCTTAGCTCACAACTTCGTGTATTTCCATCCCAAAACAATCGAAGAAACGTGCACATAACAATTTAACTCCAAATTTGTATTTCATTATACGTATCGGCCCAAATCTCCCATTTAAACTCATAGTTTTTCAAAAATGACTATTAGACCCATCAATGCAGGCCATACAGAACCCACCAGTGGAGTTGGACCCTTTCTATCAAAACCGACGGGCTAAAGACAGGCGGGTTTGGCTGGCTGAACCCCACCGGTTTCAGCCCGCTGGAGTTACCTGAGGCCACGATTTAAGGGTTTTAAACCCTGTTTTTCCACCCAATTCCTCTTCTTTCCTTCTCACTTGAACTCAAGCGACTTTGGGTGATCCTTGGGCGATTCCTCACAAATCGACGCAACGATCCACTCGAGTTTGCCTTCTCTATCACTCCATCTTCAAGGTAAGGTTCTAACCCTTTACTTCTCAAAATTTCTGGGTTTTCTCTCTTTTACATGGAAAAATCACCAATGGGGTAGGGGCTTTGGTTTTTCTTTTGATTCTCTCCATGGAAAACGATTTATATGCTATTGTAGGGCTGAGCTTTAAGTTCCCAATTAGTTTAATCCATGAAATGGAACATTGGAGATATTTCTCCCTGTTTTGTGCCCTAAACAGTGAATTTGGGGATTATGTTGAGCCTTTCTCTTATCTGTGTCAATTTTACATCTACATTATGAGTTTCCCTTGCTTTCATTGCAATGTAGGCTTCTCTTGTGTTCAAATATCTGTTTCTTTACAATTTGCCCCAAATTTTGGATGGTATGATAGCCCTGATCCTTGTATAATTTTCCCAAACAAAGAGGGCAGCAACGTTAGGAAAATTATACCTATCCATATCTTGAATTCTTTTTTTACATTTAAATTATGAATCTTCAAGCATATTGGAATCATCACTAGTTGTTTCCTTTGAATGTAACCTTCCATTTTGCTAGATTCCCAAAATTTGAATTTTCTACTTGGTTAGTATACTTGTTTGGAATCCTTCAATTTCTTATTGGATATGCTATCTCTTGTTTAATCTAGTATGATATCTCGTGTTCTCTTCAAAAGGATTTATTCATTGTATACATTCTTGGACTATTGATGCCTTAAGACCACATCTTATTTGGGTCATTATATACCTCAATCCACACATGCTTTTTCTCATTCATCACTTTGCATCTCTTGTGTTTGCTTGGTGATTTCCATCACCATAATCCTTCATATCCATGTATTTTCATTTAGCCAGTTTAGGTATCCGAGTTTAATGATTTGTAAAATATCAGCTTAGATCACATTTCCTAAAAATTTTCTGCCATATGTTGTTATAGTATTCATCTCTTTGATTTCATTTTTACTATCTGTCTCGACTTGATACTCCTTATACTTTGACTTCTTATTTTACTTCTTGTACTTATCTCTCTTTTTTAAAATTTCAGGATGCCACCAAGAAGAGGCAAGGAATCCGTTGAGCCATCAAGGAAGAGAAAGACTTCCAAGGCTAGGAAGAGAGAGGTGGGGTCTAGTTCATAAGCCCTATCACCATCTAGGGAATGGGAGGACTCATCTGATTATGATGAGATGGTCTTCTACAATGAGAGAGCTGCATCATTATGGAGTACCTTCCGTTCACTACCTGTGATATTGGAGAAACAGGTGAATGTGGGGCACTTTTTTCACATTCACCTCTTGGAGAGGTTTTCTGCCCTGGGTTGGGAGTCCATTCTCAACATTGACCGGCCATACTACAAGGATTTGGTGAGGAGGTTCTACTACAACCTGGAGGCCACAGAAGAGGAGGGGGAGTTCGCCATAGTCAGTATGGTAAAGGGTGTAGAGATCATCCTTACCATGGATAGACTTGTAGAAATTATGGGCATCTCCTCAGAGGGCATACACTACTATAGTCCTCCCAGGACTAAAGGCATAGGCCCACTGATGAGCCAGGACATGCAGGAGCACATCTATGAGGTGATTAGTGGTTCACCAGCGAGGCCTACATCCGAGTTGGACTTTTCTCCTGAGGGTAGGGTATTTGCTAGGTTAGTGCAGTTCAACCTAGCTCCTAGGAGTGGTCACGGGAATCAAGTAGGCTTCATGCCCACCTACCTAGCTGCTTGTCTGCTATCTGCCCTTGAGGGCAATGTACCTAGACTATGCCTCCCCTATTTCATGCTGAGGTCCATGCATCACCATACATTACATCCTGAGGATGCCAGCCTAACATATGGCAGAGCCCTTACTCTAGTCTTCAAGCACTTCACAGTCGACCTTTCTAAGGAGGAGGTATCGGTCCCCAAGGGACAAGTTCTCTACCAAGAATTTAAGGCAGATGAACCTGCGTGCCTTGATGGTAGAGCCTTAGGCAGCTGAGGAGTGGGAGGAGGAGGATGTGGAGCAAGAGGAGGGTGTGCCCATGGAGGAGGATGAGCGTATCAAAGACGACGGGAGTCACTTCCCATACTAGGAGGAGATCAAAGAGGAGGAGGTTTTGGAGGAGGTGCCCTTGGACGCTAGGTAGGAAGATCCTACTTTCCATAGAGCTGGCGGTTCCAGATCAGCTAGAGCTAGTGGCCCAGATATGGCTAGTGCTTCTGGTACATAGACTTTAGTTCCACCACCTCCTGGAGAGGCACCTATCCTACAGGATATCCTATCAAAGTTGAGGTCCCTGAGAGAGAGTTAGGTTGAGCTTAGATGTTAGCTTGGAGAGAGTGCAACCAAGGAGCAGGAGCTTCTCAGAAGGGTGGAGGAGAACACTAGTAGAGAGCTCCAGATGTGGAGGCAGTTTGGAGAGATGAAGTCCAGGTTTCGGTAACTTTCTTGGGATATGTACCACTGTTCTAGGGTAATCTCCACAGATGTCTGTTGTGTACAGAGGAGAGTTGTGTGCCTCCATGATCGATTCACTCATTGGGACAGGTATCTCGGCATCGACTCTCGGGTCCACTTAGGAGAGCCTTTCGATGTCTCTAGCTCTGACTCTGACTTTGACTAGTGCTCTAGACTGATGTCCTATTATCTTCTCTTGACCTTTTACTTGTCATTCCTATTTGACTTTTTAGCTTTATTTGATAGTCTTACCTATTCTGGGTTTCATAGCTGACTTTTCTACTTTACTTACGTGATCGAATTGGAATAACTTTAAGAGATGATAGCATCTGTCACTCATTTTGTAATTTATTTCTTCTTGTGTACTTAAAGTTTGAATTGTGATCTTGATAGAAATTGTGAAATCATGAATAGTTTACTTATATTAACTGCGTGGTTTAATGGTCGCTGACACGGCCTCCATATGTTGTTATTTTATATTCTTGTTGTCTATCAGGTTTTTATGTTTGAAAATTTTTGGTTTTCTCATTTTACATCATTATACTGCCGAAATTTTGTTAAAATTTCACCACCAAGTGAATTCCATTATGATAATTCCAAAACTAGCTAACCAAGATTCATATTAACAATACATGCATGCCATGAATGCAATGGTTACAAATCTTTACATTTAAATTTAAGACTTTTTCACTTTTCATAAGGTTTTTTATCTTCGCCACCCCAGACCTATTATAGTCTCTATGGGGTCTAAGTAGTATGTTGTAGGCAGGCAAAGCATCTTAGCTCTGATATCACCATTGTCACACCCCACTCGCGCAAAGCCGAGCAGGTGACCGAGTTAACACCGGTTAACTCATAAACCTGCCAAGATCAACAATGCAGTGATTGCAATACAACATACATCTACTAAACTAAGATAAGACCTGTATTTTCAGCGGAAGACCTGTTCATAATAATACCTATAATTGTTTCCCAAATATTTGATACCCAAATTGAATTATAAATGTTACGTACATTTGGGCCCGAAGGCATGATATATATACAAAAATATAATAATTTAAGCATCAAGTAACAAAAAGGAGTACATAAAAAAAAGAATCAAAAGAATCAATCAGGAGTCACAGCTGTCATACAACATAATCCTCACACGTTCAATCGGCACCGTGCTCGAACTCATCAGAGACCCACCAGTCCTCAGATGGAAACTCCACAGTGGGGCTCGGCTCTTGATTACCAGGCGGGTAACCTGTAAAATCACCTAAAAAGAGTTGTGCAAGTGAGATGAGCTCACTAGCCTAGTAAGTGGAAAGAAAGACCACACAAGGAAAGCCACATAAACAGTCACTACACAAATGCACCTATATGCAATTTATTTTAAACCTGTTAGCCTAACAACATTACTAGGTCATAGGTTTTTGTACTACTTACGACCACAGTGTGCTTATGCCCCGGTACGAGCCGCGAACCCCATCTTGTGATACGCCCATAGGGTTATCGAGAAGAGCCACCGTTGGTACCAGAATTTAAAATGCAAGCCGACTCCTAAAAAATTTAAATAACAGAAAGTAAATGGGTGACTTCACTTAAAATAAAAGCAGTACGATCGGCCCTCTGAATATATCATCGGGGTTACCGACTGTCCTAGCGATCAGCCGTGCGTACTTCTAATTGCTACAGGAGTTCGACAATCGTAACCCGATGCTTCTCCCCAATGATCCCCAACACGTAAACCCCTGTTGGGAAGAGTCATAGCACAAGGGTAAATCACATCCTAGCCACATGCCCCTACATGAGCATAGTACGATTACACAATGACGCCGCATCCCATACCACATGTCACCATGCACTCGTTTCCAAGCTATCTACGGCATATAGAATCTAGCATGCATATCATGTCCAAATGAAATTCCTTCATCACATACATCAAGTCAAAATGAATATTCCATCACAATACAATGCATAGTATATCATGTAAATGCACATTCAAATGCATGATATGGCATATGTGATGTCTAGTATACACACAAGTGACATGATGACATGGCTAGAATAACATATGTTAAATGATGCTTAACATTCTGAAATTAAATCAGAGTCCACTCCCCACTTACCTGTATATGTAGAAGGTGTTTATACCTAGTACAAAAAAGATCCGATGTGTGGATACGCGTATATTGAGTGTAACCTATCATAAACATAATGGTTTATCATTTCACTAATTTGGGGTCAAAATCATCAGGTTTGAATGTTAGAATCGGGTTTAGAATTATAAATTGGGGTTACCCATCAAATTTGGGCCAATTTTGAGAATTTTGGAAAGACCAGTGGGCTAGAGCCAAAGACCGGTGGGCTATGTAGCCCGTCGGTTTCAGCCCGACAGTTACTCCAAAACTTGAAAACTAAGTTCTGAAAACTCAGGTGGGCTAAAATCAGAAGACCATGGGTTATGTAACCTATCGGTTTCAGCCCGCCGATTACTCTAGAGTCTAAAAACTGAGTTCTGGGAATGCAGGTGGGCTAAACCCAGAAGACATGTGGGGTAAAAATACCCCCCAGTCTTTGAACGAAAATTTTTCAACATCATTCTCGACTTTCCTCTGGCTTAGGGAACCTGTTTGAGGATGATCCGGTGACTCAAATCACTTGTTTAAGGTCCAATCACGTACCCTCAACCTAGATCTAAGATCAAATCAAAAGAAAAGAAAGATTCTTACCTCTTTTTCAAGAACACCAATAAAACCCTAAATTTCACTTCTTTTGCTCAAGAACCTCGAAATACTTTAGATCTTTACCAACACTCCTTCCAGATCCTTCAAAATCATTATTCACACCTTCCATTAGACCTAAGTGAGTTCTTTCCCAAAAATCAAAAAGAGGGTTTAAGGATGAGGTTTTCCTAGGAATCCTTAGAATGTGTGCAATACCTACCTCAAATCGAAGACCTCAGTGAGTTGATCATAAATCCAGGCTCGAAATACCAAGACCTAGTTCCGGTGAAGCTCTATGGTCAACTTCCCCCTCTTCTTCTTTCTTCTTCTTCTTCCTCTTTTCCTTTCTTCTTCTTTCTCTCTCTTCTTTACTCTCCCACAGACCAACTAACATTAATGAGGGAAAAGACAATTAATGTCTCTCCCCCTTTTTATACCTGGGCCCCCAAAATTCTTCTAAATCTCAGGTGGGTTAAATCTCAGGTGGGCTAACTCAGGTGGGATAAATCTCAGGTGGGCTAAATCTCAGTGGGCTATCTCAGGTGGGCTATATCTCAGGTGGGTATATTAAGGTGGGCTAAATCTCAAGTGGACTTCAATGGGAATAAATTCTCACATAATATTAGATTACGTTGACACCCACAAATACAAGTATGTACCTTTACTTTTTTTATATGGCCTCGTGGTACGTGCAAGTGTAAGGCTTGGGTGAACGAATTACACTTGGTACCCGCTCGATCTTGTCAGGCCAACCCGTGTTCAAGGTCACCCTTGCTACCATATTCCATATGGTACCTGTGTTGGTTCTCTCTGGTTCAGCTCCTATATGATCAAACCAAGTCAATGCGGTTAATTAGACCGGGTTTAGAAAGTAGGATATCATATAGGTAGTATTAAAGGGAGTGGGGCTGGGTCAGGCTAGAACCAATTCGTAGCGGGGCATATAAACGTGTCGGTTTGGTCAGGTGCCTGATGGCTAACTACCTACACTGTGATTGCTCGTTTAATAAACATGTCAGACTCAAGCCAGTCCAAATTGGACCATAAACGTGTTGGGCTTGGTCGAGCCTACCGGTGCAGGCTCATAATTGACACCCTAGTTCTCACTCTTCCCTCTTTGACCATATGAACCCCTTGTATATGCACCATAAGATACCCTTTCTTTGCGCGTATCAGCTTGATGAGAGATGCCTTTACATATGAGTGGCGTGTGGATTCCCCTGCCATTAATTAATATAACAAATATTTTTCTCTTTTTTTTCCCCCAGTTGAAGAAGTCCTCTGCCTAATAGTAGCAAATGCTGAAGAAGACTTGCCTTCGAACAAATCCATGGCTTGAGTCCTAGGCCTATTGGGCCGGCCCATAGAGACGTTGGTTCCCTGGCTACCCCTCATCACTTCTTCACTTCATGACATTTCTTTATGTTTGCCCTCCATCATCGCTACACTCCAAGAGGATCGTATAACATTAGGAGAATGTTGTCTCACATTTTAATATTAATCCTATAAATAATGGCCATAGAGGAATGAATGGAATGGTAAACAGTTTTTAGGGGGGGAATATAAAAGGCAACGTGGCTCCTATGCTCAGACATAAAATGTGGTAAAATGACCACCACAACTCTCATGAAAGATAGAAATCTCATCATTATTGATGCTTCCACATGTGCTTCCATTAGCCCCAATGCTAGTACAAGGGCTAAGCTGCCTTTTAAGGAACCCTCTCTCAATCTCTCTAATTTTTATTTTCGTTGTTTTGTGTGCATCATTATGCACATTGCACATTGCACATAGATTTTATTTTCAAGATGGTTATATATATATACACTAGTAAAAAAAAAAAAGATATATATGTATATACACTAGTAAAAATATACATGCAAATGCACGTGGTGGTAGTCTCCTAGCTAAATATTTTCTTAAGACAAGACTATTGGGTCAATCCATTTGAAGCAAGTTCTGCAAAACTTAGTCACCAGATTTTTCAAAGTTTGTGTTTTCTAAAAACAAAATTAATCATAATTATTCTGAATACAATAGAGAAAATCCATAGATTAAGCAATACAATTCCCATAATAGAAAGGAGATGGGAACATGAAACATAAGAAACATATACCATGTCTTCCTCTACGAAGGTCCTGAGAATGACGTCCATCTCACAAATAAAATCACAAAACCAAAATCAAAACCAACATTTACACAAAACCAAAGACTGATTGATGAACAATCAGATTTTGCATAAGTACAAAATTTAATTTTTATGCTTGGTGAAAATAAATGGTCTGCACTATCAATTCTATTGGACTTTCAACAACCAATGTTCACTTAAAACAAAAATAAAGTTAAGTTTGGCAAACGTATCTTGTGGATGTGGAGTATCTGAAATTGATAAATACAGTGCTAGTGATCCAAGAGCAAAGGAAGCTGAAGTTGAGAAATTTTATGATATTGTAGTTGAAAAGAAATCTAAAATTGAGATATTCTGAGCTATTGTAGTAGAAGAGAAATCTGAAATTAAGAAATTCTGGGATATTGTAATTGTTTTTTGTCTTCTCTGTGGTATATATAAGGAAGGATAGTGTATTATAGAGATAATTTAAGAGAAATATGGTGTTATTAGTGAAGGATTCTATACAGTAAAAACTTTTAAAATCGATAAAAGATGATTGAGGGAAACCTTTTTCATGTAGTAAATCTCTCCATAGTTATTCACTCTCTCTCTCTCTCTCTCTCTCTCTCCTCCCCCCATATTTGTCTTTGTAAATCTCTCTATTTTTTATCCCCCACGATTAGTGAAAGGAAAACCAAGCCTATTGTGGGTTATTATGTGCCTTTTTTTTTAATCTCTTTTAATACTTAATAATTATAATTAATGATCCCACCGTTCTCCTCCACGTTTAAAGAGAGAGAGAAAGAGAGAGAGAGAGAGAGAGAGAGAATTTTTAGAGAGTTTATTATTATTATTATTTGCATCTTCCATTTTGAGGGGTGAGAGGATGAGTGAGAATTTTTTTTTTTTTAAATAATTATAGAGATTTAAATATGGAGAGAGAGAGAGAGATAATTATTTTTTTTTTCATCTTCCATTTTGAGGGGTTTTTTAGTCATTTGAAACTAAAGAGATAGAGATTTAAGGAAGAGTAATAGAAAGAATTACTTCCCCTTTCTCCTTCACGTGTAGAGAGAGAGAGAGAGAGAGAGAGAGAGAGTATGACGACCCAAGAATAGAGCAAGTACTGGACCTGTAATACCCTGCTTCTTAAACCCGGTCTGATTTCGCGGTTGAACCGATTTAACCATGCAGGAACCGAACCAGAGGGAGTTAGAGCGGGTTCCTTATGGGCTATGATGGCACGGGTGACCTTAAACACCGGCTGGCCCGACAAGTCCGAGCCAGTGCCAGAAGAGACGGGAGTGCCCAAGCCGTGTACATGCACCTACCATGAGGCCATGTATGGATAAAGCAGGTATTATAGCCGTATTTTAAGATATATACGTATGCTACACCGTATGCCAGGGGTGGGGTTCGTGCCGAGGCCCGAACTCAGTCAAAATCCCAAGTTTTGGCTCTCAGGTGGGTGGACAGGTGGTGCACCCACCCACCTGAGTGACCCATCCATGTGCACTATTCACTTAATTAGGAATTATATATATATCTTTATGTTTTTCTTTCTTTCCATTTATGTCACTCGTACGTTGGTGAGAATAGTAAAGAGGAGAGAGAAAAGAAAGGGAAGAAGAAGGGAAGAGAAGGAAGAGGAAGAAGGGAAGGATTTCAGCGGCGCCGAAGCTTGATCTTCCCATTCCGGCACCGGGAGAGTGATCTTCAACTCTAGATCTACAGTTAGAGGTAAGCAAAGTTGGATTTTGTGAACATTCCCATATCCAAGCTTTAAACCCTTGATTCGAGTATGGATTCTTGAGATCTTGTAGATCCCCTTTGAAAAGATGAATCTAAGGTTTAATAGATGATTTATGTGTTGATCTTGAAGGATTTGAAGAGATATTGACAAGGTGGAAGAAGCATTGTGGGTTTGAAGTGATTTGTAGGGTTTGAGGTGGTTCTTGAGCAAAGAAGGTAAGATGGGTTCCCATCACTTGAATCTAACCTAGATCTAGGTTAGAACTATCCTATAAGACCTTGAAGGTGTGAAGAATGGATGGGAAAAACCCCCATTTGATTCCCGAAAGAATGGAGAAAATGAGAAAGAAACAGGGTGTTTCCCGCCAAGACCGGTGGGTGCAACCGGTGGGCCCCTACCCACCTGTGGGCACCCACCTAAGAAGGCAGGGGGGCCATCGGGCACAACCGGCGGGCCCAACCGGCGGGCCAACTGGCGGGTGGAACCGGTGGGCCATACCGGTGGGCCCCTACCCGCCGGTCACAATCGGTGGGTAGGACCGGTGGGCCAGACTGCCCACCTGTCTGACCCACCCGCGTGGCCCCGAGGGTGATCCTTATGTCCGATTGAACCCAAATCGGATGTGTGACCTTCTTTTTACGTTCTAAACATGATTTTATCATCGGATTTCATTAATTTTGATCCTAAAATGGTGAAGTACTAACCCCTCTTAATTATGTTAGGTTCACCAAATCCTACCCGATTCACACTGGATCTCACCCGTACCGAACGGGAATCCTTGTACGCTACAGGTAAGTGGGGAGAGGACGTTTGGCCTTGTTCCAAGGCATTGTTTGGCATTCATTTAAATATATCTAGTCTAGTCATGCCATCATGAATATGCTATGTAGTCTAGTCATCCCACACATTGATGTGCATATGTGCTATGTTTACTTTCTAAATTCCAATTGAATGAGATGTTTATATGTTGAATGTGGGCATCATTGTGCATGTTGCATTGATAGACTAGATGCCGTAGTCGGCTTGAAGACGAGTGCATTGGTGGCCCGTGGAATGGGACACGGAGGCACTATGCAAGCGTACTATTGTCATATAGGAGTATGCAGTATTAGGATTTTCACCATCCCGTGCTACGACCCTTCCCAACAAGGGTTAAGGTGTTGGGTTATCATTTGGGGGGAAGCAGTGGTCGCGGTCGTCGGGTCACTGTGGCGGTTAGATATAACGCCCGATGGGTCATATAGGACAGTCGACAACCCCGGTGGTACATTCAAGAGGGCCAATCGTACTGCTTTTAAATTGCTGGAGTTAGCACCTTTATTTTCAGTAATTTACATTTCTGTTGAGAGCCGGTGGATGGCATTGTCTTTACTTTTCTGAGTACTCATGGTGGGCCTTCTCCGACAGCCCTATGGGCGTATCGCAGGAGGGATTTCGCGGCTCGTACCTAGAGTATACGCGCACTGTGGTTGTAGTAGCACTAAAACCGAGGACTTAGTAATGTTGCTTAGGTGGATGTGATTTAAAATGTATAGCATGGCATGTAGTGCTTATGATGTGTTGTGATGTGTGGACTGCTGTGTGGTCCATCTTTCTACTTACTGAGCTAGTGAGCTCATCCCACGTATACGCCCCTTTTTAGATGATTTTGCAATTCATACATCTGAGGAGCATAGGGTGGGTCCCACAGTCGAGTTTCCTGAAGAAGACTGGTGGACCCCTGAGGAGTTAGAGCACGGTACTGACTGCTCATGGGAGAGTTGTGCTGCGGGACAGCAGTTCTGAGGCCAAGTTGAGCTCCACCTTTGAGGCCGTGTTGAGCTCCATTTCTGAGGCCGAGCTGAGCTCTTCTATGTGATGCCGGGCTGGGCTCAACCCTTGATGCCGAGCTGAGCTCTAGCCTTGATATTGAGCCGAGCTGTGTACACTGATTGTTTTGGTGGATTTCCTTATGTACTTGATATTTGAATTTTATTCTTTTTGTGTAAATATCATGCCTTCGGGCCCAAATGTATATAATTATTATATCACTATCCGGGTGTCAAGTATTATGGGATTATTCACAGGTAAAACTTAGTCTTCTGCTGATCTGAGGATTTTATATTAGTTGTGCGTATGTTGTGGCGGAATACAGTATCTGATGATCCTGACAGGTTTGGGTTAACCGGTGTTAACTCGGTCACTGGCCCGATTCAGTGTGAACGGGGTGTGACAAACGGTGGTATCAGAGCGTGATGCTCTGCTCCACTCAAGCATACCATTAGAATCCCGTAGACTCTATAATAGGGAAATGGGGTTGTTTAAAGAGTAAAAGCCAAAGAATGGAGTATTAAAAAGGGTTGCATTATATGTTGCATTCATGGCATGCGTGAGTTAGATAAAAGGTAATTAGGTTGGTGATATAACCTATAAGTACTATTTGACGAAATTTGCAGCATAACGGCGTAAAATGGGATTTCCAAAAATTTACACAAAACCTATAAACAACAGATAATATGAAATAACAATGATCAAGTAGCAAATACACAATAAACTACAAGTTTCACATTTGATTCACCACAAAATCTTCCATAAATGAAACCAGTTACAGCGTAAATACAAGGAATGATAAGAAATGAAATATACAACAAGGTCTATGAAAAGGGAAAACAGGTAAACAGCTGGTGTGGCGAGCCAAGCCCTCTGTCTAAGTCCTGACCCAGCCAGAGGAAGGAATCCTCCAAGGTGGCCTGCCTCTCCAGGATGCGTTCCTCCCTGGAGGCACTCTCGTCCAGCCGTCTCAGTAGCTGAACCTGGCCATCCTGCAAGGCCCGTATGGAGGACACCATGCCCTCGAAGTCGTAGGCACCACTCCCAGGTGGTGAGGCTGCAGCTCTGGAAGAACTAGGGCCAGGACCTCTCGACTCCTGAGGCGCCTCCTCAGGGATGCCGCCACCCATCAGATCCTCCTCCTCGTCCTGAGGAACGTAGTCCTCATCCTCCTCACTGGACTCCTCCTCCATGTGGACATCCTCCATAGGGGCAGCCCTCCTAGCCCTACCTCTCTGAGCTCCTGATCTCGGAGGTGAATCCATGAGGGTCTGGAGACCCATCCTCAGGAGGTTACTCCGGTCAAACCTATCAGCCGGAGCCTTCCCCTCCTCGCCCCTCAAGTCCACCCCGAAGAACTCGAAGATCCTACCATAGGGGAATCCTCCATCCTCAGGGTGGAAAGTGTGGTGCTCCATCGTCCTGAGAATGATGTAGGGGAGGCACAAGTGCTGCCGCCTCCCTCTGCGGCCGTGAAGATGCAGAAAGCGATGAAAGCCGCCATGAAACCCACCTGGTTCCGATGACCTCCTCTGGGGAGCAGGTTGAACTGGACCAATCGGGCAAATAAGCGAACCTCAGGGTAGAAAGACGTCTCGGACTCCGGACGGGTGCTGCTACCGCAGATAGTCTCGTAGATGAAGTCCGGCGTCGCCAGACTCATGAACGGTCCCAGAGGCTTACTCCTCGGAGGACTGTAGTATCGGTGTCCAGCCACTGATATACCCAGGATGCTGGCCAAGGTGCCCACCGTCAACTGGATGTCCACCCCCTTCACCAAGCTGCTAATGGTGAACTCCCCGTACGGATACGACACCTCCAGGTTGCAATAGAACCGACGGACGAGCTGCTCGTAGCAGGGTCGGTCTACGTGAAGAATAGAGTCCCAGCCCAATGCTAAGAACCTCTCCTGAAGCCAGCCTTGTGGAAGTCCTCGACTACCACGGTCTTCTCCATCATCACTGACCCTTCAGGAAGTTAGGCCAGTTGGTGATGCCTCTGCACTAAGGAAGTGCTCCTCATCATAGTCTGAGGGTCAGACGGGCAGGTCGGTCTCCCTGTGCGAGGGGCTGAAGAGCTGGTCTCCGCACTCTTCCCTTAGAAGCGGTGGTCTTGCGTCGTACCAAGGATGATGGTCCTTTACCGGTGCGAGATGACATCCTGGCAAGAAGAAAAGAAAATAGGGTGAGTACAGCAAGGAAAATGACAGCAGCATTAAAAAAGGGGAAATCCAAAACCAAATTCATGCAAAATGGAAACGGCGACAAGCTAGGAATTATAGGGAACCTATGGACATGATGCACGGTAGGTGACAATGCAGAGAAACATGCCAAAACAGTAAAATGACAGCAAAAGCAAAGAGCATAAATAAAACGAGGGAATTCAAGTCCAATGCGCAAATTCGAAATGACATAGTAGTGGGGTCACGAAAGTGCAAGAACATACCCAAATAGACTATGGAGTTCCATGAATACAAGTATGGGATGAAAATCAAGGAAACCAATACCAAAAAGAGGGATTTTCATGGAAATACATGGGGATTCCAAGCATAATGGATGATTCATGAAATCTAAAGCATATCTAGGACAAATCAAATGGAATGCATCACAAAGGAGTTATCAATTGGAGAAAAGGAGAAAAAAATTTAAGAAACCCCAAATTTGGAAACCTAGGGCACGAATTGGGGTTTTCTCCAAATGAAGAGATAAAATTCCTATAAACTACAAATGACCACAGTAGAAGCATCATAGTCACATGGAAATACTATTCTATGGTGAAAAATATGAAAAGGAAACCTAAAAAGTAAACCTTATGCATGCATTCTACCCCAAATGGAAATTCTGAGAAAAGAAGAAGGAGGAACTTACTTGAAGGAGGGTGAGTTGACTCTTCTCTAAAGCGCCGAGTGGATGAGTAGACTCGCGAGTAGAAGCACCGAGGAGACCCCCAAGATCGCCCAAGTAAGAAAGGAAGAAAGAGAAAGGAGATGGGGAAAGAGACAAACAGAACAGGGTCTATAGGGCCATGTTCGTGTTTTTACACGGGCAAGACCGGCGGGTATAACCGGCGGGCCCCTACCCGCCAGTGCCACCCGTCGGTGTGAGGCACTAGGACCGGCGGGCCCCTACCCGCCGGTGTAGCCCACCGATTGTGAAAATTTAGAAATTTTGAAAAAAAAAATTTCCTTCTCTCCTCCTAGCATGATTACATTGATCCTCATTATTGATTATTATTCCTATGATTAATGTGCTATGGTCAAGTGGGACCATTGACATATCTGTTGGGGCCTTTGCCCTGTATCTTGGAATTAAGCTGCGGTTATTTACAGGCTATCATACAGTACCACACCTTATGTGATGGCATATGATTGTGTGCCGGAATCAATTCTACGGTGTTTAACCAATATGGTGTGTGATATGTTCCAGGTACAGGGATACGATGGTACGTACTAGATCCGGTAGTAATGCCCGAGGTACCTCGCGGGGTCCTCATCCGGTCGGTCGACCACAAAATCCCAGGAGGTCCCGCTCTCTGGGGCATACCTCATCTCCACTATCTCCCGAGACCCTTGGTCAGGTTGGGGCACATGGGGACCCACCTATGACTACACTCCCGGACCCTCCACCGGTCATTACACCGGGAGATGTTGCTACAATAATTCAGCAGTCCCAACAAGCTTTTCAGCAACAAATGCTTCAGCAACAGCAAGCATTTATGACTGCCATCCAGCAACAGTTGGACTTTTCTCAACCGGGTCAACCTCCCCGGGTACTCACTCCACAGGACCCACCTGTAGGGTTGGGAACGGGACCACAAGTGGGAGTTACACCCCCAATCCCACCATTCGGTGTTCCTCAATATGGGATGCCTCCTCCATACTCCTACTATCCTGCCTATGCTCCTAACTTCCCGACGACGAGTAATACGTCAAGGGTAGTGGAGTCATTCAAGAGGAACTTACCCCTGCTCAAGAAAGAGGAAAATTCTTGGTGGCAAGCCTCCAAGCCTATATTGTTGGCTGCTCATCCAGAACCCACTTGGGAGTAGTTCAAGGAGTTGTTCTTGGACAACCATTATCCGCGCAGTTTCAGGGACCGAAAGGAGACGTAGTTCATGGCCTTAACTCAAGGAGGTAAGACTGTCCTTGAGTACCAACAACAATTCGAGATTTTGTTCCATTTTACCCTAAGGCATATGAGGACAGCTGAAAAGAAGGCAGCAAGGTTCCTAAAAGGCCTAAAAGCCTCTATTGGGTCAGTACTTGAGGTCTTAGATTTGACCGAATATGGCCAGGTTGTGCAGAAGGCCAAGACCATGGAAGATAAGCAAAAGGGTGAACAGTCCCTCACCCCTGGACTGTGGAAGAGAACAAATCCATTCCCGGATATGGGAAATTCCTCCAAGGCATACCGCGGATCATACAGTTCTGGGCCTATGTATAGGCAGCCCTATAGGCCATCTAGCTACCCTCCTAGGCCAGCTGGTGGTTCGGGTTCCACCTCTTTTCGCCCGAACACTAGTGTTGCTGTCACACCCCGTTCCCACTGAACCGGAGCGGTGACCGGGTTAACACCGGTTAACCCATACCTGCCAGGATCATCAGATACTGTATTCCACCACAGCATACACACACTAACATCAACTCATCAAATCAGTGGAAGACTAAGTTTTACCTGTAATAATTCCCATATACCTGATACCCAAATGGCGATACCATAATTATATACATTTGGGCCCGAAGGCATGATATATACACAAAAAGAATAAAGTTCGAATATCAAATATATACAGGAAATCATCAAAATCATCAGAGTACATAGCTCGGCTCGGTATCAAGGCTGGAGCTCAGCTCGGCCTCAGAACCGCTGTCCCGCAGCACAGCTCTCACACGGGCAGTCTACGCCGTGCTCAAACTCCTCAGGGGTCTACCAGTCCTCCTTAGGAAACTCGACTGTGGGACCCACCCCATGCTCCTCAGATGCATGACCTGCAAAATCATCTAAAAAGGGGTGTACACGTGGAATGAGCTCACTAGCTCAGTAAGTAGAGAGGTGGACCACACACAACAGTCCACACATCACAACACATCATATGCACTACATGCCATGCAAATCATTTTAATCACATACACCTAATCAACATTACTAAGTCTTTGGTTTTAGTGCTACTACAACATGATGACATGACTAAATTAGATATAGTTATATGAATGCCAAACAAATGCCTTGAAATAGGCCAAACGTCCTCTCTCTCCACTTACCTGTAGCGTACAAGGATTCCCGTTCGGTACGGGCGAGATCCGGAGCGATTCGGGTAGGATTTGGTGAACCTAACATCGGTTTGGCCAGAACCCCTCTGGTCCTCTCAGGTGGGTGACACAGGTGGGTGGTCTACCCACCGGTCCTACCCGCCGGTTTTGGCAGAAAAACTCCAGTTTCTTCTCAACTTCCCCCATTCCTTGGGGACCCAAATAGGGCTTTTCTCAACCCAATCCTCGCACCTTTAAAGTCCCATAGGAGGGTTCTAGCTTAGATCCAAGTTAGATTCGAGTGAGGGGAACCATCTTACCTGCTTTGCTCAAGATGCTTCAAACCCTCCAAATCACTTCCAACTCACAATGCTCCTTCTACCTTGTCAATATCTCTTCAAATCCTTCAAGATCAACACATAAATCATCTATTAACCTTAGATCCATTTCAAAGGTGTTTACAAGATCTTAGAAACATACCGAATCAAGGGTTTAAGCTGGGTATGGAATGTCATAAAACCCAACCTCCAACTGTAGATCTCGAGTTGAAGATTACTCTCCGGCACCGGAATCAGGTGGGTGGGGTACCCACCTGTCATACCCACCCGATGACCGGGCTCGGACCTCGGCTCAAACCCCACCCCAGGCATACATTGTAGCCAACGTATATATCTTAAAATATAGATATAATACCTGTTTTATCCGTACATAGCCTTATGGTAGGTGCACGTACACGGTTTGGGCACTCCCGTCTCTTCTGGCACTGGCTCGGACTTGTCAGGCCAGCCGGTGTTTAAGGTCACCCGTGCCATCATAACCCATAAGGAACCCGCTCTAACATCCTCTGGCTCGGTTCCTGCATGGTTAAACCGGTTCAACCGCGAAATCAGACCGGGTTTAAGAAGCGGGATATTACATCAACCCTTACCCACCCTGACCCTGAATCAAGGTCAGAAATTTTAGGGCCGGGTTAGCCCTTAGGGCCAAAATTTTTGGGTCAGTACTTGTTTGGGATCAGGGTGGGCCAAGGACGGGCCTGGGCCGTCAGGGCAAAACTTGCACTCCTAGGTGTTAGGCACCCAATCTGCCCAGTTCAACCGATCTTCTTACTAGATGCTTGAGAACGAACATTTTCCACAATTATTACTATTCCACATGTATGGCTAAGTTATCACATATATATATATACATTAATTGACAAGTTGGTTGAGAAATTATACCTGAATTTAACCCCTATTTCAAGTCAAGAGGGGTGGGCCCCTGATTAGTATCAGCTCGGACTGTCTTTCGGATTCTCCTGGCTTAGGGGAAGATGGTCTTGACCTCCAACTTCCTTTCTTGAGAGATGTTGATTGTGATGGTATGTGGACAGGGTTTCGACTAGGAATGGTTACTTTCGTATTGGGATTGGGACAGAACTTCAGCTAGGGAAGGCTATTTTCAGATTTGGATTCGGATAGAGCTTCGCCTAGGGAAGACTATTTTCGGGCTTACGATGAAATGGCACTCCGGCAGAGCTTCGGCTAGGGAAGGCTATTTCTGGATTTAGGATGAGGTGGCACTCCAGTAGAGCTTTCGTTGGGGATAGGCTAAGTGAGGGCAAGGCTGAGGTGGCACTTCGGTAGAGCTTTCCCTAGGAATGGCTGTTTCTGGAAAGATTCCAAGGACACTCGGATAGGGGTTCAGCTAGGAATGACTATTTCTGAAAAGAAATGGGCTGACCTAAAAAAATATTGAAGAACTCCAAAGTCCCGAAGAACACTTTGAAGATCCGAACAGAGTTTCAAATCTTAACAAAGATCTCTTCGTAGACCCGAAGAACCTCAAAAGGGTGGGTTTCTATTTCAAGAACTCTCAAGAATGCTCAAGAACACTCAAGAACACTCAAGAATACTCAAGGGAGGTGGCTCAAGAACATGCTATTTTTGACTAAAAATTGGATCTAACTAATAATTTGGATTGAAGATTTTCAAGATCCTGGAGAACACTTTGAAGATCCAAATGAGTTTTCGGATCATGACGAAGATCGCTCCGAAGATCAAAAGAAAGTCAAGCGGGGGAAAGGAGGAAAATTTCACTACGAAATAGTAAAGGGGGATTCTGATGTGTTGGTCTGCTTTTTTTAAGGGAGGGGGTACTTATAGTTTTTTCCGGCCAAATAGGAGAGAGGGAATCCCTTTATCCAGTGGATGAAAGGGGAGCTCTTGCCTAAATTGAGGGAATAAGATTTTTGTCCAATGGGTAAAAGGGGGGAGTTGAAGGCAAAAATGGGTGGGGAGGACTTTTGTTCAGTGGGTAAAAGGGGGTTTTCAAAAAAAATGGAGGGGAGAGAAATTTTAGCATAAAAAGGTGGTTTTTGAAAAAGTAGGAGGAGAGAGAGATTTTAGCCAAAAAAAGGCGATTTTCAAAAAAGCAGGGGAAGAGAGAAATTTTAGCCGAAAAAAGGTAATTTTTAGAAAAGCAGGAGGAGAGAGAAATTTTAGCCAAAAAAGGTGATTTTTAAAAAAGCAAGAGGAGAGAGAAATACCAATCCCAGCCACTGACGGTGGTGCATGGGACCAGGCCAAAGTGCCCGAGGTATAGTTAGTTTAGGCAGGTAGTACGGGTGATGTCATGGGTGTGCGGGCAACATGTGCATGGTGCAGGCAAGGTGTGCGTGGCCATCTAGCAAGGGAACATATAGCATGCTATGGGGGCGAGCAGGCTGTGTGGTGGGGGTGCGTAGGCTATGCGGTGGGGGCACGCAACATGCTGTAAGGGCATACAGGCCAGGCTAGGCTGGCTTACTGGTTGGCTTGGTTGGGTTGGCTGGCTGGCTTAGCTTGCTGGCTGGCTAGTTGGTCGGTGTGCACGACATACATGTGGAAAAAAATAGATTTTCTAGGGAAGATTATGGGCAATTCGACTGTCTAATTTTGGCATACCATATATCATCAGAATCGTATTTTCGAGCACTATCCATCTGTATGGTCATCTTGACCGGATTCTTTTGTATATAAAAAGCAAAAATTGGACCCCCTTCTCTCCCACGTGAGGATTTCTAGGGTTTTAGGCCCGGGAGTATTTCCATCAGCATCTCTGTTGGTCGGAAGCTAGAAGTCGCATCCAAGATCTATATTTCGTCATAGCTCGGGAAGGGTGACAAAATTGGGTGTCTACAAAATGCCCCTCTTTGGCCGAGGCCTATGCCAACGGCCGAAAGGGAAAAGAAATGAACGACCACATTTTGTCACCCGGAGCATGTACTGCCGTCATCTTGCTCGGTTATGACTGAATTGAAAAATGCAACAGATAATATCTCCTAACTGCTTTGAAGTTAAGGACTTACCTGGGGCTGCCAATTGTGGAAAGGAATTCTCTACTCTTCCAATCCTACAAAAAAGGTTAGTACTTTGATCTTTGATTTTCCTTAGCTGGGCTTCACATGTGCCAGTTCATGGAATTTTGGTCTCCAGGCTGGGTCCTTTGACCCAATCTGGACTATCTGGGACTGAAGGTTATAAGAGAGGAATTCGCTACTTTTCCAATCCTGTAATAGGTAAAACACTTGATTCTTTGATTTTCCTTAGCTGGGCTTCACATGTGCTAGTTCAGGGAATTTTTGTCTCTAGGCTGGTTCTTTTGAACCAATCTGGACCATATGGTCTTCCAGGTGGGTTTTCTCGAACCGGGTTGGGCTATCTGGTTTTCCAGGTGGGTTCTTTTGAACCGGGCTGGGCTATCTGGCCTTGTCAATTACATGAAAGAAACTCACTGCTCTTTCCACCCTGTAAAAGATAATAACAATTGATTTGGATTTCTGATTTGAATTTTGAATTTTGATGCTTAATTTGGAATCTTTTAATTCCTGCTTTTGATTTGGAATTTTGTTCATTGATTTGGTTTGAATTTTGATGCTTGATTTGGAATCTTTTAATTCTTTGGTTCTTCTTTGAATTGAATTTGGACTTCTGAATTGGAATCCCAAAATAATTTTTTTTAATAAAATGGGCCCTCTCCCCTGTTCATTCTTTATTTTAGCTTTTCTGAGTGAAGTGAGTTCCTAGAACTCTCTGGTTTTTCTTGGAATTTTCCTTCCTGT
The DNA here is from genome assembly GCF_013358625.1 of Macadamia integrifolia. Classification (NCBI taxonomy): domain Eukaryota; kingdom Viridiplantae; phylum Streptophyta; class Magnoliopsida; order Proteales; family Proteaceae; genus Macadamia; species Macadamia integrifolia. The sequence goes on from NC_056569.1 coordinate 3,782,049, forward strand.
TTTTTGAGTTTTTCACCTTGTTCTTGAAGTTCTTGAAGATCTTCATCTTGTTCTTGAAGGAGGATTTAATTTGATATTCTTGTGGGCTTTTATGCAAATTGAGAAACTTTCTAGGGCTTCTTGTAATTTAGGAAAGTTTTTGGGGCTTTTGCAATTTTGAAAAATTTTTGGGGCTTTTATAGTTTCTAAAAATATAACTGAAAGGAGGAAGAGGAAGACTCTGGGAGAGGTCTAGCCTGAGAGTTGAAGCAGTCCTTCTCACAAGGATGAGGGCTTGGCCGACTGGTATTCCGGGCAGACTCTTCACAACAGCCGGAATCACATCTGCAACTCCATATGGGGTTCCTGGGTAAGTTTTTACATTTCGTTGATTATTTTGATCATCTTTTATTCCTGTTTTGTTGTTCTCTCTTTTTTTTTTTTATTTATTTATCGTATTGTTTTTGCTTTTTGCTGCTTTTTTTTTATTTCCATTAGCATAAGGGGAAGGAACCACCTACCTTGGCCTCCTATGGCCATCCGAATATGGTTTAGCCCTGGCATAGGATGCTCCCTCGTAGGGTGAAGGAGATGGTTGATGATACCTATCTGTGCAGGCTGGCCCTTATAGAGACCCAAAAGTTTAATCCGGCATTGGTGGGGGCCCTGATGGAATGGTGGGGGCCTTGATGGAGCGATAGTGGCCGAGTACTCACACTTTCCATCTTCCTGTTGGAAAGATCACCATTACGTCTATGTGCTTCTATGCCTTGACAGACATTCCATTTGGGGGTCGATCCATGACCCTGCCATGGAGTTTACAGATTTGACCAGTATCCCCACTCAAGCTGGCCAGACATGCATCCGCCTTGGGGAGATAGTGCCTGATGGTGGAAAGTCTGCCTGGGGGAGAATCTAGGCAACATGTCTCAGATAGCACGTTCCTTTCTGCTATTTTCCTTGGGTCAGTGCCTCTTCAGTGACCTTAGAGGGGGAGTAGATATCCGCCAGGTGTACTTCCTCAAAAATCTTCGCACAGTAGATTCCTGGGACTGGGGCGGAGCTGCCTATGCATATCTCATATGGTCCCTGGTCCTACTGTCCTACAGAGATAGGGGCCTTAAGGGGGCAGGCTACATTATCCAGGTAACTTTCCTTCTCATATCTATTTTCTTTCAGTCATTTGGTCTGCACTTTCTTACTTTGATTTCTTAAAACAACCTTGGTGTTTTGAGCACCTGGGAACTACAACCCCTAAACTGAGGGATCCTGAGACATTCTTCTTCCCCCTGGCCACAAAGTGGGGAGATAACCAGGTGGTCCGGGTCGGATGCCATCCTCCGGGGACCACTACTCATTCGCTTTTGAACGATCTCACTGAGGTATGCTATGTTTGACGCTAAAATTCTATTTTCCTGATGCTGTACTTACCCTTCCTTGGTTGTGCAGGTTACTTGGAGACCATTCCATGACCTTGTGTTTTCGGATTCCGAGAGAGTCACCTTGGCTCATCAATTGTCTGAGAATCGAGTTCTTTTCCAGGGCATATGGGGCCATGCCTAGTACTTAGGAGAGAGAATAGTACCCCAGTGGTTAGACATCGATCCACGCCCTTCTCCCGGTCTTCCTCCACCCACTATTCGTTGTCCAGAGATTGTCCCTGTAGACGAGATGAAGTGCTTGGCTAACGGAGTATGGGAGGACTCCTTTCTTGATCCGGATAGGGACTATGGAGCCTTCTTGGAGGAGGAGATAGTGTGCACCTGATGAGCACATTTATGTGTGAAATCTAGGGTAGTAGAACATGCATTTTACATATTTAGAATGGAGCTACCTTGGGTTTTACTCTCTTTTTGCAGGTTTTATATTTTCAAGGCCTTAAGGACTATCGGGCGCTATATCTTCAATTTTACACGTAAAGAGGTCCTATTTCTTTTCATGGTTACGAAGAGGATGAAATTCTGAGCAAGATGGACGTGTTCAATTAAAAGTACACATTCATTTGGTCACCCGTACAAATGATTATTCTTTTCGGGTCAGAAAAAGAATAATGGATCAGAACTGAACCGAGATGCAGAACCAGCCCGTTTGCAATTGTCCCAGAGGTACAAGGAATACTCCAAATACCAACAAGGATTGATGGACCACATCCTTAAGTGATTAAAGATTTGTTTTTGGTAACAACAACTACCTAGCGTAGTTGGTGAGCTATGGTGTACAAAATTCCCTTGCTCACCAAGAGGTCTCAAGTTCGAATCTCATGGTTGTTTTTTTTAGAGAATTTTGTTGAAGATTTTCTGCTTTTCACTCACTTAAAGCACTAAGGGCATGGAGGGGATTTCCACATCAAATTAGAAGCAAGCAAAATCGTGGAAGGGTTCCTGCGCAAGAAGAGAAGAGAAAAAAAGGAAAGAAAAAAAAAGAGGGAAGAAAATTGTCCCTTGGAGGGAGAAAAAGAAGAAAAATAAATTAAAAAAAAAAGGAAAGAAAATAAGCAAACAAATTATAGGAAAATTCTCAAAGTTTATTTTTCTCTTCTCTCTCCTCCACCTTAGCACTTTTGGTCTCAAAAGATCTTACAATCAATTGTGGGTTTCTCTCTTTTAGGAAAGAGAAAATTGTTACCCTACCTCTCCATTCCCTATAAATACAACTCATGTAAGAGGAGGGGAGACAATTCATTCTTCTTCTAGTTTTTTTTAGTTGCTCTCTCTTTCTCTTACTCTTTCTTTAGTTTTAGTTCTTCTTTATCTTTTCTTTAATCACTTTTGTAATAGTTTTTTTTTTTATTTCAATTAATTCAAGGACTCTTTTATTTTTATTCAGCCCTTTTTGTTTATGATTTATGCAATTGAGTTGTAATTTTTTTAAGTTATAGTTCTAGGCATAGATCTAGGTGACAAGATCACGAGTCGTGGAGCAATTGTTTTTCAAGTTCAAGCATTGATTCAAGCAAGTAGGCTCCTTCAGTAGTCTTCTCTCCCCCCTCTCATTCCCTCTTCTGACTACCTTTTCTTTCTTAATTTAGGATTTTTATTTTCAGTCGTTACATTATTGCTATCCCTTTTCCCCAAGGTTCATGGCTAGTGTATGTGTTGGCTTTGCCCCTCCTAGCCATAGAACCATCAATTTATTGTTTTTATTTTAATTGTCTCCCTTTCCCTAAAGCCAAGTAGAGTAACCCTTGTAAGAGTGTCTCTCTGGTCAAGTAGGGAAGCTCATATTATGATGCATCCCTCGGGCTAAGTAGAGAAACCTACGTGTGAGTCTCTCTCTAGCTTTATCCCCTTTCTTTTACTTTATTTTTATTTTAGTATTTTTTCCTTTATTTATTTATTTATTTATTTTTAATTGAGTGGGTTGTTTATTTTCAATTATTTATTTATTTAATTTTAATTGCGTGGCTTGCATCTTTAAATACTTAGATGACGAATGGTTAGGACGTTATTTTAGATACATATGTTTAGGACGGTAATTAGAATTAGATCACAACCATTAATTAGTTCACTTTCGCATTATTAAAAGAAATAAAAAATAAAGTGGCTGCTCTCCCTGTGTTCGACCCGTAGCTATATTGATCCGTACGCTTGCGGTTACATTTTAAATCTCAAACAAGTTTTTGGCGCCGTTGCCGGGGAGACAGTTTCATGTTATTTTCCACTTTCTTTTGGTAAATCGGAGTGCTTTGTTTTATATTTTTCCTTTTCTTTTATTGAATTCCTGAGAAGAACAACTTGCAATAATAGTTGTATCAGTGGAGGTCGCCATGCCTCACAGTATGATAAAGACAGGTTTCGCCCTGTAGCAGTACCTCAGGAATTGACCTGAGCAACCCCGGATCCCTACCGGTAAGCTCCCAAAAAGCCAAAAAAAAAATTCAAAAAAATCAAAAAAATCATTAAAAAATTTTTGCTATCCATTCTTTTGTGCTTGTCTTACTTTAGTTGTGGGTAGTTTTCTATTGCATGAGTGTTAGGTGGGTACATAATATTAAGAATCGGTTAGAAAGAAGAGATCCAACAAGTAGTGACCCTATACGTTTGCTCTCTTTAAAACCCTTCAATATGGGAGACCAACAGCAAAACCCTTCACCTAAATCTCTGAAAGATAGGTTCTACCCTACTAGAACAGCCCAACCTTCCTGTATAGTTCTACCACAAGCCCAGGGCAATAATTTTGAACTCAAATCTCAATACATCACTATGTTGCCCCACTTCCATGGGTTGACCTCTGAGGATGCATACCTATTTCTAAGGGAATTTGAAGAGGTATGTGTTCTAATTAAGATCCAACAAATTTCTGATGATGCTGTTAAGCTTAGGTTTATCATTTTTGCATTGAAAGACCAAGCTAAGAAGTGGTTGTATGGGTTACCCACAAATTCCATAACCTCATGGGAATAGTTCACAGTTGTCTTCCTTAAGAAGTTTTTCCCAACTCACAAGACCAATAAGCTTAGAAGTGATATCCTTCAGTTTAGGCAAAAGCCTAGTGAGTCATTTTCCAAACTTATAGAGAGATTCAAGGATCTACTCCAAGAATGCCCTCACCATGGCCTAGACCTATGGCATTTATGTTAAATAATTTATGAGGGTATTGATTACCCAACTAAACAAATGATAGAGTCTATGTGCCTTGAGGGATTCACATCCTTTACAGATGAAGGAAAGGCATGGGAATTCTTACTTGACTTAGCTGCAAAACCCGTGAGTGGGAATCAACCCAAGAGAGTGAAAGAACCATAGGAGGAAAAGATATTTTGTGGATGGGATAGTAGCAAGGAAGCCCATTTGGATAGCCTAATCAAGAGGATTGAGGCTATTGTTCCTAGAGAGCCATCATCAGTCAATTTGGTTAAGATTTGTGCTTGGTGCCAGTCCCCTGGACATGTCATAGAAGAATGCCCCAACACCTCTGGGGGCACTTCTAATGATAGTGTTAATGCCTTATACCAGAATAATCCATATAGTAACACCTACAATCCAGGATGGAGAAATCACCCAAATTTCTCTTGGAATCAGGGCAACCAAGCAGGACCTTCCAATTTCTATAATCAAGGTCAACCTGGACCCCAAAGGCCTCCCTTTGCACAACAATCTTTTAACCAAAATACTTTTCCTAAGTCAAATGTAAGACCTCAGGCGAGCTTTCCTAGGGCCCCTCTCCTATCATCTTATCAGCAACCCCCTGGGTTTACCAACACTGGAGAGGCAAGTAGAATAAGTGACTTGGAAAAAAATATGGCCCTCCTCATCACAAGCCATCAAAATCTTACGAGAGAACTTACCCAAGTTGTCACAATTATGCGTGAGAGGGAGAAAGGAACTTTACCCAGTCAACCAGAGCCTAACCCTAAGCATCATCAGCCTGTTAGTTCACAAGGACCAACTAATGCACCACTGAATATAGTACAAGGTCAGACCCAACAAGGGCCCTCTAACCAATGTAATGTTGTTTATGCCCTTAGGAGTGGTAGAGAGTACCAACAGAGTGTTTCTAAATCTTCCCCATCTATTACTCCTATTAACTCTTCTTCAGTGTAGGACACAAATGTGCCTCTTGTTCCAGGTTCGTCTGATGAACCTAAATATTTTTCTGAAACTAAAGATGATTTGGTTGAGGAAACAAAAAATGATTCTTCTGAACAGGGGCAAATCCCTAATAGTCCTTATGTTCATCCTGTCCCATTTCCTAATCGCTCGGTAAACAAAAAGAAGACTGCTTCCATGGACAAAATTTTAGAAGTCTTCAAAAAGGTAGAAGTGAACATCCCTCTTTTGGGTGCCATATCCCAGATCCTCGCCTATGCAAAGGTACTGAAAGATTTGTGTACTCACAAACGTATCACTAGTGTGCCCAAAAAGGCGTTCTTGGCAGGTAACATTAGTTCCATAATTACTCAGCCTATAGCAGCCAAGTATAAGGATCCAGGGAGCCCTACCATATCTTGTGTCATAGGCAACACCTATATTGAGCATGCCTTACTTGACCTTGGCGCAAGTGTGAATCTTTTACCTTACCATGTGTACAAGCAACTAGGATTAGGAGAATTGAAAGCCACTAGAACTACGCTTCAGTTGGCTGATAGGTCTGTTAAGATTCCTAAAGGGATGGTTGAAGATGTCTTACTAAAGGTGGGGGAATTTATTTTCCCTGTTGATTTCATTGTGTTAGATACTAGACCCTTCTCAACCAAGGATGAGATCCCAATAATTCTAGGAAGACCATTCTTGGCTACAAGTAACGCATTAATCAATTGTCAGAATGGTTTCCTAAGATTATCTTTTGGTAACCAAACTGTTGAGTTTAATATGTTTAGGATTGGCAAGCAACCACATATGGAAGAAGAGATCAATATGCTTGAGGATTTTTTGGATTTTTCTGATGATTTAGTTACCAACTTTGATATTGATTTTGATTCAGAATTCCAAGAGTGTATGGATGAGTAGGATGATGATAGTAAAAATTTCTTTTCTGAAGTCTTGAGTCTTCACACACTCATGGAGCCCTTAGGACCCCTTTCCAATTCCATTCCCAAACCTTCCATAGTTGAGCCCCCTAAGCTAGATCTTAAGCAGTTGCCATCTAATTTGAGGTATGCTTTCCTAGGTCCTGACCAGACTCTTCCTGTAATAATTTCTTCAAATTTGACTTCTAGCCAGGAAGAGGAGTTACTTAAAGTGTTAAAAGATAATAAGGAAGCCCTAGGTTGGACCATAGCTGATATCAAGGGTATAAGCCCTTCTATTGTGCAACATCATATGCATCTTATGGAGGATTCCAAACCATCCACGGAACCCCAAAGAAGAGCTAACCCAGTGATGATGGAAGCCATTAAGAAAGAGATCCTAAAGTGCTTGGATCATGGAATAATTTATCCTATTTCTGACAGCCAATGGGTAAGCCCAGTTCACGTAGTGCCTAAGAAGTCTGGTGTGACTGTAGTTCCTAATGCCAACAATGAGTTGATCCCTACCCGTGTCCAAATAGGATGGCGAGTGTGCATAGACTATAAGGAAGTTAAATGCGGCAACTTGGAAGGACCACTTCCCATTGCCATTCATTGATCAGATGTTAGAGAGGTTAGCTGGACATGAATACTATTGTTTTCTTGATGGATATTATGGCTATAACCAAATCCCAATTGCTTTAAAGGACCAGCATAAGACTACTTTTACTTGTCCATATGGAACATTTGCTTACAGGCGTATGCCCTTTGGGCTTTGCAATGCCCCTGCTACGTTCCAAAGATGCATGATGAGCATTTTTTCTGATATAGTCGAAAAATTCTTAGAAGTATTTATGGATGACTTTTCAATTTATGGGAATTCCTATTCTGAATGTCTTCATCATCTTTCCCTTGTTTTGAAAAGGTGCATATCTAAGAATTTGGTTTTGAATTGGGAGAAATGCCATTTTATGGTTAAATCTGGTATTGTTTTAGGCCATGTAATATCCAAGGAGGGAATTAAGGTAGATAGAGCCAAAGTGGATTTAATTGATAATTTACCACCTCCTCAATCTGTTAAGGATGTCCGGTCTTTTCTAGGGCATGCAGGCTTTTAAAGAAGGTTTATTAAGAACTTTAGTCAGTTAGCCCGACCTCTCACTTTATTACTTGTCAAAGATCAGACTTTTGAGTTTTCCAAAGAGTGCCTAGAATCATTCAAGCAACTTAGGAAGGAGTTGACCAATGCACCCATTGTTCAGCCACCTGTTTGGACTGAACCTTTTGAACTGATGTGTGATGCTTCAGATTTTGCCATAGGAGCAGTTTTGGGTCAAAGGATTAATAAGTTGCCTATTGTCATTTACTATGCTAGTAGGACCTTAAATGATGCACAACTCAATTATACAACCACTGAAAAAGAATTTTTAGCGGTTGTGTTTGCATTAGAAAAGTTTCGGTCTTACTTAGTTGGTTCACATGTGGTGGTGTATAATGATCATTCTGCCCTCAAATACCTAGTTCAGAAGAAGGATGCCAAAGCCCGTCTCATTAGGTGGGTTTTACTTTTGCAAGAGTTTGATTTAGAAATTAGGGATAAGAAAGGAGTTGAAAACCTAGTTGCAGACCATTTATCCCGGCTTTCCAATTCCTTGACTGTTGATTCTCCAGTCAACGAGAACTTTTCAGATGAACAATTATTTGCAATGTCTAGTGAACCATGGTTTGCTGACATTGTCAACTTCTTAGTTTTAGGTGTGACTCCGGATCACTGGTCCACTCAAGATAAGTATAGGTTTCATTCCCAAGTTAAGCACTTTTTCTGGGATGATCCTTATTTGTTTAAGATATGTCCGGATTAGATTATCCAACGATGTGTTCCTGATCATGAGCAACATTCCATTCTCTCTTTTTGTATTGATCATGCATGTGGTGGACACTTTGGACCTAAGAAGACTGCCGCAAAGGTTCTCCAATGCGGTTTTTATTGGCCCACTATTTTTAGAGATGCTTTTGATTTTTGCAAGGCTTGCCCCGCCTGTCAGTCTTTTGGCCGTATCAATAAGAGGAACATGATGCCCCTCAACCCTATTTTGGTAGTTGAGATCTTTGATGTTTGGGGCATCGATTTTATGGGACCATTCCCTAATTCCTTTGGGAATTTGTACATATTTTTTGCCATTGATTATGTTTCTAAATGGATAGAGGCCATACCTTGTAAATCTAATGACCACAAAGTGGTGGTCCAGTTTCTCAAAGAGAACATTTTTTTTCGCTTTGGTGCACCACGTGCAATAATTAGTGATAGGGGTACTTATTTTTGTAATCGGCCTTTTGAGGCCCTAATGAAAAAGTATGGGATCACCCATAAGTTATCTACCCCTTATCATCCCCAACCTAGTGGCCATGTGGAGGTGTCTAATAGGCAGATCAAACAAATCTTGGAAAAAACTGTTAATCCCAACCGTAAGGATTGGTCCCTTAGGCTTATTGATGCCTTGTGGGCCCATCGGACTGCATTTAAGACTAACCTTGGCCAGTCTCCCTACCGTTTGGTGTATGGGAAAGCTTGTCACTTACCAGTTGAGTTGGAGCATAAGGCCTTTTGGGCCATCAAGAAGCTTAACTTTGATTTGTCTTATGCGGGAATTCATCGTAGGCTCCAACTATCTGAGTTGGAGGAACTTAGGAATGATGCCTATGAAAGTTCTAGGATTTACAAGGAAAAGACCAAAGCTTTCCATGATAAGCACATTCTGCGCAAATCTTTTGCAATTAGTGATAAAGTCTTATTGTACAACTCTCGATTGCATCTTTTCCCTGGTAAGTTTAGATCCCGATGGGATGGCCCGTTTATTGTCCATAATGTATATCCCCATGGGGCTGTGGAGATTTTGAATCCAGGAACATGGGTAATTTCGAAGGTTAATGGTCAGCGTTTGAAACCGTTCCTCGAGTTTCCTACTACTAGTAGTGAAGAGGTCATGGATCTCCATGAACCTTTTTACACTGATGACTAACTTTTAATCAGGTATGACCCCCTTGCATTATCTTTGTTTTTAATTCTTTCCATGCATTGAGGACATTGCATGACTTAAGTGTGGGGGAGGGAAACCAGTTTTTTTTTTTTTTTCACTTTGTTTTGTTTGTTTTTCTTTTTATTTTTGAGCTTGCTAAGGATGAAGTCCTACTTTGGCTTTTGGCTAATGATCATACCATTCGGTTGCTTGATGTATGAAAATAAAAGTTTTGACTAAGTTACCCATTTTGAACGTATAAAACCCTATTGAGAAGAAAGAAACAAGCATGTGCCTGAGATGGGACTTTCTTTTGAAAATAAGAGACCCTTGTTTTATGGTGATGGACCATATGTAAGTCTGTGGGTTCCTTGTACTTTTGATTTGGAGTTGAGACCTTCTTTTTAATTTGGCATGGGTTGACAAATGCACAATTTTAAATGATATGTGAAATGTGGTATAAAGAAGAATAAGAGTTGATTCCCTTGGAACTAGACAGGGCATTGCGCCTCAGGACGCGTGGTGTCTTGATCGAAATTCCTTGGGAGGAAACTTCTGAAGTAACTCTAGCATCACTGCCTTTGTGGACATATGCAAAAAGTGAAGCTACATAGTAACTTGGGTGTCTGGTGTTTGCTCCACCATGTCATTTAGGCCAAAAGTAGTAGAGTAGAATAGAGTTTATTAAGCAGAAAAAAAAGAGAAAAAAAATGTGCAAATGTCATCATTGCTTGATAACATGTTTGGTCAAAAACACTCCAATGCCTTAGTCATTGGTTCCCTATTTCTTCACAAGTGGTTTTGCCTTAAGATAAGGATGTTTTGGAAGAGACAAGGTGAGTTCCAAATTAAGAAATATGCTAGTGCCTGGAATTGATAAAGGGTAATAAAAGTTCAAGTGTGGGGGTCCCTTGTAAGAGAAATTATCTTTGCTCCGGATCGGTATGAGCCTTACCTTTAGCAGTTGGGATTTTTTATTCTGAATTTTGGGTGTATATTCACTGCAAACACCCATGAGACACAACTCGTCCACTAGGGGTGACCTAGGGGTTTAAAGGCTTGTTGCACATGCTAAGTGCAACCGTGATTCCTACGAAAGTGAGTTAGGTTTTTTTGTCTTTATTCTTTTTCTTTTTGTCTTGCTCAAGGACTAGCAAAGTCTAAGTGTGGGGGAATTCTGATGAGCACATTTATGTGTGAAATCTAGGGTAGTAAAACATGCATTTTACATATTTAGAATGGAGCTACCTTGGGTTTTACTCTCTTTTTGCAGGTTTTATATTTTCAAGGCCTAACTATATCTTCAATTTTACACTAAAGAGGTCCTATTTCTTTTCATGGTTACGAAGAGGATGAAATTCTGAGCAAGATGGATGTGTTCAATTAAAAGTACACATTCGTTTGGTCACCCATACAAATGATTATTCTTTTCGGGTCAGAAAAAGAATAATGGATCAGAATTGAACCGAGATGCAGAACCAGCCCATTTGCAATTGTCCCAGAGGTACAAGGAATACTCCAAATACCAACAAGGATCGATGGACCACATCCTTAAGTGATTAAAGATTTATTTTTGGTAACAACAACTACCTAGCGTAGTTGGTGAGCTATGGTGTACAAAATTCCCTTGCTCATCAAGAGGTCTCAAGTTCGAATCTCATGGTTGTTTTTTTTTGAGAATTTTGTTGAAGATTTTCTGCTTTTCACTCACTTAAAGCACTAAGGGCATGGAGGGGATTTCCACATCAAATTAGAAGCACGCAAAATCGTGGAAGGGTTCCTGCGCAAGAAGAGACGGGAAAAAAAAGGAAAGAAAACAAAAGAGGAGAAATAAAGATTGTCCAAATCTTCTCTCTCCTCCACATCATCACCCACCAAAAGATTGTCCAAATCACATAAATCAAGAAGAAAATCGTCCCTTGGAGGGAGAAAAAGAAGAAAAATAAATTAGAAAAAAAAAGGAAAGAAAATAAGCAAACAAATTGTAGGAAAATTCTCAAAGTTTATTTTTCTCTTCTCTCTCCTCCACCTTAGCACTTTTGGTCTCAAAAGATCTCACAATCAATTGTGGGTTTCTCTCTTTTAGGAAAGAGAAAATTGTTACCCTACCTCCCCATTCCCTATAAATACAACTCATGTAAGAGGAGGGGAGACAATTCATTCTTCTTCTAGTTTTTTTTAGTTGCTCTCTCTTTCTCTTACTCTCTCTTTAGTTTTAGTTCTTCTTTATCTTTTTTGTAATCACTTTTGTAATAGTTTTTTTTTATTTCAATTAATGCAAGGACTCTTTTATTTTTATTCAGCCCTTTTTGTTTATGATTTATGCAATTGAGTTGTAATTTTTTTAAGTTATAGTTCTAGGCATAGATCTAGGTGACAAGATCACGAGCCGTGGAGCAATTGTTTTTCAAGTTCAAGCATTGATTCAAGTAAGTAGGCTCCTTCAGTAGTCTTCTCTCCCCCCTCTCATTCCCTCTTCTGACTACCTTTCTTTCTTAATTTAGGATTTTTATTTCAGTCGTTACATTATTGTTGTCTCCCTTTCCCTAAAGCCAAGTAGAGAAGCCCTTGTAAGAGTGACTCTCTGGTCAAGTAGGGAAGCTCATATTATGATGCATCCCTCGGGCTAAGTAGAGAAACCTACTTGTGAGTCTCTCTCTAGCTTTATCCGCTTTCTTTTACTTTATTTTTATTTCAGTATTTTTTTCCTTTATTTATTTATTTATTTTTTTAATTGCGTGGGTTGTTTATTTTCAGTTATTTATTTATTTAATTTTAATTGCGTGGCTTGCGTCTTTAAATTCTTAGATGACGAATGGTTAGGACGTTATTTTAGATACATATGTTTAGGACGGTAATTAGAATTAGATCACAACCATTAATCAGTTCACTTTTGCATTATTAAAAGAAATAAAAAATAAAGTGGCTGCTCTCCCTGTGTTCAACCCATAGCTACACTGATCCGTACGCTTGCGGTTTCATTTTAAATCTGAAACAGCACCCCTCTTGGTCCCAATGGTCTAGTGGTATGTTACCCTTTTTTGAGTATTTCCTACAGATTCTTCCTTGTTTTGGTCTTGACTAATGTTCTTTCAGGGGAGAGTGAGACGTGTAGATCCTTCTGCTATTCGATTACATGCTAGTGCTACTGATCCTTCACAAACAAGGCCACCAGTGCCGGTGGGTCTCTTAGGGTTTCTAACGTCCCCTTTCATGGCTTCCCTACCTAGACCTATCCCAATGCGGCCAACCCCAGTCGCCCTCATCTTCTGGAGCAGTACACAGATGTAGATGCTTCCCTTGGGCTGCCTATTCCTTATGATTATATGAGTATCTAATCATTTTCCAATTAACTCTTGACTTCTTTTGGCTGATATGCTCTTTCTCAGGTGTCCCTGAAGGTCTATGCTGAGATTAGGAGGATGCACTATGGCCTGTGTGAGGTGATCGTTGCCAAGGATCGGGAGATTTCTCGATAGGGTTCACTGATTGAGGACCTGAACCAGAGGCTAGAGGAGGTTGGAGTAGCATCTGTGGATTCCTCGATGCTTCATGAGGATGGTTCAGAGTACGGTTCAGATGATGGCTTCTGACCCATAGGGATTTGTTCCTGTATTTCCTGCAAACACAAACACATGGATATTTTCTTTCTTTTTTCTTTTTCCCTCCCCTTGTTTGTTCATTATTTTATTTTAGCATCTCTATGAAAACCTACTTTTAGCACAAAGAAAATATTTATTCCCCTTTTTTTTTTTTTTTTGCTTGCAATGCTTAGGCGCAATCAATTCCATAACTCAAGTAATAATTAGAATAATTGGAATAACACGAAAATTCAAATACTTCCTCATTCCATTACCAAGTGAATTTCATGAAAAGGGGGACAACTTTCCTACCACAGACGGGATAGGTAAATAACAAGGTGGGGAGACAACTCTTGGGGTAGGTGGAAGTTCACTAACTCCTCTGGGTCCATTGCCTCAATCCCATATTGTCGGCTGATGTACGTAGGCAAATAAAAAGATATGTGAGTCAATCCCATCAATCTAACATAGTTGTGGCCAGGGGTATTCATCAAAAAATCTTCTTATGGCTTCCCTGGGAACCTCCATGCGATATCTTGCACAGTTCTTTCCTACAGGTACTTTTCCCAATCGGTGATAAGGTTGAATTCCAGAACTTCTCTCTTATCCCAATAATAAAAAACTCCTAGTGGGCTTCCCCTTAATGGCGTGGTGAGCATCAGTTTCTCGAGGAGCCAAATTTGAAAAATAGCAGGACTCCCTTGATAATGATCTAGTTCAAATCTATGGCCATAGCTCATGTCATCAAATCCCTTGAATGTTTCTGCAAGAACTGTAGGGTCGATGACACCTCCCTTCTTCAACTGTTTTACTACCTCAATCAGAACAGATGGTGCACCATGCCCTGGAGTGTAGAGAACATAATGAGCTATCATACAAAGTAAATAAGCATCCAGGGATCGCTGCTGATGGATTCCTCCCATTGGTAGATATTGGATGAAGATCTGAGCCACCTTCAGAATGTCGATCTTCCCATACCTGACAAACTACTTTACTTTTTCTTCTTTCCATCCAAAGAAATCCTAAATTTCCTCTAAGCAATAATTCTTCAATGAGGGTTGGAACAAACTGCCTTTGGTTGGAGATAGCATATAAACCCGAAATTCTTCAAGAGTTGGGCAAATCTCTGCTAATCCAAACCGAAATACATGCAGGTTGGCATCCCAGTGTTGAGGCACCTGTTAGAGTAGTTGGTGATGTAGCTTCACACATCCAACTTGGCCAAGAAATGACACATTCATGGATTCCAGCAATCCTGGTGCCCTCATATTTATGTCTAAGGTCCATTTCCTTAATGTCTTATCCAATAAGCCCACGAATTTTCTTGAAACCAATACAAACAACGAGATATGATGATTTATCAAAGCATTACTCATTAGCTAAGGATTCAAACAAGTCTTTACTGCTGTTGCATCAAGTTCTTCTTTTTTTCTTTTGACTTTGACTGATCAAGGGTGGAGAATAAACTAGCCTTGATAAACTGGTGCCAGGTGGCAATTTTCTTTTAGGGGATAGAATACTGGATAAGAATGGACATACCATAGGTGAATGATAGATACCTAATGGCCTTACATGCCAAATGGTGATTCTTGGGGGATAGAATCCTGGATAAGAAGTGACGGACCAATGGGTGGATGACATATATCTAATGGCCTTTCATGCCAAATGGCGATTCTTGGGGGACACAAACTATGATGATCTTTTAAGATACCTTAATTATTAATTTAGGAACCAATTTATTGCCTTGAGATGGTTGCGACCCCACTTGCACATGTCAAGTTTCCTATGTATCCCTTAAAAGAAATTAGGTCTGACGTAGTTTAGGCTATTCACCCATTCAGACATAATATTTCTTAAGTTGATCCATGTTGACCAATCCGGGTATTTCTTCGCCGTTGTGGTCTATGAGCTTCATAGTCTTGCTTGGTAGAATTTCTTTGACAGTGAATGGGCCACTCTAGTTGGGCCTGAATATTGCTCTTGGGTCATGAATTGGGGCTCTTTGTTCCCAAAGAACAAGTTCACCCACCTCTATGTGATGGGGCTTCACATTCTTAGCTAAAAGTTGAGCTCATCATGTCTGAACTTCACCCATTCGCCTTCAGGTAGCTGATTATCAAGGAGTATCCTTAGGGATGGTACCAGGATTTCCATGGATAGAACTGCCTCAACCCCATATACCAAAACAACCCCATCAAGGATCGTACAGAAGTCCAGTATGCCCATAAGGCAATGTGTAACTTATCAGCCCAATCGGTATATGTTTTCACCATTTTCTGTAGGATGACTTTGATATTCTTGTTGGTTACCTCTACTGCCTCATTGGTCTACGACCTATAAGTGGTAGATCGATGCCTTTTGATACCGAACTTTGTGCAGATTTTGTCGGTCTTGCCCCAAAAATGGGATCCCTGATTTGATATCAATTCTTGAGGTACTCAATTTCACACAATGATATTTTCTTGGATGAATTTGGCCACCTTAGCAGATGTGAGGACTGCATAGGCCTGAGCTTCTACCCACTTGGTGAAATAATCAATGGCTACCAGGATGAACTTATGGCCATTGGATGCTTTAGGGTTGACTTTTCCAATGATATCGATGCCCCAAGTGGAGAATGGCCAAGGTGAACTAAGCGAATGCAGCTCGGTTGGCGGGATATGTATGATGTTATCAAATATCCGACACTTATGGCATTTTTTGACAAAGTCCACACAATCTGCTTCCATTGTGTTCCAATAATATCCCAGCTTGAGGATCTTCTTAGATAACTTATTGGCATTCATGTGGGGTCCACAAAGATCTTAATGAATTTCTTCCATGATAGTTGTAGCTTGTTCCTCATCTACACACAACAACTGTATTTTCTCATAGGATCTCTTGTATAACAAATCCTCTTGGAGAATAAACTGGGTGGCATATCTCCTAAAAAACTTCTTCTCTCTGTTAGTTGCTTCAATTGGGTACTTCCTTTCCCTGATGAAATCCACTATGTGAGTAAACCAAGACTCACCATCCACAATGAGAGGGTTTACAGAATTCTGATAAATGGGCCTACTTCTTTGTTTTACCAAAAATGGTTGGACTTTAGCCATAGGGTTGCACTCTACTGTAGAAGCCAAGGTTGCAAGGGCATCAACAAACCTATTGTTATCCCTCTAGAAGTATTCGTATGAGATCTTCTCAAAGTGTTCAATCACCTTTTCCAGATGTTCTTGATATGGCTTCAACTTTTCATCTCCAGTTTTCCACTTTCTTTGCGTCTGACAAATGACAATGGATGAATCTCTGTAAACCTTGATCCTTTTCACCCCAATGGTTAAAGCAGTTTTTAGCCCCAAAGCACAGGCTTCATATTCTGCAATATTGTTGGTACAGGGGAAGTCGAGGTGAAATGATGAAGGAAAATAAAGGCCATCAGGAGTGACTAGCATTATTCCTATGCCACATCCCTTTTGATTGGCTACTCCATCAAGGAATAACTGCCATTCATTAACTGTATCTTCTTCCTCCATTGCTGCGATTCCTTTATCGAAAAAGGCATCATCTAAGGATCTTCCATCTTCTGTGGGGTGAGCAGCGAAATGATCAGCTATGGCCTGGCCCTTGATAGATTTCTGAGTAATATATGTGATGTCAAACTTTGATAGCAAAAGTAACCAACGGGCCATCCTTCCTGTTAAGGCTGGTTTCTCGAAGAGATATTTGATGGGATCCATCTTTGAGATCAAGTGCACCAGATAGGAAACCATGTAGTGTCGCAACCTTTTAGCTGCCCAAATCAACGCAACACAAGTTCTTTCCAAAGATGTGTACCGGGTCTCATATTACAGAAACTTCTTGCTGAGGTAATATATGGCAGGCTTTGCTTCCTTTTCTGTTTCCTTCTGTGCTACCAAAGAGCCCATGGAATATTCTCCCATGGATGGATACAACAGAAGTGGTTCTCCTTCCACTGGTGGTGTCAATACTGGTGGGTTTATAAGGTACTCCTTGATCTTATCAAATGCTTATTGGCATTGGTCATTCCATTCCGTGGGCTTATCCTTCTTCAGTAGCTTGAAAATTGGTTCACAGATTGTGGTCAACTGAGCTATGAATCTGCTAATATATTGGATGTGACAAAGAAATCCTCGTATTTTCTTCTCAGTCCGAGGTGTGGGTATTTCCTGAATTGCCTTGATTTTGATAGGGTCGACTTCAATGCCTCTTTCACTCACCAAGAAGCCTAACAACTTTTCCGTCGTTGCCACGAACACAAACTTCAGCTGATACTTCTTGATTCTTTTGAAGAATCGCCTTAGTACGGGAATATGCCCTTGCCGATCTTTTGACTTTACTATCATGTCGTCCACATAGACTTCCACATCTTTGTTCATCATGTCATGCAATATGGCCGTGGTAGCTCTTTGATAAATTGTCCTGGCATTTTTCAGTCCAAAAGGCATCATGTTGTAACAATAGGTTCCCCACGGAGTGGTGAAGACTATTTTTTCACAATCCTTTGGCTGCATACTTATTTGGTTGTATCCCGAGAATCCATCCATGAATGATAACAAAGCATGCCCCGCCGCATTATCTACCAACACTTCAATGTGGGGTAATGGGAAGTCATCTTTAGGGCTCACTTTGTTAAGATCTCGGAAGTCCACGCACATCTGTACCTATCCATATTTCTTTGGTACTGGTACAATATTGACCAACCAATGTGTTGGGAAACATGTCCACACTCCTTGCTATGTTTTGGTGTTAACAAATAAACATACGTCTTTAACTTGGTTTGATAAAATGTGATTAGCTTGAAGAAAGTGTAATTAGTTTGAAGAAACACTTAGAAGGTCGAATTAAGACATCAAGGTTTGAACTCATGCAGACATGACCTTGAAGCTTAAAGACATTCAAGACCCAAGATAATAAAGACATTCAAGACCGAAGATGAAGACATCAAGACCCATAATGATGAAGATATCAAGACCCAAGATGAAGACCATATGATAGAGAATATATTTTGTAATTTGTACACACATTGCATATGCACGCACCTCATGCATTATACTAGAATGACCTTAGGTGGTAGAGTGCAATATGCTCTAGTTAAACTATGAAAACAGATTAACCTGACTCAAGGGAATTTTGGGCAATCTTAAAGTCGGTATTAGGAGATGAAACCTTCGTAGAAGTTGTAGGAAATTGAGTCGCGATTCCAAAGTAACTAATCCCAGGTCAATCTGAGGTCAGACCAAAAAGTTATGGTCAAAACACTGATGATGATAGCATTCTGTCAAAATAGTCTGTCATGTTGGTGGTCGACCGGAACTATCATCCCTTCTCTAGTGATATCAAAATGACCATCAATGCATCATCCATCTTTTACTTTGGCTCTTTAAGCCAATAGAATCAAGCATATATTGGTCCCCAAAATCTTAAGGGTCCATCCATGTTACAATCAAAATATCCCTTCGGATTCCAAACCCTTTTGGGTGTGTGAGGTTTAAATGGTGTGTATGCCCTTTGTGAATCATATATTTCATAATGTGCAGGTGGCCTGTAAGATTTAAAATCTCTTTGAGTCTTATATGGTCTATAAAGTGGATAAAACCTTTGATGTGTTTGTGGCCAATAGGGAGTATGTGGTCTAAAATCTCTTTGAGATTTGAAATTCCTTTGAGGTCTATCATGCCTCTTGGAGGGAGTGTAATAATACACACAATGGATGTTATTCCTTTTTGGAACTTGCCTTTGGTCATAATGGAGGTTTCTTCCCATTGGAGAAACTACATTTTCTTTTTCTTTCCCTTGAGGTGAGATTCCACCATCATAGCCAAGTCCTTCTTTGTCTTGAGGACTTTTGCATTGGGATCCTAATAATGTATCCAAAGTCTTTTGACCTTTAGTAAATGTATGAAATATGGTAGTTAACTTTGAGTTATCCTCCTCAAGTTCATACATTTTAGATGTCAATGATTCTATCCTCTTGTTAAGGGAAAGAACCTCCTTTTCCAAATTGGACTTTTCAGTTTCAAGTTTCAAACTTTCTTCATATAAAGCTTCAAAAGCTTGTTGAAGATCGTCATCATTAGATTCATTATTTGAAGTATCTAAATAATGAGATTGAGAACTTATCTCTAGTTTTTTGTTTCCATAAACCATTAAGGTGAGGTCTGTGACTTCTTCATCAGAGTCACTTTCATCTTCATCCGATGAGACTTCCTCATCATTCTCTTCTTCACTTTCTTCATCCAATTCTTTGGATGCTTTGAAAGCAATGAATTTGGGATATACTTTCTTGAATTCTTCATAGAGATTCTTTTCATGGGTAAGAAGTGAGCCCATTAATTCATATAGACTTATCTCGTTCAAGTCTCGGGCTTCATTGATAGCAGTTGTCTTTGGTTTCCACTTGGTAGGTAGTGACCTAAGAATTTTCCTGGCCATCTCAGAGTTGGTGTAAGTCTTACCAAGTCATTTCAAGGAATTTACAATATTAGTAAATCTAGTAAACATGTCAGAAATATTTTCATATTCATGCATTTGAAATAATTCATATTCTTGTATAAGCATGTCTACTTTTCTTTCTCTTACCTCTATAGTACCTTCATGTGTTACTACAAGTGTGTCCCAAATTTCTTTTGTATTTTCACACATACTTACTCTGTTGAATTCTTCCTCATTTAAAGCACATTGGAGGTAGGTGAGAGCCCTGAAATTGTATTGAAGAAGTACTAGATCATCGGCTGTCAATTCTGATTCATCCTTTGGCACCATCTTTCCATTAACAATTTTGGTGATGACATATGGTCCTCTTTCTTTAGTTCTCCAAACAAGAAAATTATATCCACAAATAAAATTCTTAAATCTACATTTCCAGAAGGAGAAGTTTTCTCCATTGAAGTATGGAGGCCTAGATGCATCCATTCCTTCAGGTGGTCGATTAAATGTAATCATGGTCTTTG
The DNA here is from genome assembly GCF_013358625.1 of Macadamia integrifolia. Lineage (NCBI taxonomy): Eukaryota > Viridiplantae > Streptophyta > Magnoliopsida > Proteales > Proteaceae > Macadamia > Macadamia integrifolia. The sequence continues at coordinate 3,802,027 of NC_056569.1, forward strand.
ACTCACTTTAAGACAACTTAATCTTATATATTGAGCTCCTACTCTGATACCAATTGAAATAACTTAGAGGGGGGGGTAAATAGGTTATACTAGTGGAAATTAACTCTTTTCAATGTATAGGTCCCAAGTGTGATTGCAAGTTAAAAACGATGCGAATAAATAAAATAGGCACAATCACACAACACAAGATTTATAGTGGTTCGACTCAATCTGAGTCTAGTCCACTCCCTACAAGAATCCTCTTGTAAGGTATTCTACTAGTTCTCCCTTTCAATACGATAGGTAGGGAAGAAAACCTTTACAATCTTTTTCACGGATAAGAGTATCCTTACAAATCCCCTTTACAGGCAGAGAGGCACCTTTACAATCTCCTTTGCAGGTAGAGAGGCACCTTACAATCTCCTTTAAGGTAGAGAGGCACCTTACACTCTTTTAAGGATAAGAGAATCCTTACAATCTCTTAAGGATGAGAGAGTCCTTACACAAGTCTAAGTACAGTCTAGACTTAATGTAAAATAGAAAATTGAGAAGTGGAATAAAAGAGGATTACCTCCGGTGTGGTTCAAATGAAATATGCAATGATGATAGAATGAATGCACCTTTTGAAATCTTCTTGATGCTTGTAATGTAAATGCCAAGATGTAGATGAAGACTTGTAGATGGTCTTGAGTTCCTCTTGAATGTAAAATAAAGAACTTGAACTCAAGAAATGGTGTAGACAAATTCTCACTTCTAATGCTCAAATAATGCTTCTCTAAAGTTGGGATTGATTATTAATTAATGAGTAGCATTAGAGGTATTTATAGGTGAGATTAGTGAAGCATTTTAGGTAGGAAATCAGGCTCTAACGGTCGTATTCTGGGACCACCGATCGACTGCCATCTGTAGTCGGTCGACCGAAAAGAGCCGTTGAGGCAAAATATAGTCGTTGGGGCACTTCCAGGCAGTCACCGATCAACCAAGACTTTCTACCGGTCAACTGGCTATGGTCTCGGACAGTTCCGGTGGACCAGGGCTTTCAGCCGGTCGACCGCCAATATGATAGACTGTTTTGACAAAATGCTATCATACTGACTAGTCGTTAGTGTTTTGACCATAACGTTTCGGTCTGACCTCAGATTGACCTGAGATTAGTTGCGTTGGAATCACAACTCAACTTCCTACAACTTTTATGAAGGTTTCATCTCCTGATACTAAATTTAAGATTACCTAAAATACCCTTGAGTCAGGTTAATGTGGTTTTCACAGAATTTCACTAGAACACATTTTTCCTAATATGTTCCTCACCACTTAGAGACTTTTCATACTTGGTCAAGGTATGCTCTATGGTCATTCTAGTATGATGCAATGCACATGCATGTGGTGAGTGCATATATATATATATATGTGGAAGTTACAAATTACATTAAAAATGTCCAATCTATCCTAGTGGTCTTCTTCTTCACTTGAACCTTCCACTCTTTGGCACTTTATCTTCTTTTCTTCTTGTTTGCAATTCCATGTCTTTAAGCTTCATGTCTTGACATCTTGAAGCTTAAATTCTTATGATATCTTCTTCAAGCATTGATGCCAACTTGTTGATACTCTTCATTTTATGACTTCAATCTTCATTTCTTCATTTCATTCACCAAATACGATCTTTGATATGAAGTCTCTACAAAACAATACTTAAAGGAAAATTGTGACATACCTTTATATATTTGTTATCATCAAAACCAACTATAGGAGTGTGGGCATATCCCTAACAGGTGCTATAGGTGGGTCTAGGTACCCATCGGTCCTACCTGCCAGTAGGCTCCAAGGCCCAGGAAATACTGACAAGTCTCAGTGGTGGGTCTGGGTACCCGCAAGTGCCATGCACCAGTGTCTAGTGGGTTCTGCTGTCCTACTTCCCTTCTTCATCCCCACCTTTTGGGGAACCGAGGGGGTCATTTCCTTCGCATTTTTGACCCATTTATGACTTCATCCACTTGAATACAACACAGATCTAGGTTCAAATCAAGATTTTATACCTTCCAGTTCAAGGAAACCCCAAAACCTTTGATCCTTCCTCCAGCTCAAGATATCACTTAAATGCCTTCAAATTTTGGTTGTTCCTCTTTTAAAACCATTAAAGACTTCACATAGACTCTCTCTTAACTCTTTGATTTGACCACACAAGAAGATTTCACAAGATTCAATGGATTTTAGCACTTACCTACCTCAAATTGTAGATCTCAAGGTTCCAATCACTTTTCCGGTGCCGAAATGGTGAGGTACGGCTTCGGCAACAAGGGGGAAACTCTTTCCCCCACACTTCCTTCCCTTCTCTTCCTTCTTCTTCTCCCTCTTCTTTACTCCTCTCGACCAACTCTTGCTAAAATAATAAATGGGAGAAGAGTAAATGCTATTTATAGTTGGGTCATAAATATCTACTAAGGGTGCATTTGATTTTGACACCTTATGACCTAAACCACATTAAACCGCAATATCGAGTGAAGTAGTCGGGAATTTCAGGAACACATGACTCTACCACGATGGGGAACTTGACACACATGTGATCACCCAAGTTGGGCTTGCTGGGGCACACATTTCCCCTACAGGTGGGTCACACTGGAGGGTGGTACCCACCTATGACCACCCACCTGTTGGCCAAAACATGGCCAACCTTGCTGGATTACGGTGGGAATGAGTTATCAATGCGTATTTTACTTTCGCAACTTGTTGTGAACCAAATTCTCATCATCTAATATAATAACATACCTTTTCTACTTATACATAGCCTTATGATATGTGCAAGGGCTTGGCTTAGGCATATGAACCACATCGACACTAGCTCAAACTTGTTTAACCACCCGCATTCGAAGTCACCTTTGTATCATATACCATAAGGCACCCGCATCAACCCTTACCGGTTCGGAATCTGCATGACCAAACTGAACCAAGCAAAAAATAAATCGGGTTTAGAGAGCAGTGTAGTACTTTTCCCCCCCTATTTTAAAAATTTCATCATCGAAATTGAAGTTACCTGGTAGTCCGAATAGATGAGAGTATTTAGCTTGGATTTCATCTTCTTTCTCCCAAGATGCCTCCTCAAGTGAGTGGTTAGCCCATCGCACCTTTACAAAAGCAATCGAGTCAGGGCCCACTGACAAGTTCCCGATAGGGGGCTAGTGGGTTCCGAAAAGTTTTGGGCAAGGTGCCTAGTGCACGTGCGAGGGCTGCATTGCAGGGCAACAATAGCGACTTTCGACCATCACCTTTTTTATTCTTTTGATGTATTCCCCTTTTTGTGCTCTACATATTTAAACTGTTATTTCTTATGTAATTATCATGCCTATGGTCCCAAATGTACATATATATACTATGTATAACAATTTGGGTATCAAGAGTAAGTGGGGAAGATTTACAGATATATGAGATAAGACTCCCGCTGAATTAACTAATTATATTTTCATATCCTATGTTGCATGCTGTGTTGTGGTTTTACTGCATCAGATGACCCTGGTGATTTTTTTTAGGTTACCCCCGGATCACTAGTCTGGTTCTATGTGAACGGGGCGTGACAACGTTGGTATCAGAGCGTGATGCTCTAAACACTCACATTTTACAAGTTCGAAACTTGTAGAATCTATAATAGGATTTGGGGTTGGGTAAATATAAAAGATTTTCACATAAAAGTTGTGATGAGATAAAAGTTAAAACGTACATCATGTTGCATGTACAAAAAGAATGAGTACAAAAGTTCAAAAAAAAAAAAAAAAAAAAAAGATGTTCCCTAGACAAGTTCACAAACAACCGTCCTGATTCACTGCACTTTCAATCATCTTCTAAATCAATGACTTCTGCCTCCCTAGATCTAGAGTTTATGTTGAGGCGACGATCATAGTTGTCGAAGCATCGGTTCACTAGCTTCACCTTTTCTTGTAGCTGTGCAAGGTTCACTGGTACCTCCACGGAGATTGAGTCCATGGCCTTGGATAGATCCCTAAGATCTATCTTCATCTTTACTTGGGTCCACCGGAGTGTTGTCCTGTCACGTGTGGCTCCCTCTTTTTGATTCTTCATGATCTGTTCTTGCCCTACCCGAAGTGCCTCTAATCGGTCCATCATACCTTGATAGTCAAAAGCCCCACTAGAGGAGATGGTGCTACATAAGAAGGATCCTAAGTCTCCATTGCTTCCTCCTCATCCACTACGGGAACATATTCCTCATCCTCCTCCTCATCATCCTCTAGAGCCATTTCCTCCTCATTAGCTTCCACAACATCATACAAATCCATCTTGTGTAATTTTCCTCGGGAAAACATGTCCAATGGGAACTTTCCCTCCTCACCTCTTAAATCAACATGAAAATGTTGAAATACGCTTATGAGAGACCGGGCATAAGGAAAGTTACCATCTGAGGGATGTGCAGTGTGGTATTCCATGGTCTTCATCATGATGAAGGGAAGACATAGGCGGGAAGCATCCTCCAAGGCCATGTAAATGCAGTAAACCATGTATGTCACCATGAAGTTCACCCAGTTCCTATGATTGGCTCTGGGGAGTAAGTTAAAGTATACCAGGTGGCTAAAAACATAAACATTTGGAATATATGCAGTCTTGAACTTGGGGCATACCTCGCTGCCACTGATGGTGTAGTAGATATGGCTCTATAACTCCTGGTCCATAAATGGACCCAAGGTCTTGCCCCTAGGAGGATAAAAATACTAGTTACCCTCCATTGATATGCCAAGAATCACCGTAAACAACTCTATGGGTAGTCTGATGTCCCGTCCCTTCACTCAGCTGGTGAGGGAGTATACCCTACCATCATAAGAAGCTTCGAGATTGTAGTAAAACATCCGAACAAGGTTGGGGTAGTAGGGTAAGTCGATGGAAAGCATGGACTGCCAGCCCAAAGCCATGAACTTCTCTAGTAGTCGAACCCTTGAGAAGTCCTCTACTATCATGAACTTTTCCATAAGCATAGGATTTGAGGAGAATGTGGACCATGACACGGCTGCCTCTAGACTTTGGAAAACATGCTCATCATACTCCTTAGGGTCTACGGTGCATTTCTCCTCGGGTGAGCCCTTATTGCAAAAGAGCTCGAAGCCGCACTTTTCCCCTTCTGATTTGGAGCTTTTTTGCTCCTTGATGGGGCAGCAGCTTCCTTACCCTTGCGAGATGACATCCTGCAAAGCTCACATGAAAGACATAAGAACTCGAGAAAATTCCAAGAGGAAGTAAATTAAGCAATGGATAAGAGAAGAGTTAATACAAATAGGACCATAAGAAGTGGAAAGTAGTGTGAATGACAACAATCCAACATGGCACTCATATTAAGTACATTGTAGGGGGGTAATGTGTCTTGAATGATGAACAAGGAGAGAAAACTAATATGGTGCTAATACCATTGTCATAATGTGCTCATATAGAAATGATAAGTTGACAAGGAAAAGAGTTGGCATGTACAATGTAGTGACCAAGTGAACATCAAGGTGTCATGATTTTTGAATGCACATTTCAGAATTTGAAGCCAATGAATGAGAGCATTTTATGTAGAGCATAGATCATGCAAATGCTCAAACTAACAACCCAAAGCATTAGGAAAATTTCAAGAGAAAAAAAAAAGGAGAGAAATTCCCTAGGGAAGAGCATAATCCATGAACATCCATAGCATTGAGAGGAATTCGACAATAGTGTGTAAAAGAAGGTTCAAATGTATACAATTACACATATCTCAGCTTTATGGAAGTCAAAACAATGAAAACCCCCAATTTTCTCATGAACCCTAACCTAAAAATATTGAAATTTCTTGCCAAGGAGTGATGGGAAGGTATGCATGCAATGTATCATTCTCATCACTACAATACAACCAAATGTGAGTGAATAACCCTATTTAGGTCATACATTGGGCAAGGAAAGGGGGAAGGAACATGAAAACCCTAAAATAGCAAAAATTTGGGAAAAAAAGGTTTAAGCAACTCATGAAATTGATAAATGTGGTGGATTAAAGAAGACAATCATGGACAAATGTCATATTCTCATACTACATTCCTACTAGTTGGGAAGGATCAGGAGAAAAAGAAATTTCAAAGGATATAAATCAAGCGTAAACGAAATTCCATAGGTCAAAAGAGAAAATAAGGAGAAGAACACTTGAAGATTGGAAGTTTGTGGTTGAAGGCTTTTATCCAAGATGGAGGAGAGAAGTCAAGGGTAGAGTGCTTCGTAGGAGCTCCCCAACCCTTTCCTTGTTGCCTTAAACGAACTTGAGAGGAGCAAAGAGTGAAAGGAATGAGAGCAAGAATGACCTCTTAACATAACCACGGCCGTGACCGGTGGGCCCTGAATCCTGCATACCCGATGGTATGGGATTTTGGGTCTAGGATACCCCAAAATTGGGCATTTCGTTTCCCATGCTTAGTAGACCCCAAAATTGCATGAATTATAAGCGGTTCACACTAGGAATTTGGGTGCATTGTCATGTGTGGTGATTATATAGTAGCGGTTAATGTTGTGGATGCGTACTATGATGATGGAATGTAGTGTGATAATGTGACCTATGGCATGATGTGCATTTGATTTTGTGCATACACGTGATAATTATGGTGCCTAACTTTGATGTAATTCAGGTACAAGACATCATAGTACGCACTAGATCCGGAGGTAATGTACGAGGAGCCCCTCATGGTCCCCGCCCTGTCAGACAACCACCAAATCCTCGAGGGCCTCGATCGGTGGGACGATCACCGCACCCACGACCTCGGGTGAGCCCTAGGCAGGAAGAGAATTTAGAGGACCTACCTATGAATGAAATCCTGGATCCTCCCCCCATTATCACTCCAAACGATGTTGCGGCTCTTATCCAATAGTCGCAGCAAGCATTCCAGCAGTAGCTACTCTAAAAATAGCAAACTTTCATGAATGTGGTGCATCAACAATTGAACCCTATGCAGCCAGGTCAGCATCCCCGTGGGCTGACTTTTCCACAAGATCTACCAGTTGTGCCAGGTGCCAGAGCTCAACTGAGGGGTACATCTCATAGGGCACCACCCCTAGATGCATTGGGGGGGTACACCTCCTAGGGTACCACCACTAGACCCACTAGGGGTCCACCTACCGTGGTGACACCACGGTTTTTTCCGTTCGGCACTCCTCCATATATGATGGCTCCACCATATCCATTCTATCCACTGTAGCCGCCCTACTTCCAGCCGGCAACTACTATAGCAAAGGTGATTGAATCTTTTAAGAAGCACTTGCCACCTATCTTCACTAAAGTGAGATGAAGAAAATATTTGAAGTTGTGGAATGCATAGAGGCTCAGAAACTTATCTATACTAGCTTACAATTGAAGAATAAAGTAAACTCATGGTGGAGAGCTTCCAAGCTCACCTTGACGGCAACCCATGTGGAACCAACTTGGGAACAATTCAAGGAGTTATTTTTATCAAATTACTATCCCAATAGCTTCAGAGACTGCAAAGAAGCAGAGTTCATGGCATTGACTCAGGGAAACAAGTTTGTCCTTGAGTACAAAAAATAATTCGAGGATTTATTTTATTTTGCTCCTCCACACATGAAAGTAGCTGAGGAGAAAGCTAGGAGATTTTTAAAGGGATTGAAGGTGTCTATCGGTTCGGTATTAGGGGATATGGATATGACAGATTATGCCCAAATTGTGCAGAAGGCTAAGACCATGGAGGACAAGCAAAAGGGAGAGTCTTCCAATACACCGGGGCTCTAAAAGAGGTCATACCCATATGTGGATTCGGGTAACCCGAATAAGAGTTTTCGTGGACCATATAATTATGGTTCATCGTATTAGCAGCAGTGCAGGTTATGGGTTATATGGCCCAATCAACTGGTGGATCGGGTGCCACATCTTTCCGCCCAAATACTAGTACTATGCCTACAGCCTTGAGGCCGCCTCGTCCTATAACTGCACTAGGTCAGATACTTAGAGCCCCAGTACCAATGCAAGCATCTCAAAACTGTTGTTATGTTTGTCATGCAGTTAGACACTTTGCCAATGATTGCCTATACAAATCAACCATTTTATAGAATCAGCCCCTTGTTTATAGACCCGCATTGGCTCTTGGGGGCCAACCTCAAGGAAGGATGTATGCATTATAAGCCAAGGAGGTTAAAGCCAACCATGATGTGGTAGGTATACCAGCTTATGTATTATTTGACTCTGGAGCATCGCATTCATTTGTATCTAAAAGGTTTACTAGGAAGATTGATATGTCACCCAAGGTTCTAGAGGGCAAGTTGATTGTTATTACACCTACAGGTAAAGTAGCACAATTAAATGAAGTGTATGGACCATGCTCAGTAGAAATTGGTGGGAAGAAGCTGGATGCCCAACTTATCAAATTCAACATACAAAATTTTGATGTCATACTGGGCATGGACTGGTTGTCAACTCACCGAGCAAACATGATGTGCACCAAGAAACAAATTAAGGTGGTGAGTGATGAAAGAGAGGAGCTATTGTATCAAGCAAATAAGGCAAAGTGACCTAGAGAGGTTCTCATCTCTGCCCTGCAGGTGGTGAAATTACTGGAAGGCAGATGTCAGGTCTACCTAGCGTTAGTACAAAATGTGGAAGCGAAGGTCACATCATTATAGGAATTGAAAGTAGTTAGGGAGTTTCCCGATGTCTTTCCGAATGATCTAACCCGGCTGCTGCCTGAAAGAGAATTTGAGTTTGCTATTGATTTGGTTCCTAGAGCGGCCCTAGTGTCTAAAGCTTACGCGTTGATGAACTATTTGATCAAATACAAGGTGCTAAGGTATTCTCAAAGATTGATCTTAGATCAAGATAAAATGCAGCAACATACCTAAGACAACCTTTGGGACCCGGTATGATCACTATGAGTTCTTAGTGTTGTCTTTCGGGTTAACCAATGCACCAATTGCTTTTATGAATCTAATGAACTAAGTATTTCATGATGCTCTTGATAAGTGGGTCATTGTTTTTATTAATGAGATTTTGATCTACTCGAAGAGTGAAGAGGAGCATGCGTTACACTTGAGGATGGTACTTCAAAGGTTGAGAGAACAACAATTATACACAAAATTCAGAAAGTGTGAGTTTCGGCTCAGGAAAATTGGATCCGTAGGACATATAGTGTCTGAGAATGGAATTGAAGTAGACCCGAGTAAAATGAAATCAGTATTGGAGTGGGAACCACCCAAGACTGCATCAGAGATTAGAAGCTTCTTGGGGTTAGCGGGCTACTACCGGTGCTTCATCGAAAACTTCTCTCGAATCGCTGCTCCAATGACCAATTTGACGAAAAAGAACATGAAGTTTCAATGGTCTAGGGAGTGAGAATAGGATTGAAGAGTCGATTGGTGTCAGCCCCAGTATTGACAATTCCAGAAAGCACCGGTGGAATGACGGTCTACACTGATGCTTTCAAGATTGGGTTGTTTTGTGTTGTCATGCAACATGGTAAGGTGGTGGCATATGCATCTAGGAAACTGAAGGAGTATTAGAAGAACTACCCCACCCATGATTTGGAGCTGGTGGCAATCATCTTTGCCTTGAAGATCTGGCACCATTATTTGTACAGGGAGAAGTGCGAGATATTCAGTGATCACAAAAGTCTCAAGTACTTCTTCACCCAAAGAGATTTGAACATGAGGCATAGGAGATGGCTGCAGCTTATGAAAGATTATGACTATGACATCCAGTACCACCCAGGTAAAGTTAACATGGTGGCGGATGCATTGAGTCAGAAATCTTAGGCTGTATCACTTGCATGCTTGGCCACCAACCTACAACTTAAGCAAGAAGCAATATTGATGGATGAAGTCCTTTTATCTAAGGGAGCAACCTTGGAGCTTGATCATTAGTCGGATAGTATTAAGCAGCTAACTCTATCTCTGGCGGCTTTGTAGGTACAACCATCTATCTAGCAGGAGGTAATCATGAAATAATCCTTGGATCCTGAGTTGCAGAAGATCAGAATTAGGATTCAAGAGAAAATGGTGGATGATCTTGAATTCACAATAGCCAGTGATGGAGCAGTATTGTTTAGAGGCAGGTTGTCTGTGCCCAATGACTTGGAGATATAGGACAAGATAGTAAAGGAAGCACACAGCTCAGAGTATATACTTCACCTTGGAAGCACCAAGATGTACAAGGATCTTAAACAAAGTTACTGGTGGCCAGGGATGAAGATTACTGTGGCCCTATATGTGGTGCAGTGTCTCACATGTCAGAAGGTCAAGGCAGAGTGGCATTGACCATATAGCACTCTTCAGCCCCTCCCGGTATTGGAGTGGAAGTGGGATATGATTACTATGGACGTCATTACTAGACTACCTCATACACCTAAAGGGATGGATGGAATCTAGGTGATAGTTGACAGGCTTACCATGACCGCTCATTTCCTTCCAATTAAGACTACCTATTCCATGGACAAGTTGGCAAAACTTTACATGGATAATGTAGTTCACTTGCATGGGGTGCCGGTGAGTATTGTATCAGATAGAGACCCAAGATTCACATCCAAATTCTGGAAGATCCTCCAGCATGCCATGGGAACACAGGTGAACCTAAGTACTGCTTTCCACCCACAGACTCACGAGCATTCTGATGAGCACATTTATGTGTGAAATCTAGTGTAGTAAAACATGCATTTTACATATTTAGAATGGAGCTACCTTGGGTTTTACTCTCTTTTTGCAGGTTTTATATTTTCAAGGCCTTAACGACTATCGGGCGCTATATCTCCAATTTTACACATAAAGAGGTCCTATTTCTTTTCATGGTTGCGAAGAGGACAAAATTCTGAGCAAGATGGACATATTCAATTAAAAGTACACATTCGTTTGGTCACCCGTACAAGTGATTATTCTTTTCAGACCAGAAAAAGAATAATGGATCAGAACTGAACCAAGATGCAGAACCAGCCCATCTGCAGTTGTCCCAAAGGTATAAGGAATATTCCAAATACCAACAAGGATCGATGGACCACATCCTTAAGTGATTGAAGATTCATTTTTGGTAATAACAACTACCTAGCGTAGTTGGTGAGTTGTGGTGTGTAAAATCCCTTGCTTATTAGGAGGTCTCAAGTTCGAACCTCTTAGCTACCATTTTGTTGAGGTTTTTTTTAGAAGATTTTCTCTCTCCTACTCATCACTTAAAGGAGGTCGGCCAAGATAGTTGTATGCAAGTTTGAAGAAGAGAGAAAAAATAAAGAGAAAAAATAGGAAAGAAGAGAAAAAGAAAAGAAAAGACAAGGGCATGGATGGAATTTTCCATTAAAATAGAATATTGTCCAAATCCAAGCAAGAAAAATCGGCCGTTTTCTCTCTTCTCTCTCCTCCACTTCATCAACAAGATAATTTTTTTTTTTTTTTTAGAAGCTGAAATCTTTAGCTTCCCTCCCCCATTCTCTATATAATAGAATTAACACAAGGGTAGGAGGCACTTCATTCTTCTTTTAGGGTTTTTTTTTTTTTTTTTTAAGTTTCTCTATCTCTTTCTCTAGTTTTCTCTTTCTCTTTCTCTAGTTCTAAGTTTATGCTTTAAACACTTTTGTAAGTTCTTTTTATTCAATTAATGCAAGCACTTCTATTTTTGATTCAATCTTTTATGTTTATGATTTATGCAATTGAGTTATAATTTTTAAAGTTATAGTTCTAGGCTTAGATCTAGGTGACAAGATCACGAGCCATGGAGCATCTCTTTTTTTTTTTAAGATTTGTTTTCTTCAGGCCTAGAAATTTCAGATTTGATTCATTCCAGATCTGATTTTTAGGGTTGGAAGTATCTCAAATCGCTCAAGCTTTCAAGTTCAAGCATTGATTCAAGTAGGTAGACTTCTTCAATAGTCTTCTCTTCCCCCTTTCATTCCCTCTTTTGACTACCCTTTATTTCTTAATTTAGGATTTTAATTTCAGTTGTTATATTTTTTCTTTCCCTTTCCCCCAAGATTCATGGCTAGTGTATATGTTGGCTTTGCCCCTCCTAGCCATGGAACCATTATTTTATTGTTTTTATTTTAATTGCCTCTCTTTCCCTAAAGCCAAGTAGAGTAACCCTTGTAAGAGTGACTCTCTGGTCAAGTAGGGAAGCTTTTATTATGATGAATCTCTTGGGCTAAGTAGAAAAACCTACTTGTGAGTCTCTCTCTAGCGTTATTCCCTTTCTTTTACTTTATTTTTATTTCAGCATTTTTTTCCTTTATTGTTTTTTTAATTGCATGGGTTGTTTATTTTTAGTTATTTATTTATTTAATTTTAATTGCATAGCTTGCATCTTTAAATTCTTAGATGACGAATGGTTAGGACGTTATTTTAGATACATATGTTTAGGATGGTAATTAGAATTAGATCACAATCATTAATCGGTCACTTTCGCATTATTAAAAGAAGCAAAAAAAATAAAGTGGCTACTCTCCCTGTGTTCGACCCGTAGCTATACTAATCCGTACACTTGCAGTTACATTTTAAAATCTCAAACAAGTTTTTGGCGCCGTTGCCGGGGAGATAGTTCCATGTTATTTTTCGCTTTCTTTTGGTAAATCGGAGTGCTTTATTTACTTTGTTTTGTTTTTCCTTTTCTTTTATTAAATTCTTGAGAAGAACAACTTGCAATAATAGTTGTATTAGTGGAGGTCGCCATGCCTCACAGTATGATAAAGACAGGTTTTACCCTGTAGCAGTACCTCCAGAATTGACATGAGCAACCTCGGATCTCTCCCGATAAGCTCCCAAAAAGCCAAAAAAAATAAAAAAAAACTCAAAAAAATATTAAAAAAATAGTTTTGCTATCTATTCTTTTGTGCTCATCTTACTCTAGTTGTGGGTAGTTTTCTGTTGCATGAGTGTTAGGTGGGTACGTAATACTAAGAATCGGTTAGAAAGAAGAGATCCAACAAGTAGTGACCCTATACATTTGCTCTCTTTAAAACCCTTCAATATGGGAGACCAACAGCAAAACCCTCCACCTAAATCTTTGAAAGATAGGTTCTAGCCCGCTAGAATAACCCAACCTTCCTGCATAGTTCTACCACAAGCCCAGGGTAATAATTTTGAACTCAAATCTTAATACATCACTATGTTGCCCCACTTCCATGGGTTGACCTCTGAGGATGCATACCTATTTCTAATGGAATTTGAAGAGGTATGTGTTCTAATTAAGATCCAACAGCTTTCTGATGATGCTGTTAGGCTTAGGTTTATCACTTTTGTATTGAAAGACCAAGCTAAGAAGTGGTTGTATGAGTTACCCACAAATTCCATAACCTCATGGGAATAGTTCACAGTTGTCTTCCTTAAGAAGTTTTTCCCAACTCATAAGACCAATAAGCGTAGAAGTGATATCCTTCAGTTTAGGCAAAATCCTAGTGAGTCCTTTTCCAAACTTATGGAGAGATTCAAGGATCTACTCCAAGAATGCCCTCACCATGGCCTAGACTTATTGCATTTATGTCAAATAATTTATGAGGGTATTGATTACCCAACTAAACAAATGATAGAGTCTATGTGCCTTGAGGGATTCACATCCTTTACAGATGAAGGAAAGGCATGGGAATTCTTACTTGACTTAGCTGACAAAACGTATGAGTGGGAATGAAAAAACCATAGGAGGAAAAGAATATTTTGTGGATGGGATAGTAGCCAAGGAAGCCCATTTGGATAGCCTAATCAAGAGGATTGAGGCTATTGTTCCTAAAGAGCCATCATCAGTCAATTTGGTTAAGATTCGTGCTTGGTTCCAGTCCCCTGGACATGTCATAGAAGAATGCCCCAACACCTTTGGGGGCACTTCTAATGATAGTGTTAATGCCTTATACCAAAATAATCCATATAGTAACACCTACAATATAGGATGGAGAAATCACCCAAATTTCTCTTGGAATCAGGGCAACCAAGCAGGGCCTTCCAATTTTCATAATCAAAGTCAACCAGGACCCCAAAGGCCTCCCTTTGCATAACAATATTTTTCCCAAAATACTTTTCTTAGGTTAAATGTAGGACCTCAAGCTAGTTTTCCTAGGGCCCCTCTCCTATCATCTTATCAACAACCCCCTGGGTTTACCAACACTGGAGAGGCAAGTAGAATAAGTGACTTGAAAAAAAATATGGCCCTCCTCATGACAAGCCATCAAAATCTTACGAGAGAACTCGCCCAAGTTGTCTTAATTATGCGTGAGAGGGAGAAAGGAACTTTACCCTGTCAACCAGAGCCTAACCCTAAGCATCATCAGCCTGTTAGTTCACAAACACCAACTAATGCACCACTGAATATAGTACATGGTCAGACCCAACAAAGGCCCTCTAACCAATGTAATGTTGTTTATGCCCTTAGGAGTGGTAAAGAGTACCAACAGAGCGTTCCTAAATTTTCCCCATCTATTACTCCTGTTAACTCTCCTTCAGTTGAGGTCACAAGTGTGCCTCTTGTTCTAGGTTCGTCTAATGAACCTAAAGATTCTTTTGAAATTAAAGATGATTTGGTTGAGGAAACCAAAAATGATTCTTCTGAAAAGGCCAAATCCCTAAAAGTCCTTATGTTCCTCTTGTCCCATTTCCTAATCGCTTGGTAAACAAAAAGAAGATTGCTTCCATGGATAAAATTTTAGAAGTCTTCAAAAAGGTAGAAGTGAACATCCCTCTTTTGGATGCCATATCCCTGATCCCCGCCTATGCAAAGGTACTGAAAGATTTGTGTACTCACAACTGTATCACTAGTGTGCCTAAAAAAACGTTCTTAGCAGGTAACATTAGTTCCATAATTACTCAGCCTATAGCAGCCAAGTACAAGGATCCAGGGAGCCCTACCATATCTTGTGTCATAGGCAACACCTACATTGAGCTTGCCTTACTTGACCTTGGCGCAAGTGTGAATCTTTTACCTTACCATGTGTACAAGTAACTAGGATTGGGAGAATTAAAAGCCACTGGAGCTACTCTTCAGTTGGCAAATAGGTCTGTTAAGACTCCTAAAGGGATGGTTGAGGATGTCTTACTAAAGGTGGGGGAATTTATTTTCCCTGTTGATTTTATTGTGTTAGATACCAAGCCCTTCTCAACCAAGGATGATGTCCCAATAATTCTAGGAAGATCATTCTTGGCTACCAGTAATGTATTAACCAACTGCCGGAATGGTTTCCTAAGGTTATCTTTTGGTAACCAAACTGTTGAGTTTAACATGTTTAGGATAGGCAAGCAACCACATATGGAAGAAGAGATCAATATGCTTGAGGATTTTTTGGATTTTTCTGATGATTTAGTTACCAATTTTGATATTGATTTTTATTTATAATTTCAAGAGTGTATGGATGAATTGGATGATGATAGTGAACATTTCTTTTCTGAAGTCTTAAGTCTTCACACACCTATGGAGCCCTTAGGACTCCTTTCCAATTCCATTCCCAAACCTTCCATAGTTGAGCCCCCTAAACTAGATCTTAGGGAGTTGTCATCTAATTTGAGGTATGCTTTCCTAGGGCCTGACCAGACTCTTCCTATAATAATTTCTTTAAACTTGACTTCTAGGCAGGAAGAGGAGTTACTTAAAGTGTTAAAACATAATAAGGAAGCCCTAGGTTAGACCATAGCTGATATCAAGGGTATAAGTCCTTCTATTGTGCAACATCATATACATCTTATGGAGGATTCCAAACCATCCACGGAACCCCAAAGAAGAGCTAATCTAGTGATGATAGAGGCTATTAAGAAAGAGATCCTAAAGTGCTTGGATCATGGAATAATTTATCCTATTTTTGATAGCCAATGGGTAAGACCAGTTCACATAGTGCCTAAGAAGTCTGGGGTGACTGTAGTTCCTAATGCCAATAATGAACTAATTCCAACCCATGTCCAATTTGGGTCGAGAGTGTGCATAGACTATATGAAACTTAATGTGGCAACCTGGAAGGACCACTTCCTATTGCCATTCATTGACCAGATGTTAGAGAGGTTAGCTGGACATGAATACTATTGTTTTCTTGATGGATATTCCTGTTATAACTAGATCCCAATTGCTTTAGAGGACC
Organism: Macadamia integrifolia; assembly: GCF_013358625.1. Lineage (NCBI taxonomy): Eukaryota > Viridiplantae > Streptophyta > Magnoliopsida > Proteales > Proteaceae > Macadamia > Macadamia integrifolia. The sequence goes on from NC_056569.1 coordinate 3,818,025, forward strand.
AACATAAGACCACTTTTACATGCCCATATGGAACATTTGCTTACAGATATATGCTCTTTGGGCTTTGCAATGCCCCTACTACGTTCCAACGATGCATGATGAGCATCTTTTCTGACATGGTCAAAAAATTCTTAGAAGTATTTGTGGATGGCTTTTCAATTCATGGGAATTCCTATTCTGAATGTCTTCATCATCATTCTCTAATTTTAAAAAGGTGCATATCTAAGAATTTGGTTTTGAATTGGGAGAAATTCCATTTCGTGGTTAAATCTGGTATTGTTTTAGGCCATGTAATATCCAAGGAGGGAATTAGAGTAGATAGAGCCAAAGTGAATTTAATTGATAATTTACCACCTCCTTAATCTGTTAAGGACGTCCGGTCTTTTCTAGGGCATTCAGGCTTCTACAGAAGGTTTATTAAGTACTTTATTCAGTTAGCCCGACCTCTCACTTTATTATTTGACAAAGATCAAACTTTTGACTTTTCTAAAGAGTGCTTAGAATCCTTTAAACAACTTAAGAAGGAGTTGACCAATGCACCCATTGTTTAACCACCTATTTGGACTGAACCTTTTGAACTGATGTGTGATGCTTCGAATTTTACCATAGGAGCGGTTTTAGGTCAAATGGTTAATAAGTTGCCCACTGTCATTTACTATGCTAGTAGGGCCTTAAATGATGCACAACTCAATTATACAACCACTGAAAAAGAATTTTTAGCTGTTGTGCTTGCATTAGAAAAGTTTCGATCTTACTTAGTTGGTTCACATGTGGTGGTGTATACTAATCATTCTGCTCTTAGATACCTAGTACAGAGAAGGATGCTAAAGTTCGTCTCATTTGGTGGGTTTTACTTTTACAAGGGTTTGATTTAGAAATTAGGGATAAGAAAGGAGTTGAAAACCTAGTTGCAGACCATTTATATCAGCTTTCCAATTCCTTGATTGTCGATTCTCCAGTTAACGAGAACTTTCCAAATGAACAATTATTTGCAATGTCCAGTGAACCATGGTTTGCTGGACATTGTCAACTTCTTAGTTTCAGGTGTGACTCCGGATCATTGGTCCACCCAAGATAAGTATAGGTTTCATTCCCAAGTTAAGCACTTTTTTTGGGATGATCCTTATTTGTTTAAGATATTTCTGAATCAGATTATCCGACGATATGTTCCTGATCATGAGCAACATTCTATTCTCTTTTTTCCATGATCATATATGTGGTGGATACTTTGGGCTTAAGAAAACTGCTGCAAAGGTTCTCCAATGCGGATTTTTTTGTCCCACTCTTTTTAAAGAAGCTTTTGATTTTTACAAGGCTTGTCCCGCCTACCAGTATTTTGGTCGTATCAATAAGAGGAACATGATGCCCCTCAACCCTATTTTGGTAGTTGAGATCTTTAATGTATGGGGTATCGATTTTGTGGGACCATTCCGTAATTCCTTTGGAAATTTGTACATACTTTTGGCCGTTGATTATGTTTCTAAATGGATGGAGGCCATACCTTGTAAATCTAATGACGACAAAGTGGTGGTCTAGTTTCTCAAAGAGAACATTTTTTTTCGCTTTGGTGCACCACGTGCAATAATTAGTGATATGGGTACTCATTTTTGTAATCAACCTTTTGAGGCCGTAATGAAAAAGTATGGGATCACCCATAAGTTATCTACCCCTTATCACCCCCAAACCGATGGCCAAGTGGAGGTGTCTAATAGGCAAATTAAACAAATCTTGGAGAAAACTATTAATCTCAACCGTAAGGATTGGTCCCTTAAGCTCATTGATGCCTTGTGGGCCCATCGGACTGCATTTAAGATCGACCTTGGTCAGTCTCCCTACCATTTGGTGTCTGGGAAAGCTTGTAACTTACTAGTTGAGTTGGAGCATAAGGCCTTTAGGCCATCAAGAAGCTCAACTTTATTTGTCTGATACGGGAATTCATCGTAGGCTCCAACTACCTGAGTTGGAGGAACTTGGGAATGATGCCTATGAAAGTTCTAGGATTTATAAGAAAAAGACCAAAGCTTTCCATGATTAGCACATTCTGTGCAAATCTTTTGCAATTGGTGATAAGGTCTTATTGTACAACTCTCGATTGCATCTTTTCTCTGGTAAGCTTAGAACCCGGTGGGATGGCCCATTTATTGTCCATAATGTATATCCCCATGGGGCTGTGGAGATTTTGAATCCAGGAACAGGGGTAATTTTGAAGTTAATGGTCATGGTTTGAAACCGCTCCTCGAGTTTCCTAATATTGGTAGTGAAGAGGTCATAGATCTCCATGAACCTCTTTACACTGATGACTAACTTTTAATCAGGTATGACCCCCTTGCATTGTCTTCACTTTTAATTCCTTTCATGCATTGAGGACATTGCATGACTTAAGTGTGGGGGAGGGAAATTAGTTTGTGTTTTTTCCACTTTGTTTTGTTTTTTTTTTCATTCTATTTTTTTTTTGAGCTTGCTAAGGATGAAGTCCTACTTTGGCTTTTGGTTAATGATCATACCATTCGACTGCTTGATGTATGAAAATAGAAGTTTTGATTAAGGTACCTATTTTGAATGTATAAAAACCCTGTTGAGAAGAAAGAAACAAGCCTGTGTCTTGAGATGGGACTTTCTTTTGAAAAATAAGAGACCCCTGTTTTATGGTGTTGGACCATATGTAAGTCTGTGGGTTCCTTGTACTTTTGATTTGGAGTTGAGACCTTCTTATTAATTTGGCATGGGTTGACAAATGCACAATTTTAAATGAAATGTGAAATGTGGTATAAAGATGAATAAGAGTTGATTCCCTTGGAACTAGATAGGGCATTGCGCCTCAGGAAGCGTGGTGTCTTGATCGAAATTCTTAGGGAGGAAACTTTTGAAAGAACTCTAGCATCGCTGTCTTTATGGGCATATGCAAAAAGCGAAGCTACATAGTAACTTGGGTGTCTATTAAGAGAAAAAAGAAAAAAAAATGTGCAAATGTCATTAATGCAAGGTAACATGTTTGGTAAAAAACACTCCAACGCCTTAGTCATTGGTTCCCAATTTCTTCACAAGTGATTTTACCTTAAGATAAGGATGTTTTGGAAGAGACGAAGTGAGTTCCAAATTAAGAAATATGCTAGTGCCTGGAATTCATAAAGGGTAATAAAAGTTCAAGTGTGGGGGTCCCTTATAAGAGGAATTATCTTTGCTCCGGATTGGTATGGGCCTTACCTTTAGCCAAGGTTGGGATTTGTTTATTCTGAATTTTGGGTGTATATTCGTAGCAAACACTCACGAGACACAACTCGTCCACTAGGGGTGACCTAGGGGTTTAAAGACTTGTTGCACATGCTAAGTGCAACCGTGATTCCTACGAAAGTGAGTTAGGTTTTTTGTTTTTATTATTTTTCTTTTTGTTTTGCTCGAGGACTAGTAAAGTCTAAGTGTGGGGGAATTCTGATGAGCACATTTATGTGTGAAATCTAGTGTAGTAAAACATACATTTTACATATTTAGAATGGAACTACTTTGGGTTTTACTCTCTTTTTGCAGGTTTTATATTTTCAAGGCCTTAAGGATTATCGAGTACTATATCTCCAATTTTACATATAAAGATGTCCTATTTATTTTCATGGTTGCGAAGAGGATAAAATTCTGAGCAAGATGGACATGTTCAATTAAAAGTACACATTCATTTGGTCACCCGTACAAGTGATTATTCTTTTCAGGACAAAAAGAATAATGGATCATAACTGAACCGAGATGCAAAACCAGCCCATCTGTAGTTGTCCCAAGGGTGTAAGAAATATTTTAAATGCCAACAAGGATCGATGGACCATATCCTTAAGTGATTGAAGATTCATTTTTGGTAACAACAATTACCTAGCGTAGTTGGTGAGTTGTGGTGTGCAAAATTCCTTGCTTATAGAAAATCCCAACCTCAAAGAGAATACTCTATTGAGAGGCCCCAAAGAGAATTCCAAGTGTATAAGAACTATCCTAGGGAGACCTATAGACCACAAGGGAAATACCAAAACCAAGGACTCTATAGATTTCAAAGATACTATACTCCTCAAAGATCAAATGGATCTTATGAAAAGCAGAGGACTCAAAGAAACCTAAAGCCATTCCAAAGGCAGAACCAAAGACCTAAAAAAGTACAAAACCATTTGGGTTCCAGTCAGAAAGTTTGACACTAACAATGATGGACCCATGAGATTATGGGGACCAATGTACGATTAAATTTCTGTTATAGGTTTGCTTGAAGAATAAGGTGGAAGCTGAATGGGTCATCGACAGTGGATGCTCCGAACACATGACATCCAACAAGAACCTATTCTCAAGCTTACGGGACTACGATGGAGGATGGGTCTCCTTTGGAGATGACAGCAAAAGAAAAATTGCTAGTATTGGAAAAATAAAACCTGGAGGTATTTCAATCTCAAACGTTTACTTTGTGAAAAATTTGAATTATAATCTCCTAAGTGTAAGTCAATTATGTAGCATTGGATATAAAGTAGAATTCAATGTCTCCCATTGTTGCATCAAAGATGCAAATGATAATCTAATACTAGGAAAAACAATATTTATGTTTATATGCTTGATGAAGCAAGTTCCTTGAATGCATGCTTGGTTTCTAACCATAGTGAGTCTTCATTATGGCATAGAAGGCTTAGACATAGTCAAGTTGATTCAAACCATTGCATCCAAGGATCTTGTGAGGAACCTCCCTAAAATCAAGTATGAAATAGACAATTTTTGTGATACTTGTCAAAAAGGCAAACAAACCAAGGTCTCCCACAAGTCGAAGAATATTGTCTCTTCCTCTAGACCATTGGAACTACTTCATTTAGACTTATTTGGACCTATCAATATATCTAGTATGACTGGTAAAAATTATACTTTAGTAATCGTTGATGACTACTCTAGATACACTTGGACTGTTTTTCTGAAAAATAAAAATGATGCCTTCGATGAATTTGTAACTCTATGTAACAGACTGCAAAATCAGAAAGGGGATACTGTAACCTCTGTGAGGAGTGTCCATGGAGGAGAATTTGACAATATAAGTCAATTTGACTTATACTGCAACAAGCATGGTATTGACCATAACTTCTCCGCTCCTAGAACGCCTCAATCTAATGGGATAGTTGAAAGGAAAAACAGGTCATTACAAGAGACAGCAAGGACTATGCTTAATGGGTATTCTTTGCCTAAGTATTTTTGGGCTGAAGCTGTAAATACAGCATGTTATGTACTAAATAGGATAATTCTTAGACCTTTACTTTCTAAAACACCTTATGAACTGTACTTTGGTAAAATACCAAAATTAGACTACTTTAGAGTCTTTGGATGTAAATGTTTCATCTTAAACACCAAAAATTATCTTGGAAAATTTGATGCAAAATCTGATGAAGGAATATTCTTAGGATACTCACTCAACAGTAGGGCATATAGAGTTTTTAATAAAAAATCATTAATGGTTGAAGAATCTATGAATGTACGATTTGATGAATCTTTACCTAATGACTTAAACAAATCTCTTGTTGATGATGATGATATCCTAATTGATGAACTTAAGAACAAAGCTAATGATATTTCTCTTGATGATACAAATGATGTTACCATAGAAAAATTAGAAACACTACCTAAGGAAGTCATTCCGCATAGGAATCATGCCTTAGAAAACATCATAGGGATCTAGATGGAGAAATCCAGACTAGATCTAAAACCCGAGAGGTATGCAATCACACTGCATTTATCTCAAGGATCGAACCCAAGAACATAGAAGAAGCACTAAAAGACAATGATTGGATTATAGCTATGCAAGAGGAGCTTCACCAGTTTGAAAGAAGCAAGGTATGGGAACTTATCCCAAGACCTGACCACCACACCATCATTGGTGCTAAGTGGGTCTTTCGCAATAAACTGGATGAAGATGGGAACATAGTGAGAAACAAAGCAAGACTAGTTGCCAAAGGGTATAATCAGTAAGAAGGAATAGACTATGATGAAACCTATGCACCAGTAGCATGGTTAGAATCCATTAGAATGCTACTAGCTTTTGCATGCCATAAGGACTTTAAATTATATCAAATGTCAAAAGTGCCTTCTTGAATGGATACATTCAAGAAGAGGTATATGTAGCTCAACCTCCTGGTTTTGAAGACCTTAAGTTTCCACATCATGTCTATAAACTTGAGAAAGCTCTGTATGGCCTCAAACAAGCCCCTAGAGCTTGGTATGAGAGATTAAGTACTTTCTTTATAGAAAGTGGCTTCTCAAGGGGGAGGATTGACACAACCCTGTTCGTGAAGAACTTGAAGAATGACATACTCATTGTTTAAATCTATGTAGATGATATCATCTTTGGCTCAACCAACGAGAGAATGTGTACTGATTTCAGTAACAAAATGAGCAATGAATTTGAAATGAGTATGATGGGAGAGTTAAATTTCTTCCTTGGACTTCAAATAAAACAAAATGATAATGGAATTTTCATAAATCAAAGCAAGTTCACCAAGGAGCTGCTAAAGAAATTTGACATTAACAGTCAAAAATCTTCAGACACTCTGATGAGCTCATCCTTGAAACTAACCAAGGATGAGGATGCAACTTCTGATGATGTAACTAGATATAGAGGCATGATTGGGAGCCTTCTATATCTAACAGCAAGTAGATCTGACATCATGTACAGTGTATGTGCATATGCTCGGTTTCAAGCTAATCCTAAGAAATCTCACCTCACTGCTATAAAAAGAATTTTTAAATATCTGAAAAGCATATGTGATGTTGGGTTATGGTACCCCAAAAACCAACCGTTTGACTTGGTCAGCTTTCAGATGCTGACTTCGCAGGTTGCCATATTGACAGAAAAAGTACCAGTGGTACTTGTCACTTTCTCGGCTCTTGCCTTGTCTCTTGGTTTAGCAAGAAACAAAACTCCATTGCTCTATCTACCACAGAAGCTGAATATGTTGCAGCTGGTAGATGTTGTGCTCAAATCCTTTGGATGAAGCAAAATCTCCAAGACCTTGGAGTGAGTTTCAAATCTTGCCCAATTATGTGTGATCACACCAGTGCCATAAACTTGAGTAAAAATCCCATTTTACACTCAAGGGAAAAGCACATTGATATTCGACACCACTTTCTACGAGACACCATTCAAAATGGCGATGTCTCTCTAGAATACATTGAAACTGAGAAACGACTCGCAGATTTATTCACTAAACCACTTGGTGAAGAGCGTTTTAGTTTCCTAAGGAAGGAGCTTGGCATTTGCAACCCGTTTGGCTGAATGAATATACATTCCTTCTTGAATATTCTTTTCCAAAAGCCTAGACTTGAAAAATCCTTTCCACATCCATAATTTTCTAGGTTCTCGAGCTTTTTGAACTCTACCCGTCGACCACCCCAATATACCGGTCGATTGGCACTGACCGAATAGATTACCGGTTGACCGCCTAAAACTTCTGGTCGACTGCCTCTAATCGAAAGGGTTACCGATCGACCGCCACAATATAATCGGTCGACCGACGCCATCAAAAATTCGATTCCAAACTCTTTTAAATCGATTTTTTTGAACCATTTTTTCCACCTTTAAAACCCTGTTTGGCCTAAAACCCCATTTCGACTCTTCTTCTCCCAAAACCCTAGCTTAGAACTTCTTTCTAACCTAGATCTCTCAAGATCCCTTCCTATCCGTCTCCTAAAACCCTTGGATCTCTTCCCCTCTTACGCCTCCAATCATCATGGACTCTCACTGCCCACACAGAGGCAAGAAAATGGTAGCTCAGAAGGGAAAAAGGAAGGCCTCTGACAAAGATATATGGTTCTCCTCCTCCATTGCTCAAGAATCATGGGATCTCTACATCTCTCAAAATATAGAGCAAGGTAGGACCATCAATTCCAACTCTTTGTCCAGGTATGACATCAAAGACTTGTTTGATGCTTTGGGATGAAACAACATTCTCAAACTTGACTCTCACTGTTATCCCCACCTTGTCAAAATGTTCTTTTGTAACCTTACTTTCTCTGGTGAAGGTGACAACCTTCTAGTCCATTTCTATGTTAAGGGAGTTCCTATAGATATAGACATCATGATTTTAGGAGAAATCCTAGACATTTCTGTGGCAGGGGAACTAAAATACTACCAACCCAACACCTACATAGAACAATTCATGGATGTTAACTGTGTGTATTCTAGCATCATGAAGGAATATGCTAATACTCACAAAATTAAGGCTAAGGAACTCACCGATATAGGGAGGATTGTAAATCTCATCATCTCCTACAACATCCTCCCAAAGAGTGGTTATAGAGATGAAGTCTCCCCATTTCATGCTTATCTCACTTACTGTGTTTGCAAGACTGTAACCATCAACCTTCCTTACATTCTGCTCAAAACCATGATTATCCATGGTGATAGACTTCAAAAGGGAAATCTTCCCTATGGAAGGATGATTTGCCAAATCATGGACCACTTTCATGTAGATTTTTCTGGTGAATCATTTGACCCGTTTCCTCAATAGATCAATCTTTCCACTATTCGCAAGATGCAACTTCTTCCCCAACAACCCACAAACTCCAAAAAGACTGTTGTTGGACCCAGCCAGCCACAACAACCAGGAAGTGATGAGACATCAGCCTATGCGACCGTTGCTGATCTTTAGAAAGTTGAAAACATCATCCTTGCCCAATTGGAAAAAATGGAAAGAAAGCAGAATGAGATTCTCAAGCTCCTACTCAATGATGAGGAAGATGAAGATGACGAAGAAGAAGACAAAGAGGAGGACACGGAGGATAAGGATGCAGCGGATTAGGAGTCATTTTTTAGAACTTCGTGTTTGTTTCAGTCGTTTATGTTTTTTTTTTATACTCTACGATACGAAGTTGAACTTATGATACTTTTCTATGTGTTATATTTTTTTTTTTTGGCACATACTCAGGGGGAGTATTTTAATTTCTTGTGTCGTTTTGATTCCCTTTTTGCTGTTAACAAAAGGGGGAGAACATCTATTACTCTACTACTCTTCCTGAAAATGACAATATGACAGTATATGGAAATGACAGTATGACAGTATCTATCTTTAATTGTTTACTCTTATGGAAATGACAATATCTATCCTTATTTACTATCCTTGTTTATTTTCTGGTACTGAATTAAATTATATTATTGACCTTTACACAGTGTTACTGTCATTTCTTGTATTTGGTTTTATTTCCTGTGTTTGTTTGTCATCACCAAAAAGGGGAAGATTGTTGGGAAACATGTCCACACTCCTTGCTATGTTTTGGTGTTAACAAACAAACATACATCTTTAACTTGGTTTGATAAAATGTGATTAGCTTGAAGAAAGTGTAATTAGCTTGAAGAAACACTTAGAAGGTCGAATCAAGACATGAAGCTTAAAGACATGGAATTGCAAACAAGAAGAAAAGAAGATAAAGTGCCAAAGAGTGGAAGGTTCAAGTAAAGAAAAAGACCACTAGGATAGATTGGTCATTTTTAATGTAATTTGTAACTTCCACATATATATATGCACTCATCACATGCATGTGCATTGCATCATACTAGAATGAGCATAGAGCATACCTTGACCAAGTATGGAAAGTCTCTAAGTGGTGAGGAACATATTAGGAAAAATGTGTTCTAGTGAAATTCTGTGAAAACCACATTAACCTGATTGAAGGGTATTTTAGGGAATCTTAAAATTAGTATCAGGAGATGAAACCTTCATAAGAGTTGTAAGAAATTGATTTTTGATTCCAACCAACTGATCTCAGATCAATCTGAGGTCGGACCAAAAATTTATGGTCAAAACACTGACAATTGGTCAGTATGACAGCATTCTGTCAAAACAGAGTATGTCATATTGGCGGTCGACCGGCTGGAAGCCCCGGTCGACCAAAACTGTCCGAGACCATAGCCGATCAACCGGTAGATAGTCCTAGTTGATCGGTGACTGCCTGAAAGTACCCCAATGGCTATATTTTGCCTCAACGGCTCTTGGCAGTCGATCGGCTACCAATGGCGATCGACCGGTGGTCCCAGAATACATCCGTTAGAGCCTGATTTCCTGCCTAAAATGCTTCACTAAGTTCACCTATAAATACCCAAACCGCTCTTAATTAAATAATGGTTAAGAAAGAGCTTTAAGAGCAGTATTGCAAGCATTCAAGAGTTATTAAGATTAGTATATTCTACTTGAGTTATTCGATTACACCAATCCCAACAAAAAGCTCAAGTCTTAATCAAATTCCTCTACTCTCTCCTGTGCAAGTCAAAGCCATAAGAGAGGACTTTACAAAAGGTGCATCATTCATCTCTCATTCTCATTATTTACACCACACTTGAGGTATTCCTCCTATTCTACTATTTCCTATTTATTTATGTTTTTTTTTTTCAATTCTAGACTGTACTTAGGATTGTAAGGATTCTCTTATCCTAAAAAGAGAAAGGTGTCTCTCTAACTCCAAAAGAGTTGTAAAGGTGCCTCTCTGCCTGTAAAGGGGATTTACAAGGATACTCTTATCCGTGAAAAAGATTGTAAAGGTTTTCTTCCCTACCTACCGTACTGAAAGGGAGAACTAGTGGAATACCTTACAAGAGGATTCTTGTAGGGAGTGGACTAGACTAGGATTGAGTCGAACCACTATAAATCTTGTGTTTTGTGGTTGTACTTGTTCTATTTACTCTGCATTGTTTTAACTTACAGTCACACTTGTGACCTATTCATCGAAAAGAGTTAAATTCCACTAGTATAACCTATTCACCCCCCTCTAGGTTATTTCAAACTCATGCCAAATTAAAAAGAAGGTCTCAACTCCAAATCAAATGTACAAGGAACCCACAAACTTAAATATGGTCCAACACCATAAAACAGGGGTCTCTTTTTTTTCAAAAGAAAGTCCCATCTCAAGACACAGGCTTGTTTCTTTCTTCTCAACAGGGTTTTTATACGTTCAAAATGGGTACCTTAATCAAAACTTTTATTTTCATACATCAAGCAATCGAATGGTATGATCATTAACCAAAAGCCAAAGTAGGACTTCATCCTTAGCAAGCTAAAAAAAAGAAAAAAAAAAAGAAAAATGAAAAACAAACAAAACAAAGTGGAAAAAACACAAACTAGTTTCCCTCCCCCACACTTAAGTCATGCAATGTCTTCAATGCATGGAAAGAATTAAAAGCGAAGACAATGCAAGGGGGTCATACCTGATTAAAAGTTAGTCATCAGTGTAAAGAGTTTCATGGAAATCCATGACCTCTTCACTACCAGTAGTAGGAAACTCAAGGAATGGTTTCAAACACTAACCATTAACCTTCAAAATTACCCCTGTTCCTGGATTTAGAATCTCCACAGCCCCATGGGGATACACATTATGGACAATAAATGGTCCATCCCATCAGGATCTAAGCTTACCAAGGAAAAGATGCAATCGAGAGTTGTACAATAAGACCTTATCACCAATTATAAAAGATTTACGTAAAATATGCTTATCATGGAAAGCTTTGGTCTTTTTCTTGTAAATCCTAGAACTTTCATAGGCATCATTTCTAAGTTCCTCTAACTCAAATAGTTAGGCCTATGATGAATTCCCGCATCAAACAAATCAAAGATGAGCTTCTTGATGGCCCAAAAGGCCTTATGCTCCAACTCAACTGGTAAATGATAAACTTTTTCATACACCAAATGGTAGGGAGACTGACTAAGGTCGGTCTTGAATGTAGTCCGATGGGCCCACAAGGCATCAATGAGCCTAAGGGACCAATCCTTACGGTTGGGATTAACAGTTTTCTCTAAGATTTGTTTGATCTGCCTATTAGACACCTCCACTTGGCCACTAGTTTAGGGGTGATAAGGGATAGATAACTTATGGGTGATCCCATACTTTTTCATTAAGGCCTCAAAAGGTTGATTGTAAAAATGAGTACCCCTATCACTAATTATTGCACGTGGTGCACCAAAGCGGAAAAAATGTTCTCTTTGAGAAACTGGACCACCACTTTGTGGTCATTAGATTTACAAGGTATGGCTTCTATCCATTTAGAAATGTAATCAACGGCCAAAAGTATGTACAAATTCCCAAAGGAATTAGGGAATGGTCCTATGAAATCGATGCCCCCTATATCAAAGATCTCAACTACCAAAATAGGATTGAGGGGCATCATGTTCATTTTATTGATACGGCCAAAAGACTGACAGGCGGGATAAGCCTTGAAAAAATCAAAAGCATCTCTAAAAAGAGTGGGCCAATAAAATCCACATTGGAGAGCCTTTGCGGCAGTCTTCTTAGGTCCAAAGTATCCACCACATGCATAATCATGGCAAAAAGAGGGAATAGAATGTTGCTCATAATCAGGAACATATCGTCGGATAATCTGATCCGGACATATCTTAAAGAAATAAGGATCATCCAAGAAGAAGTGCTTAACGTGAGAATGAAACCTATACTTATCTTGGGTGGACCAGTGATCCGGAGTCACACCTGAAACTAAGAAGTTGACAATGTCAGCAAACCATGGTTCATTGGACACTGCAAATAATTGTTCATCTAGAAAGTTCTCGTTGACTGGAGAATCGACAGTCAAGGAACTGGGAGGCCAGGATAAATGGTCTATAACTAGGTTTTCAACTCCTTTCTTATCCCTAATTTCTAAATCAAATTCTTGCAAAAGTAAAACCCACCTAATGAGATGGGCTTTGGCATCCTTCTTCTGAACTAGGTATCTAAGAGCAGAATGATCAGTACACACTACCACATGTGAACTAACTAAGTAAGATCGAAACTTTTCTAATGCAAACACAATAGCTAAAAATTCTTTTTCAGTGGTTATATAATTGATTTGTACATCATTTAAGGACCTACTAGCATAGTAAATGACAGTGGGCAACTTATTAATCCTTTGACCCAAAACTGCTCCTATGGCAAAATCCGAAGCATCACACATCAGTTCAAAAGGTTCAGTCAAACAGGTGGTTGAACAATGGGTGCATTGGTTAACTCCTTCTTAAGTTGTTTAAAGGATTCTAGGTACTCTTTAGAAAACTCAAAAGTTTGATCTTTGGCAAGTAATGAAGTAAGAGGTCAGGCTAACTGACTAAAATTCTTAATAAACCTTTTGTAGAAGTCCGCATGCCCTAGAAAAGACCGAACGTCTGTAACAGATGAGGGGGTGGTAAATTATCAATTAAATCCACTTTGGCTTTATCTACCTTAATTCCCTCCTTGGATATTACATGGCCTAAAACAATACCAGATTTAACCATAAAATGACATTTCTCCTAATTTAAAACCAAATTCTTAGATATGCACATTTTCAAAACTAGGGAAAGATGATGAAGACATTCAGAATAGGAATTCCCATGAATTGAAAAGTCATCCATAAATATTTCTAATAATTTTTCGACCATGTCAAAAAGATGCTCATCATGCATCGTTGGAACGTAACAAGGGCATTGCAAAGCCCAAAGGGCATACGCCTATAAGCAAATATTTCATATGAGCATGTAAAAGTGGTCTTATGTTGGTCCTCTAAAGCAATTGGGATCTGGTTATAGCCGGAATATCCATCAAGAAAACAATAGTATTCATGTCCAGCTAACCTCTCTAACATCTGGTCAATGAATGGCAATAAAAAGTGGTCCTTCCAGGTTACCACATTAAGTTTCCTGTAGTCTATGCACACTCTCCACCCTGATTGGACATGGGTTGGAATTAGTTCATTATTGGCACTGGGAACTACAGTCACCTAGACTTCTTAGGCATGATGTGAACTGGGATTACCCATTGGCTGTTAGAAGTAGGATAAATTATTCAATGATCCAAGCACTTTAGGATCTCTTTCTTAATGGCTTCCATCATCACTAGGTTAGCTCTTCTTTGGAGTTCTATGGATAGTTTGGAATCCTCCATAAGATGTATATGATGTTACACAATAAAAGGGCTTATACCCTTGATATCAGCCATGGTCCAACCTAGGGCTTCCTTATTATCTTTTAACACTTTAAGTAACTCCTCTTCCTGGCTAGAAGTCAAATTTGAAGAAATTATTACAGGAAGAGTTTGGTCAGGCCCTAGGAAAGCATACCTCAAATTAGATGGTAACTTCTTAAGATCTAGCTTAGGAGGCTCAACTATGGAAGGTTTGGGAATGGAATTGGAAAGGGGTCCTAAGGGCTCCACAGGTATGTGAAGACTCAAGACTTCAGAAAAGAAATTTTCACTATCATCATCCAACTCATCCATACACTCTTGGAATTCTGAATCAAAATCAATATCAAAGTTGGTAATTAAATCATCAGAAAAATCCAGAAAATCCTCAAGCATATTGATCTCTTGTTTCATATGTGGTTGCTTGCCTATCCTAAACATGTTGAACTCAACAGTTTGGTTGCCAAAAGATAACCTTAGAAAACCATTCCGGCAATTGATTACTGTATTACTGGTAGCCAAGAATGGTCTTCCTAGAATTATTAGGATCTCATCATTGGTTGAGAAGGGCTTGGTATCTAACACTATGAAATCAACAGGGAAAATAAATTTCCCCACCTTTAGTAAGACATCCTCAACCATCCCTTTAGTAATCTTAACAGACCTATCTGCAAACTGAAGAGTACTTCTAATGGCTCTCAATTCTCCCAATCCTAGTTGCTTGTACACATGGTAAGGTAAAAGATTCACACTTGCACCAAGGTCAAGTAAAGCATGCTCAATGTAGGTGTTGCCTATGACACAAGATATGGTAGGGCTCCCTGGATCCTTATACTTAGCTTCTATAGGCTGAGTAATTATGGAACTAATACTACCTGCTAAGAACGCATTTTTGGGCACACTAGTGATACGTTTGTGAGTACACAAATCTTTCAGTACCTTTGTATAGGCGGGGATCTGGGATATGGCATCCGAAAGAGGGATGTTCACTTCTACCTTTTGAAGACTTCTAAAATTTTATCCATGGAAGCAATCTTCTTTTTGTTTACCAATCGATTAGAAAATGGGACAGGAGGAACATAAGGATTGTTAGGGATTTGCCCTTTTTTAGAAGAATCTTTTTTTATTTTCTCAACCAAATCATCTTTAATTTCAAAAGAATCTTTAGGTTCATCAGACGAACCTGGAACAAGAGGCACACTTGTGTCCTCAACTGAAGGAGAGTTAACAGGAGTAATAGATGGGGAGGATTTAGGAATGCTATGCTGGTACTCTCTTCCACTCATAAGGGCATAAACAACATTACATTGGTTAGAGGGCCCTTGTTGGGTCAGACCTTGTACTATATTCAATGGTGCATTAGTTGGTGCTTGTGAACTAACAAGCTGATGATGCCTAGGGTTAGGCTCTGGTTGACTGGGTAAAGTTCCTTTCTCCCTCTCACGCATAATTGAGATAAATTGGGTGAGTTCTCTCGTAAGATTTTGATGGCTTGTCATGAGGAGGACCATATTTTTTTTCAAGTCACTTATTCTACACTCCTCTCCAGTGTTGGTAAACCCAGGGGGTTGCTGATAAGATGATAGGAGAGGGGCCCTAAGAAAACTAGCCTGAGGTCCTACATTTGACTTAGGAAAAGTATTTTGGGAAAAATATTGTTGTGCAAAGGGAGGCCTTTGGGGTCCAGGTTGACCTTGATTATGAAAATTGAAAGCCCTGCTTGGTTGCCTGATTCTAAGAGGAATTTGGGTGATTTCTCCATCCTGGATTGTAGGTGTTACTATATGGATTATTCTGGTATAAGGCATTAACACTATCATTAAAAGTGCCCCCAGAGGTGTTGGGGTATTCTTCTATGACATGGCTAGGGGACTGACACCAAGCACAAATCTTAACCAAATTGGATGATGATGGCTCTCTAGGAACAATATCCTCAATCCTCTTGTTTAGGCTATCCAAATGGGCTTCCTTGGCTACTATCCCATCCACAAAATATCCTTTCCCTCCTATGGTTCTTTCACTCTCTTGGGTTGATTCCCCACTCATGGGTTTTGTCAGCTAAGTCAAGTAAGAATTTCCACACCTTTCCTTTATCTGTAAAGGATGTGAATCCCTCAGGGCACATAGACTCTATCATTTGTTTAGTTGGGTAATCAATATCCTCATAAATTATTTGACAAAAATGCCATAAGTCTAGGCCATGGTGAGGGCATTCTTGGAGTAGATCCTTGAATCTCTCCATAAGTTTGGAAAAGGACTCACTAAGCTTTTACCTAAACTAAAGGATATCACTTCTGAGCTTATTGGTCTTGTGAGTTGAGAAAAAAATCTTAAGGAAGACAACTATGAACTGTTCCCATGAGGATATGAAATTTGTGGGTAACCCATACTACCACTTCTTAGCTTAGTCTTTTATTGCAAAAGTGATAAACCTAAGCTTGACAGCATCATCAGAAAGCTGTTGGATCTTAATTAGAACACACACCTCTTCAAGTTCCCTTAGAAATAGGTATGCATCCTCAGAGGTTAACCTGTGGAAGTGGGGCAACATAGTGATGTATTGAGATTTGAGATCAAAATTATTGCCCTGGGCTTGTGATAGAACTATGCAGGAAGGTTGGGCTATTCTAGCAGGGTAGAACCTATCTTTTAGAGATTTAGGTGAAGGGTTTTGATGTTGGTCTCCCATATTGAAAGCTTTTAAAGAGAGCAAACGTATAGGGTCACTACTTGTTGGATCTCTTCTTTTTAACCGATTCTTAGTATTACGTACCCACATAACACTCATGCAATAGAAAACTACCCACAATTAGAGTAAGATAAGCACAAAATAATGGATAGTAAAACTTTTTTTTATGATTTTTTTAATTTTTTTGATTTTTTTTTGTTTTTTGGGAGCTTACCGGCAGGGATCCGGGGTTGCTCAGTTCAATTCCTAAGGTACTGCTACAGGGAGAAACCAATATTTATCATACTGTGAGGCATGGCTACCTCCACCGATACAACTATTATTGCAAGTTGTTCTTCTCAGGAATTCAATAAAAGAAAAGAAAAAACAAAACAAAGCAAACAAAGCACTCCGATTTAGCAAAAGAAAGCGAAAAATAACATGAAACTGTCTCCCCGGCAACGGTGCCAAAAACTTGTTTGAGATTTTAAAATGTAACCACAAGCGTACAAATCAGTGTAGCTACGGGTCGAACATAGGAAGAGCAGCCACTTTATTTTTTTGCTTATTTTGATAATGTGAAAGTGAACCGATTAATGGTTGTGATCTAATTCTAATTACCGTCCTAAACATATGTATCTAAAATAACATCCTAACCATTCATCATCTAAGTATTTAAATACGCAAGCCACATAATTAAAATTAAATAAATAAACAGCTAGAAATAAACACCCCACGTAATTAAAAAGTAACGAAGGAAAAAAAATGCTGAAATAAAAATAAAGTAAAAGAAAGGGGATAAAGCTAGAGAGAGACTCACAAGTAGGTTTCTTTACTTAGCCCGAGGGATGCATCATAATATGAGCTTCCCTACTTGGCCAGAGAGTCACTCTTACAAGGGTTACTCTACTTGGCTTTAGGGAAAATGAGACAATTAAAATAAAAATAATAAAATGATAGTTCTATGGCTAGGAGGGGTAAAGCCAACACATACACTAACCATGAACTTTGGGGAAAGGGATAGCAATAATGTAACGACTGAAATTAAAATCCTAGATTAAACAAGAAATGGTAGTCAAAAAAGGGACTAGGAGGGGGAGAGAAGACTACTGAAAGAGCCTACGTACTTGAACTTCAACCCTTGAACTAAAAATATGATCGATTTGAGATACTACCAGTACTAAAAACCAGATCTGGAATAAATCAAATCTGAAATTTCTAGTACTAGAGAAAACAAATCTGAAGAAAAAAATTGAACTTGAAAGACATACTTCATAGCTTATTCTTGTCACCTAGAACTAAGCCTAAAACTAGAACTTGAAAATTACAACTTCAATTGTTTAAAGAATAAAAATAAAAGATTGAATAAAAAACAAAAGTGCTTATTAATTGAATAAAAAGAACTTACAAAAGTGTTTAAAACATAAACCTAGAACTAGAGCTAGAGAAAGAGAAAACTAGAGAAAGAGATAGAGCAACTAAGAAAAAACCCTAGAAGAAGAATGAAGTGCCTCCTCCCCTTGTGTTAATTCTATTATATAGAGAATGGGGGAGGGAAGCTAACGATTTTAGCTTCTAAAAAAATGATTTTTTTTATCTTGTTGATGAGGTGGAGGAGAGAGAAGAGAGGAAATGTGTGGAGAGAGATCTCCCACGATTTTTTTTGCCTTTTTTTTCCTATTTTTTCTTCCTTTTTCTATTTTTCTCTCTCTTCTTGTGCAAGAAATCCCCTTTGGCCTATTTTTCTTGCTTGGATTTGGAAAATATTTATTTTAATGGGAAATTCCATCCATGCCCTAGTCTTTTCTTTTTTTTTTCTTCTTTCATATTTTTTTCTCTTTATTTTCTCTCTCTTCTTCAAACTTGCGTACAACCATTTTGGTCGACCTCCTTTAAGTGATGAGTAGGAAAGAAAAAATCTTCTAGAAAAAACCTCAAAAAAATGGCAGCTAAGAGATTCGAACTTGAGACCTCCTAATAAGCAAGAGATTTTACACACCACAATTCATCAACTACGCTAGGTAGTTGTTGTTACCAAAAACGAATCTTCAATCACTTAAGGATGTGGTCCATCAATCCTTGTTGGCATTTGGAATATTTCTTATACCCTTGGGACAACTACAGATGGACTGGTTCTGCATCTTAGTTCAGTTCTGATCCATTATTCTTTTTCTGGCCCGAAAAGAATAATCACTTGTACGGTTGACCAAACGAATGTGTACTTGCAATTGAACATGTCCATTATGCTCAGAATTTTTTCCTCCTCGCAACCATGAAAAGAAATAGGACTTCTTTATGTGTAAAATTGGAGATGTAGCGCCTGATAGTCCTTAAGGCCTTGAAAATATAAAACCTGCAAAAAGAGAGAAAAACCCAAGGTAGATCCATTCTAAATATGTAAAATGCATGTTTTACTACACTAGATTTCAAACATAAATGTGCTCATCAGTTGTATTCATGTGGATGAAGTCTTGAATGTGTGGGAATGCAAAAGAAACAACCCCTATGTTCCCAAAAGGCAGGGTGAAGAGGGGAAGTAGAACAACAGATGTCACACCCCACTCCTACCTAGTAGACCCAATTTACCATTAGGAATACTGGCGGTGTGAGTAAGACACGTACCTGTCTTACAACCTACTAGGATCTCTGATAGCAGTACCTTAACATTTTCACAATCTCACAACACAAACCAATATAAGCAGCGGAATCAGAGTATAGTAGTGAAATTATAAATAAAGTGGGAAAACATCTAATGGTAATATAATAGCAATAACCGAGTTATTTTGTTACATTCATCCATGACATATAATATAATCTCAAGAATATATACAATCCACAGCTATATCCAAAAGTATCAAAAGATGATGTACAATCTCACGGTGCGGCATAAGCACAGTGATCACAAGCACAGTCCTGATCGTGCTCCTTTGCTCCTGGCATCCACCAGTCGCTCACACCAAACTCTGACCCAGAAGATACTAGGTCACCCACCATTGGCACCACGGTACCTGTATCATCATCTAAAAAGGGGTGTATACGTGGGGTGAGCTTTCCAGCTCTCTCAGTGAGGGGTGGGGTCAAACACATCCAAGCAAGATGATAGCAGTAATAATTTATAATGCCTGATTACGGAAATTAAACACAAAGTCCATAATGCTCGTGATGCAGTTCATTTATTTATTATCCACCTAACAATACAAACTAACTCTAGTAAATGCTACTACGGTGTATTTGACTGTATCTCTCATCTCAGAAATGACATTGACTAAACAGTGATACAAACTCTAGCCGTGACTAAAAGCCTGTCGGTCCCTGTATGCATCCATGAGTCACCCAACAAATCCCTGATAACTCCCTCCTGGCAGTCACGGCACTGGTAACACATCGGCCACGCTGGACAGGTTCCCGCCTCTGGTAACAATCACATCGTACTGCGGGAGTGGCACTTTGAAAAGACACATCAAACATACCACAATGGGTTATCCAACACCTCAACCCCTATTGAAAAGGGTGCGTAGCATATGGAGTGATACCTAGCCATATGTATACTATATGCCTTCATAATGATACAATTAGTATGGATTACACGACACCAAAGAGACCTTGGCCACAAAGTGTAATCCATCTTCAAATACAGACCCGGGTACACGATACCAGAGAGTCCTTGGCCACAGAGTGTAACCCAAGACCGTTTACCTAATCTAGCGTACATATCACAGTTGAGTATGGATTACACAACACTGGCAAGACCTCAGCCACAAAGCATATCTATTTCCAAATGTAGTCCCGGGGTACACGATACCAGCGAGACCTTGGCCACAAAGTGTAACTCACGACTACAACTAACTCTAATGCACATAATCAAGCATGAATACAACATATATACAGCAATCATGGCACTGGTACCACCTTGGCCATGCCGGATTCTATCTCGCACATACACACACATCTAAACACACGATGATCATGGTACCGGTACCACCTCTGCCACACCGGATCCCATCATACGTTTCCATACAATTCATATCAAAATTATAAAATGACAATGTAGCATATCATACTCATATTTGAATAATTACATTTAAATATATAATTCTAAACATGTGAGAAATTTAATGGTAATAAACATTTTAGAAATAAACACAGTCCTTCCCTCACCTATTTTACGATCGAGTGTGTTCAGGTTCAAGTACGACCATTGATCGATCAATTCAATTCTGGCTTTGGGCCACGTGCGCTTCACTATCCTAGACACAAGGAATCGTACATCAGTACACGTCCAAAACATCGAGAGGGACCCACACAGGACACCCCCAAAGGGTACAGACACAGTTCCTAGGTGAAAGTACTGTCACCGAAAACACCCACCAGAAACAGGGCATTTCCACTAGAAATATCAGTCCTGTTTCTAGTGGAGGTGACAGAGAGCACATAAGGCTCATATGTCCACCAAAAATATGCCACCAGAAATAGACCCAGTGGATCCGGTGGGCTATTTTCGATGGTGGTTCAGGTCAGTCCAACTAATTTAGGGCTTTTCAACTTGGGCCCGATTATTGGGATTTGTTCCATGGAGTTTGTAGGGGATGTTCCTAGAATCATTCTAATCCAAGAAAATTATAATTGCTCTGAGCCGTTTGGGAGATACATTGATCGAACGATCAAAACCCTAGTCTGTCTTTTGGCATTACATGTTGTCGAAGCTCACCGGGCTTGGTTCGAGCTCGACAACAACACCGGGAGGGTAGAATACGCATCCCACAACCTTAACATGGTTTGTACACCAAGATTCCATCCATACCTAGCTTTTCCTAGGTTGAAATGGAGAGAGAGAGTGGTATGGGAGGTTGTATTTACCTCCAGTAATGATTCTGGCAACAAGGCGGTAGCCGGCACCAAGGTAGGGGAGGTTTCTCCTTCTTCCTCTTCTTCTTCCTTACCCTCCTCTTTCGCTCCTCTCCTATGTTGGGTACAAGGGAAATGAGGAGATGAATCCTCATTTCCCAACTTATAACTTAAGTGGGCCTTAAGGGTCTGTTTGGATTGGACCTCTTTTGAACCAATCGAGTTAAATTAAAATTTGGGCATGAGAACTCGCACATTTAGGTCCATAAGGTGCCCACATCAAGAGAAAAATGTGGAGGATGATTTGGGATCATCCGGAACCATTTACAATGCGAGTGGCAGGAACCACGGGCATCGAAACCTCGACAGTAGCCTGTCAACCCACTGGAAAAGGCACCAAATTTAGGCCCAGCCTGCTTCTGGTGGCTTGTTTCCAGTGGCCAAGACAGCTTACTATCCCATGGTTTGCCTCGCATGGGTGGCTGCCCTCGGACATGCTCAAGGCATTTCGATGATTATGATGCTTGCCAAAAATCAAGTGAGGGTGAAAGGCAGTACTGAAAGCCAACTGTGTGCCTATAGCCCTCTGCACACATATCCAAAACTTGGAAGTGAACCTGGGATCTTGATCAGAGATGATACTAACTGGTACACTATGCAACCTGATGATGTTATCAACATACAACTTGGCCAACTTATCCATAGAAAATGTGATCTTGATTGCGATAAAGTGAGTTGCCTTCACCATGAGGTCCACAACTACCAAATTTATGGGGTAGGCTTGTGACGAAGTTTGTAGTAATATTCTCTCATTTCCACTTCGAAATAGGTAGGGACTGTAATAACCCATAAGGCCTCTGTCTCTCAGCCTTGACTTGCTGGCATATGAGGCATTTGGACACATGTGTGGCCACATCATTCTTCATTCCTTTCCACCAGTAGGAGCCTTTGAGGTCCTTGTACATTTTAGTACTGCCAGGGTGAATGGAGTATGGAGAGCTATGTGCCTCTCTCAAAATTGTGTCTCTCAAATCACCATCACTAGGCACACACAACCTCCCTTTGAACTTGAGAATCCCGCTTTTAATCACAAAGAAATCTGGGTCCTTTTGGGTTCCTTCCTGGCATTCTGCTATCAGCTTCTGCAACTCTACATCAGTAACCTAAGCTGTAGTGATCCTATCCACCAGACTAGGTTGTACCACCAATCCCGATAGTGAGAAGGTGACACCCTCTACTAATAGCTCCAAGTCTAGTTTCCTGGCCTCCTCTAAGAGATACTCATTGGTGGTTAGTGATGCAAGAGTCAGTGACTAGAATTTCTGACTAAGTGCATCAGCTACCACATTAGCCTTTTCTGGGTGGTTGTGGACAGTACAATCATAACCCTTCATCAGCTCTAACCAATGCCTCTATCTTATGTTAAGCTTCTTTTGGGTGAAGAAGTACTTGAGGCTCTTATGGTCACTGAAGATCTCACTCTTCTCACCGTACAGGTAGTGTCTTTAGATTTTAGTGCAAAAATCACGGCTGCCAACTCCAAATCATGGGGGGGTAGTCTTCTCATAATCCATCAACTGACAGGATGCATAAGTAATGACTTTGCCGTGCTGCATCAATACATAACCCAATCCCAGCTTGGAGGTATCACTATACACAACCATACCACCTATATCGGTCGGATAGACAAAACTAGAGCTGATACTAACTTTTGCTTTAGCTCCTTGAAGCTCTTCTCACAAGCATCAGACGACTCAAATTTTACACCCTTCTGTGTGAGTCGGGTCATCAGAGTAGCAATGCAAGAGAAGTTCTCGATAAACCTCCGGTAGTATCCGGCCTATCCTAGAAAACTACGTATGTCTGCTACACTCTTGGGAGTCTCCTATTCCAGAACTACCTTCACCTTGCCTGGGTCAACCGCTATACCCTTGGCTAAAACAATGTGGCCTAGGAATGCCACTTGTGACAGCTAAAACTCGCACTAATTTGGCATAGAGTTGCGTCTCTCTCAGTTGTTGCAGTATTAATCTCAGGTGAACAGCATGTTCCTCTGCACTCTTGGAGTATACCAAAATGTCATTAATGAATACTATCACAAACTTATCTAAGACATCTTGGAGTACCCGGTTCATCAGATCCATAAATGCAGTCGGTGCATTGGTCAACCCAAATGACATTGCCAAGAATTCGTAATGTCCATACCTTGATCTGAAGGCTGTCTTACTAACATCACTATCCTTGATCCTGAGTTGGTGGTAGCCTGATCTAAGGTCAATCTTGGAGAACACCTTGGCACCCTACAACTAATCAAACTAATCATCTATCCTTGGCAAAGGATACCGGTTCTTAATGGTTAGCTTATTAAGCTCTCGGTAATCGATACACAATCTCATACTTCCGTCTTTCTTCTTGACGAACAATACCAGTGCTCCCCATAGAGATACACTAGGTCTAATAAATCCCTTCTTCAGAAGGTCTTAAAGTTGCCCCTGCAATTCCTTCAACTCTGTGGGGGCCACGCGTTAAGGGGCCTTTGACACTGGTGCCGAGCCAGGGAGTAGGTCTATAGCAAATTTCGTCTCTTGTTCTGGGGTCAAACATGTCAAGTCATCCGGGAATACATCAAAAAATTCCCTCACCACATCTAGCTCGGTCAGTGGCCTAATCTCTACCTTAGTATCCATCACAGATGCTAAGTAGCCTTGACATCCCTTATCCAGTAGCTTCTTCATTTGGAGTGCGGATATGATTTCTTGGGCTTATACCCTTAGATAACAAACTCATCATCATCACGAGGTCTGAAAATGATAGCCTTCTCTGCACATAGCACACTGGCTCTATATACGGACAAGCAGTCCATTCCTAAAATCACGTCGAAGTCGGTCATATCTAACTTAATCATGTGAGCATTCAACTCATGATCACCTATGGTCACTGGGGGTCATAAACATAGTTCAAACCCACCACACTTCCTGTAGGGGTGCTCACAGCCAAACATTGAGTCAATCTCTTAGGTGGAATTCTCATCTTCTTCGTAAATGTCAGTGACACGAACGAATGTGAGGCTCCTGAGTCAAATAATACATGTATAGGCAATAATGATATCAATAATGTACCTGTCACTACATCTGGTGCAGCCTCAGCTTCTTCTACAGTCATAACAAACACTCTACCCTATGGTCTCTGGCCCTATAGGGGCTATGCTGGTCTAGGGGCTGAATATGTCTACTGGGTCCTAGGTGGCATAGTGTAGGGTGCATCATCTGGCCTTCGGTGGGGGCATGTCCTCACCATGTGGCCCGACTAATGACAATGAAAGCATCTCGAGCTCGATCCTGAAGGCTGAGATACAGCATTAGATCGGGAGGGCTAGGAAGTCTGACTAGCATCAGGCCTCCTAAATTGCACTGGAGTTGGGTTGACATAAGGCACTCGGAAAGGTTTGCTGCCTCCCCTAGAATCAGTAGATCTCATTGGCCTCTTTCTCATTCCTTGCTGAGCTGTGTAGTTATCTCTATGCCAGTCTTCAATAGACTTGGACATTTGGACTACCTCAACATAGGTTTGCAGTTTCAACCCCACAATGGTTGACCCAATACCTGGCCTCAACCCTTTCTCAAACTTCTTCACTTTAGCTCTATCACCTCAGAGATGTTCATGAGCAAAATGGAATAGCTCCTCGAAGCATTGCTGATACTCGAGCATAAACCAGGAACCTTGAACCAACTGAGAGAACTCACTCTCTCTCCTATCCCTGAAGCTTTCTAGAAAATAGTTCTCAAAGAAGGCCCCTTTGAAGTCTACCCAAGTAGGGTTCGGGTTACTAGCCCTCAGAATAGGCTCGGTGGCACTCCTCCAATCATCTGCTTCATTCTGTAACTGACAGCCCGCACATAAAATTTTTTGCTCATCGGTGCAGCCCATCAATCTAAAAATCTTCTCCATTCCACCAATCCATCTTGATGGATACAACAGGTCTTGCCTCACCTTGGAGCAACATGGGGGCCTAAGCCATTGAAACTTCTCTATCATTTTTGTAAAGTCTGTCAAGCCCTCTACATGGGCTTGAGCTTGTTCATCAGATCTTGCACATGCCCATGCACTTGTGCCCCATCAGATGTTTGAAGGGTAGCCGATCCAGCAGGTATTGGAATGGGTGCCGGTGGAGTAGGAGGTGTAGGCGGTGCATTGCGGGCTTCCATTGCCGCTTGGATTCCATTATCGGTCCCAGCGATAAACTGGTTTTGCCTTTCTTCCACCTCCCGCATCATGTTATTCATGATGGATGCCACATCCTGGGCTATAAGTACAGGTAGAGCCAGAGGTGCATTACGGGGTCTACCCCAATTCCGTGTAGGGGAAACGGGAGGTAATGGGTGTGATTGGGATCAGGATCGGATGTTCCGACATGACATGATTTTTGTGAAGGAATCTGATTAGTGCACATATATAAACAAGGTTGCATGTAATTGGAACACATGCATGGATAGTGGGTCCCACATATATACGACATTCAAAATTAGGATTAGGGCATGCATAAGTGGGGTCCGCACTTATTAGGATCCTATCACGCACATATTTCAAAGAGGCACACCATCAAAGGAACCAAATAAAAACTTAGATTTGAAAAATAACATGATTTATTTTTCAAAAGAGTCCACCAAAAATAGGGAGTCAAATCCACCAGAAATATTAGTGGCATTTTTAGTGGGAAAAACAGAGGCAAAAACCTAACTTTTCTCTTCACCAAAAACAGACACCGGAAGCATGCCTAGTGTTTCCGGTGGCACCAAATCGGCCATAAATAGGCTCGGGTCTTGGCTTATTCACACAACATCCTATTTTCTCTTGTGAAAAAGGTGTGGAAATGGCCAAGAAGTCTTTTGCTACCCATTCTCTACCTTCCTCTCCATATTTCGCGATCGATCAGTGCCACATTCGCATCCAAGGTACCATTAGGAATATCGGCGGTGTGAGTAAGACACATACCTGTCTTACAACCTACCAGGATCTCTAATAGTAGTACCTTAACATTTTCACAATCTCACAACACAAACCAACAAAAGCAGTGGAATCAGAGTATAGTAGTGGAATTATAAATAAAATGGGGAAACATCTAATGGTAATATAATAGCAGTAACCGAGTTATTCTGTTACATTCATCCATGACATATAATATAATCTCAATAAAATATACAATCCACAACCATATCCAAAAGTATCAAAAGATGATGTACAATATCACGGTGCGGCGTAAGCATAGTGATCACAAGCACAGTCCTAATCATGCTCCTTCGCTTCGGCATCCACCAATCGCTCACACCATACTCTGACCCAGAAGATACTGGGTCACCCACCATTGGCACCACGGTATCTGCATCATCATCTAAAAAGGGGTGTATACGTGGGGCGAGCTTTCCAACTCGCTCAGTGAGGGGTGGGGTCAAACACATCCAAGCAAAACAATAGCAGTAATAATTTATGATGCATGATTGCAAAAATTAAACACATAGTCCATGATGCTCATGATGCAGTTCATTTATTTATTATCCACCAAACAATACAACCTAAGTCTGGTAAATGTTACTACGGCGCATTAGGCTGTATCCCTCGTCTCGGAAATGACATTGACTATGTAGCGATACAAACCCTAGCCATGATTAGAAGCCTACCGGTCCTCATATGCGTCCATGGGTCACCCAACAAACCCCTGATAACCCCCTCTTGGCAGTCACGACACCGGTAACACATCGGCCATGCCAAACAGGTTCCCGCCTCTGGCAACAATCACACCGTACCATGAGAGTGGCACTTCAGAAAGATACATCAAACATACCACAATGGGTTATCCAACACCTCAACCCCTGTTGGCAAGGGTGCATAGCATAGGGAGTGATACCTAGCCATATGTACACTATATTCATTCTTAATGATACAATTAGTATGGATTACACCATACCAGAGAGACCTCAGCCATAAAGTGTAATCCATCTCCAAATACAGTCCCAGGTACACGATACCAGAGAGACCTTGGCCACAAAGTGTAACCCGAGACCGTTTACTTAATCTAGCATACATATCACAGTTGAGTATGGACCACGCAACACGGAAAGACCTCAGCCATGAAGCATATCTATTTCCAAATGTAGCCCCGGGGTACACGATACCAGTGAGACCTTGGCCACAAAGTGTAACCCGCAACTACAACTAACTCTAATACACATAATCAATGCATGAATGCAACATACATATGGTAATCATGGCACCGGTACCACCGCGGCCATGCCAGATTCCGTCTCACACACACACACACATCGAAACACAAAACGATCACTGTACCGATACCACCTCGACCACACTGGATCCCATTATATGTTTCCATACAATTCATATCAAAATCGTAAAATAATAATGTAGCATATCATAATCGTATTTGAATAATTACATTTAAACATATAATTCTAAACATGTGAGAAATTTAATGGCAATAAACATTTTAGAAGTAAACACAGTCCATCCCTCACCTATTTTACGATTGGGTGTGTTTGGGTTTAAGTACGACCACCGATCGATCAATTCAATTCTTCCTTGGGGGCACGTCCACATCACTGTCCTTGACATAAGGGAATCATACATCAGTATGCATTGAAAACATCGAGAGGGACCCACACAGGACACCTCCAAAGGGTACAAACATAGTTACTAGGTGACAGTACTGTCACCAGAAACACCCACCGAAAATAGGACATTTCCACCAAAAATATCAGTCTTATTTCTGGTGGAGGTGAATGAGAGCACATAAGGCTCATATGTCCACCAAAAATATGCCACAGAAAACAGACCTAGTGGATCCGATGGGCTATTTTCGGTGGTGGTTTAGGTCAGTCCAACTAATTTGGGGCTTTTCAGCTCGGGCCTGATTGTCAGGATTTGTTATATGGAGTTTGTTGTGGATGTTCCTAGCATTATTCTAAGCTATGAAAATTCTAATTCCATCGAGCCGTTTGAGAGATACGTCGATCGAACGATCAAAACCCTAGGCAGTCTTTTGGCATTACATGTTACCAGAGCTCATTGGGCTTGGTTCGAGCTCGGCAACAACACCGGGAGGGTAGAATATGCATCCCACAACCTTAACATGGTTTGTATACCATGATTCCATCAATACCTAGCTTTTCCTAGGTCAAAATGAAGAGAGAGTGTGGTATGGGAGGTTGTACTTACCTCCGGCAGCGATTCTGGCAACAAGGCGGCAGCCGGCACCAAGGTAGGCCTCCAACCTTCTCCTTCTTCCTCTTTTTCTTCCTTTCCCTCCTTTTTCTCTCCTCTCCTACGTTGGGCACAAGGGAAATGAGGAAATGAATCCTCATTTCCCAACTTATAACTTAAGTGGGCCTTAAGGTTCTTATTGGTTTGGACCTCTTTTGAACCAATCAAGTTAAGTTGAAATTCGGGGCATGAGAACCCACACATTTAGGTCCATAAGGTGCCCACATCAAGAGGAAAATGTGAAAGATGATTTGGCATCATCCGGAACCATTTATGATGTGAGTGGCAGGAACCACGGGCATCAGAACCTTGACAGTAGCCTGTCAACCCATCGCAAACAGGCACCAAATTCAGGCCCAGGTTGCTTCCAATGGCTTGTTTGTGGTGGCCAAGACAGCTTGCAGTCTTCATAGCTTGCTGTCCCATGGTTGGCCTTGCACGAGTGGCTGCCCTCGGACATGCTCAAGGCCTTTCAACGATTATGATGCATGCCAAAAATCAAGTGTGGGGAGTCGGGTCACTTACCATCTGGGATAGGAAGCTATGAATCCCCTCCAGTTAGATAGGCATGTAATACACGAACATGGGGGGTCATCTATACCCCTTTGGCAATGTGCAGCCGTGAGCCAAAACCCGGTCGTACTTCCGACCTCCGATCGTACTTCCGACCTCCGATCTGAGGCTTGTCACAAAAACTTCAAATTGGACTGGATTAGGGCATGGGTGTAATATCAGAACTCATTGGACATTGGTGGGTGGCATCGACGGGTAAGTAGACCCACCATTGAGGCCCGCCAGTCTTGTTTGGGCCTTAGAGCCTACCGATAGGTAGCATCGGCGGGTACCTAGTTCTACCAATATAACCCACTAGTCTTCACTGGGCCCAAGTGTCCTACCGACGGGTAGGACCGATGAGTACCTAGACCAGTTGGTGTAGTCTAGGTGCTGTCTACATGGGTAGCTTGCACAGGTGGGTCCTCCTACCCACCTATATGACCCACCTATGGTCCAATGAGCTTCGTTCTAGCTCGAACTCATCGATAGCCTCCTTTGTGTTATTAAACATGTCATGACCATGTCTTTCAATGTTTTATGGTTGCGGAATGGATATATTCTAAGCTTCCTTTCTCTGTTAGGTTTTTCTTACCCTCGTCTTCGCACACCAAATCTCACTTGTACCGTGTGTGCACAATCTTGTACGTGAATAGGTAAGTGGGGAGAGGATGTTGATCTTATTTTGGAGTGTTTATTGCATAATTTTCATTTTATACATCATCTTGCCATTTATGAATGCCATCTTTATGTATATGTATTATCTACTGCAGGATGCATTTGTGGATCGTTACGTTGTATCTTTAAATTTCCAAATACTTGTTACTTGCTTTTGGATGATGAGCATGGATTATTTCAATTATTGGAAAATGATGATTTTGTTGGATATGTGATGAATTGCTAGTTCAGACGTCGTAGTAGGCTTGGAAACGAATACATTGGTGCGCCATGGAATGGGACGTGGAAGCATTATATAGTCGTACTATCTCATATGGATGCATTGGGTTTAGGATGACATTCCCTCATACTACGACCCTTCCCAATAGGGGTTTAGGTGTTGGGTTATCACTGGGGGGAAGCGTCGATCGCAGACCGCCGTGGTGGTTAGAAGTATGCCTGGCTGATCATTAAGACAGCTGAAAACCTTGGTGATATATTTAGAGGGCCGAGCGTATTGCATTTATTTTCTACAGTGGTTCGGCCACAATTTACTTTTATGTTGTGGTTCATCCATGATTTATTTTTATGCTATGGTTCGACCACTATTTACTTCTCTAAGTATTCACAACCAGCCCTCTCTGACAACCCTATGTGTGTATCGCGAGATAGAGAACATGACTCATACCTGGGTCATACATGCATTGTGGTTGTGAGTAGCACATAACCTATGGGTTAGCATTGTTGTCTATGCAATTAGGCCAAAAATAAATTGCATGCATATATGATCATTTGATATATGGCTGCTTGTTTGAGTATTTCTTTCCATTTACTGAGTTAGTGAGCTCACCCCTTGTGTATATACCTTTTTAGATGATTTTGCAGGCTTTCCCATGGAGGAGCAAGAGCCGGGGCCCACTAATGAGTTTCCAGTAAGAGACTGGTGGGTTCCAGAGGGATTCAGGCACAGTGCCGGGTGCTGCACGTGTGAGGGCTACGTTGCAGGGCAACAGTAGCGATTACCGAACATCACCTTTTTAATTCTTTTGATGTATTCCCTTTTGTGCTTTAGATATTTATATTGCTATTTTCTTGTGTAATTATCATGCTTGTGGGCCCACATGTATATATATACTATGTATAATAATTTGGGTATCAAGAGTAGTGGAGAAATTATAGATTTACCAGATAAGCCTTCTGTTGAATTATCAAATTATACTTTCATATCCTGTGGTGCATGTTGTGTTGTGGTTTACTGCATCGTATGATCCTGGTGATTCTTGGGTTACCCGGAGGAACCCGGTCACTGGTCTGGTTCTATTTGAACAGGGTGTGATAAACCACCCCTTTTAAAAAAATCATCCCAAGGCCCCGCAGGCCCGAGGAAATTTAATTAATTATTAATTAAAAATAAATAAGTAAATAATAAAATATAAGTATATATATAACATATGGTTTGTAAGCATATATTTGTTCATGAGCACATTTATGTGTGAAATCTTAGATAGTAAAGCATGCATTTTTACATATTTGGAATCGAGCTACCTTGGGTTTTACTCTCTTTTTGTAGGTTTTGTATTTTAAAGGCCTTAAGGACTATCGGCTACCATACCTCCAACTTTACAAGTAAAGAGGCCATTTTTATTTTCATGGTTGCAAAGAGGATGAAATTCTAAGCAAGATGGACGTGTTGTATTAAAAGTACACATCTACTTGGTCACCCGTACAAGTGATTATTCTTTTTGGGTCAGAAAAAGAATAATGGATCAGAATTGAACCGAGATGCAGAACCAGCTCGTTTATAGTTGTCCCAAGTGTACAAAGAATATTTCAAATGCCAACAAGGATCAATGGACCCCCCTTTAGTGATTGAAGATTCTTTTTTTGGTAACAACAACTACCTAGAGTAGTTGGTGAGTTGTGGTGTGCAAAAATCCCTTGCTCACTAGGAGGTCGGCCAAGGGAACTTGTGTGCAAGATAGAAGAGGGAGAAGGAAAATAAAGAAAAAAAAATATATATATATATAATAAATAAATAAAGGAACCAAATCGTAGGACTTTCCTATTTTCTCTCTTTTCCTTTTGTTTTCCTATTTTCCACATCATCACCCTAATTAGGAAACCAAGTCATAGGACTCCTCTCCTTTTTATTCTCTCTCTTCTCTCTCATCCTCATCATCATCATCATCAAACCCTAATCAAACCTAATTCATTGGAGACTCCCCTATCTCCTACGATTCTACCCCCTTTCTTTCTTCTCTCTCCTCCACCTCATTAAACCCTAACCAAACCCTAATTAAACCAAATCGTTGGACCCCCTCTCCCCTATTCCCTATAAATAAACATCATACAAGAGGGAAGAGGGTGCATTTTACAATTAGGGTTTCCTCTCTTTCTCTAGCAATTCTCTATTGAGGTTTTCTCTCTAGCACTTCACTTTGAGGGTTTTATTTTCTCTAGGGTTTTCTCTAGTTCTTCTTCTAGTCTTCTTCTTACATTTTGGTTTAAGCACTTATGTAATGGAATTTTATTTAATGAATGCAAGTTTTTTTTTTTATGTTTATTATTCAAGGATTTCAGTTGTAATTTTACTTTCTAGTTCTAGGCTTAGTTTTAAGTGACAAGAACCAAGTGTGGAGCACAAGTTTTCAAGTTCAGATTTGTCTTCTCCAGGCCTAGCAATTATAGATTTGGTTTATTCCAGATCTGGTTTTTAGGGATAGTAGTATTTCAAATCAAACAAGAAACAATCAAGTTTAATTCAAGTATAGAAGTTCAGGTTGGTAGGCTTCTTCATAAGTCTTCTCTCCCCCCT
Source organism: Macadamia integrifolia (assembly GCF_013358625.1). Classification (NCBI taxonomy): domain Eukaryota; kingdom Viridiplantae; phylum Streptophyta; class Magnoliopsida; order Proteales; family Proteaceae; genus Macadamia; species Macadamia integrifolia. The sequence goes on from NC_056569.1 coordinate 3,850,745, forward strand.
CTCATTCCTCTTCTGACTACCCATTCATTCTTAACTTAGGTTTTTAATTTTAGTTTTACCTTATTATTTTCCCCAAGGTCCTTCGCTAAATGCATGTGTTGGCTTTGCCCCTCTCTAGCTATGGACCATCCTTTTATTGCCTTTACTTTCATTTATTTACTTTTCCTCCCTTTACCTAAAGCTACGTAGTGAAGTTGTTGTAAAAGTTACTCTCTAGTCAAGTAGGGAAGCTTGCATTATTTGTAGTGTATCCCTTGAGCTAAGTAGAGAAAACCTATTTGTGTTCTAGCTTTCTTCCCCTTTTTATTTTATTTATTTTATTTCAGCACTTTTACTTTCAGTTATTTACTTTTTATCTGCATGGTTTGAAGTATTTAAATTCCTAGATGTGTTGGTTAGTACGCATTTAGATGCACATGTTTTAGGGCGGTAGTTAGAAGTAGATCACCATAATTAATCGACACACTCTCGTATTACTAAAAGAATCCTAAAATAAAGTGGCTGCTCTCTTTGTGTTCGACCCGTTAGCTACACTGATCCGTACGCTTGCAGTTACTTTTAAAACCCAAACATTTGTAGATGCGATATATGTATTTTTTATATATCATTTGATACATATATAATGCATATATGGTACATGTCATATGATGCATGCACTCTTTTATATGAGATGCACATTTGAATGGCATATAATGTGTGACAAAAATGCATACATGGAGAAGTAGTTAGTCAAATTGGTCAAACCTGGGGTTAACATGGGCCGAGATTTCAAATTTTACCGTAGGGCCTATGGTGTAGGTCTAAAATGACCAAGAAATCCTTGGTGGGGGTGAGCAGATCAAGGAGCATGTTTGTCTAATCCACATGGGGAGCGATGCTGAGGATGATGAGTCCGATAATGTCATTAATAAGCTCCGAGCATACGAAATTGAGTCAAATCCCATGGAGATATTATTCAGTGACAATGAGGAATCTGATGAAGGACCCTGTGAGGAAGAGATCAATGAAGAGGAAGATGATGATGATAATGAGGCCTAGAATGATAGCGATAATTTTGAAGCCTAGAGTGCTGACAAAGAGGATGTGTCAGGATGTTTCATACTAGGGGACCCATCGGGATACTTGGTGTATGCTATAGGAGGTGAGGATCCAATGATTGACTAGATGGATGCCATCAATTCAGCACTCCCTATCCATATGGAGGAAGATTGATCAGAATCAGACTCAGATGATGACGAAGACCTCGACCAAGAAGAGGAGAAAGAGGAAGAAGATGTGAATTCTATAATGGCACTTGAACAATTAGCGGATGTAATCGTGCACTTGAGCATGATGGTGGGCCACTTGGCCTAAATTTAAAAAATTTACTGCATGGCCCATGGTGTAGGTCTAAATGACCAAAATACCCTTAGTGTTATGACTTATCTTGAATTAGCTTTAACTTAGCAAGCAGGGTTACATAGGTCTAGATAGAAGGAAACGGGTTTTGGAGTCGCCACCTAGGGTTATGGGTCTAGGACCTAGAGGTGGGCCCAGTTCCTAAGAAAAGGGCCTAGAATTTGGTCTGGTCTAGAGAAAAGGGTAGTGTCAGGTTATAGAGTTGGGAAGGTGTTAGGCACCCAATCTACCCGGTTCAACCAGTTTTCCTACTAGATGCTTGAGAACGAACATTTTCCACAATTATTCCTATACCGTATGCATGGCTAAGTTATCACACATATATACATTAACTAAATTTGATTCTTATGTACACTAAAACAATGTCAATAAAGAGTCTACATTATGCTAACTTGGGTTAGAGATTATAACTGAGCTTGACCCCTATTTCGAGTCAAGAGGGGTGGACCCCCGATTGGTGTGGGCATGAACTTTCTTGTGGATTCTCCCAGCTCAGGGGAAGATGGTTTTGACCTCCAACTTCCTTTCTTGAGAGATGATGACTGTGGTAATATTCGGGTAGAGTTTAGGCTAGGGAGGTTACTTTTGGATTTGAGTTTCGGAAGAGCTTCGGTTAGGGAAGGCTACTTCCGGATTTGGATTTCTATAGAACTTTAGCTAGGGAAGAGTACTTCCGGGCTAAGGCTGAGGTGGCACTCTGGCAGAGCTTCCACTAGGGATAGGCTATAGGAGGGCTTAGACTGAGGTGGCACTCTGGTAGAACTTCCGCTAGGGATAGGCTGAGGTGGCACTCTAACAGAGCTTTCACTGGTGATAGGCTATAGGAGGCTTAGGAGGCTTGGGTAGAATTTCGAAGGGGAGGGAGAGAAGGGTAGGGTGTCTCCAACAAGGGTACTAACCAAGTTTCTCAAGTGTGTAATTTCAAGTTGAGGGGGTATTTATAGGTTTCTTGGACCAATTAGGTGAAAGAGGGGATTTTTCAGTCAATGGGGTAAAAAAGGTGATTTTTTTTGCCAACGGGGTGTAGTGGTGTAGGGTACGCTAGCAGGGGTGCGAGATACACAAGCAGAGGGTGAAGGTTTTTTAGCCAAAAGTCCACACTTGGCACCGGGCCAAGGGTAGACTTGGCAGGGCCATGGGCAAGAGGCAGGGCCACAAGGTGGTGGTGTGGGACCGCGGGGCAGTGGAGCGAGGGGCTGCAGGTGAGGGGTTGTAGACACACAATTTTAGTCACCTTCCCTTGGCCATAATGAAATATGGATCTTGGACATGACTTTCGGCTTTCAACCAACAAAGATGCTGATGGAAATACTCCCGGGCCTGAAACCCTAGAAACTCTCATGATGAAGAGAAGGGGGTCCAATTTTGGCATTTTATATACGAAGAAATCCGGTCAAGATGACCATACAGATGGATAGTGCTTGGAAATATGATTCCGACGATATATGGTACGCTAAAATCAGACCATCGGATTGCCCACAATCTTCCCTAGAAAATCACATTTTTTCGCGCGCATGTCTTGCACATTGACCAACCAGTTAGCCAGCCTAGCCTGGCCTGCATCCCCCTACCGCATGTTGCGTGCCCCCACCGCACATCCTGCCTACCCCCACCGCACGGTATATGTGCCCCCACTGTATGCCCGCGCACACCTTGCCTGCACCGTGCGCATGTTGCCTGCACACCCATGACGTCACCCACACTATCTGCCTAAACTAACCATACCTTAGGCACTTTGGCCTGGTCCCGTGCATCGCCATCAGTGGCTGGGATTGATGTTTCTCTCTCCTCTCGCGTTTCCAAAAACTACCTTTTTTGGCTAAAATTTCTTTCTCCTCCTGCTTTTCCAAAAATCACCTTTTTTTGGCTAAAATTTCTCTCTCCTTCCATTTTTTTGAAAAATGACTTTTTTGGCTAAAATTTCTCTCTCCTCCTGCTTTTTCGAAAACCACCTTTTTTGGCTAAATTTTCTCTCTCCTCCCATTTTTTTAAAAATCCCCTTTTACCCATTGGACAAAAGTACTCCCCACCCATTTTCGCCTTCAACTCCCCCCTTTTACCCATTGGACAAAAATCCTATCCCCTTAATTTAGGCAAGAGCTCCCCTTTCGTTCACTAGATGAAAGGATCCCCCCTCTCCTATTTAGCGCAAAAAAACTATAAATACCCCCCTCCCTTAGAAAAAATAGACCAACACATCAGAATCCCCCTTCACTCTTTCGTAGTGAAATTTTCCTTCCCTCCCCCTCCTGATTTTTTTCTGATCTTCAGAGCGATCTTCGTCAAGATCCAAAAACTCATTTGGACCTTCGAAGTGTTCTTCGGGATCTTGAAGATCTTCAATGCAAATTCTTAGTTAGATCCAGTTTTTAGTCAAAAATAGTATGTTCTTGAGCCAAATCCCTTGAGTGTTCTTGAGTGTTCTTGAGCGCTCTTGAGCTTTCCTGAGATTGAAATCCCCCTTTTTGAGGTTCTTCAGGTCTACGAAGAGATCTTTGTTAAAATCTGAAACTCTGTCCGGATCTTCAGAGTGTTCTTCGGGACTTTGGAGTTCTTCAATCCATTTTTAGGTCAGCCTGTTTCTTTTCCGAAATTGTCGTTCCTAGCCGAACCCCTATCCGAGTGTCCCTAAAATCTTTCTAGAAATAGCCATTCCCAGTGGAAGCTCTGCCAAAGTGCCAGCTCAGCCTAGCCCTCCCTTAGCCTATCCCCAGCAGAAGCTTTGCTGGAGTGCCACCTCATCGTAATTTGAAAATAGCCTTCCCTAGCCGAAGCTCTGCCGGAGTTCCACCTCATCCCAAGCACAGAAATAGCCTTCCCTATCCGAAGCTCTGTTTGAATCCAAATCTGGAAATAACCTTCCCTGGCCAAAGATTTGTCCGAATCCCAATCCAAAAGTAACCGTTCCTAACCGGAGCCCTATCCACATACCATCACAATCAACGTCTCTCAAGAAAGGAAGTTGGAAGTCAAGACCATCTTCCCCTTAGCTAGGAGAATTCGAAAGATAGTCTAAGCCGATACTAATCAGGGGCCCACCACTCTTGACCAAACAAGGGTTAAGTTCAGGTATAATTTCTCAACCAACTTGTCATAATGTAAACTTTATATATACTTTGTTTTAGTGTATATAGTAGTTTGAATTCAATTAAAGTATATATGTGTGATAACTTAGCTATACATGTGGAATAGTAATAATTGTGGAAAATGTTCATTCTCAAACATCTAGTAAGAAGACCGGTTAAACCGGGCAGATTAGGTGTAATACCCTACTTCCTAAACCCGGTCTGATTACACGGTTGACCCAGTTTAACTATACAGAACCCAAACCGGAGAGAGTTAGAGCTTGTTCCTTATGGACTATGATGGCAAGGGTGACCTTAAACACCGGTTGGCCTGACAAGTCCGAGCCAGTGCCAGAAGATACGGGAATACCCAAGCCATGTACATGCACCTATCATAAGGCCATGTATGGATAAAGCAGGTATGTAGCCGTATATTGAGGTGTATACGTATATTACATCGTATGCCAAGGGTGGGGTTCGCGCCGAGGCCTGAACTCTGTCAAAATCCCAAGTTTTGTCCCTCAGGTGGGCGGACAGGTGGGCGGACAGGTGGGCGCACCCACCCACCTGAGTGACTCATCCATGTGAATTAGTAGTTAATTAAGAAGTATATATATAGCATTTATGATTTTCTTTTCTTTTTCATTTATGACACTCGTACGTTGGTGAGGATAGTAAAGAGGAGAGAGAAAGGAAAGGAAAGAAGAAGAGAGAAGAGAAGGATTTCGGCGGCGCTGAGGCTCGATCTCCCCATACCGGCGCCGGAAGAGTGATCTTCAACACTAGATCTACATTTAGAGGTAAGCAAAGTTGGGTTCCTTAAACATTCACCATACCCAAGTAAAAAAACCCTTGATTCGAGTAGGGTTTCTTGAGATCTTGTAAATCCCCTTTGAAATGATGAATCTAAGGTTTAATAGATGATTTATGTGTTGATCTTGAAGGATTTCAAGAGGTATTGTCAAGGTTGGAGAAGCATTGTGGATTTGAAGTGATTTTGGGGGTTTGAAGGTGTTCTTGAGCAAAGAAGGTAATATGGCTTCCCATTCCTTAAATCTAACCTAGATCTAGGTTAGAACCATCCTATAAGACATTGAAAGTGTGAAGAATGGATTTGGAAAAGCCCCATTTGAATCCCCAAAGAATGGAGGAAGTTGGGAAGAAACAACAGTTTTTTCGCCAAGACCGGTGGGCCATCTGGCCCGCCTGTGGGCACCCGCCTGAGAGGGCAGGGCCCTCGGGCACAATCGGCGGGCCAGACCGGTGGGCTAACCGGCGGGCCACCCTACCCGCCGGTCTTAGCAGGCCCCCTGGCCCAACCGGTGGGTCAGACCGATGGGCCAACCGATGGGCCAACCTGCCCGCCGATCCAGACCGGTGGGCCAGACATGTGGGCTGTCTGACCCACCTGAGAGGCCCCGAATGTGATTTTTCCTTCCGATTGGGTCCGAATCGGATGTGTGACCTTCTTTTAGGATTCTAAACATGATCGTGTCATTGGATCGTGTTAATTTTGATTTCAAAATGGTGAAATACTAACCCCGCTCACTCATGTTAGGTTCACCAAATCCTACGCTTCTCGCATCGGATCTCACCCGTACCGAACGGGAATCCTTGTACACTACAAGTAAGTGGGGAGAGGATGTTTGGCCTTGTTTCAAGGCATTGTTTGGCATTCATTTAATTGTATCTAGTCTAGTCATGCCATCATGAAATGCTATGTAGATTAGTCATCCTCACATTGTTATGCATGTGTGCTATGTTTACTTTCTAAATGCCAAGTGATAAGATGCTTATGTGATGAATGTTGACATCATTGTGCACAATGCATTAATAGACTAGATGCCGTAGTCGGCTTGGAAATGAGTGCATTGGTGACCCGTGGTATGGGACGCGATGGCACTATACAATCGTACTATTGTCATATAGGAGCATGCGGTTTAGGATTTTCACCATCCCGTGCTACGACCCTTCCCAACAGGGGTTAAGGTGTTGGGTTACCATTTGGGGGGAAGCAGTGGTCGCGGTTGTCAGGTCACTGTGGCGGTTAGACATAACGCCCGGCGGGTCATTAGGACAGTCGGCAACCCCGGTGGTATATTCAAGAGGCCCAATCGTACTGCTTTTAAATTGTTGGAGTCAGCACCGTTAATTTCAGTCATTTACTTTTCTATTGAGAGCCGGTGGTCGGCATTGTTTTTACTTTTCGAGTACTCACGGTGGGCCTTCTCCGACAACCCTATGGTTGTATCGCGGGATGGAGTTCGCGACTCGTACCCGGAGTATACGCGCACTGTGGCTGTAGTAGCACTATACCAAAGACTTAGTAATGTTGCTTAGGGGGATTGATTTAAAATGTATTGCATAGCATGTAGTGCATATGATTGTGATTGTTGTGTGGACTGTTGTGTGGTCCATCTTTCCACTTACTAAGCTAGTGAGCTCATCCCACATGTGCATCCCTTTTTAGATGATTTTGCAGGTCATACAGTCGAGTTCCCCGAAGAGGACTGGTGGGCCCCTGAGGAGTTAGAGCACGGCACGGACTACTCGTGCGAGAGTTGTGCTGCGGGACCGCAGTTCTGATGCCGAGCTGAGCTTCACTTTTGAGGCTGAGCTGAGCTCTACCATGTGATACCGAGCTTGGCTCAACCCTTGATGCCGAGCTGAGCTCTAGCCTTTGATACCGAGCCGAGCTGTGTACTTTGATTTTTGATGGTTTCCTTTATGTACTTAATATGTGAGTTGTACTTTTATTGTGTAAATATCATGCCTTCGGGCCCACATGTATATAACTATTGTATCACAATTCGGGTATCAAGTATTATGAGAATATTCACAGGTAAACCAAGTCTTCCGCTGATCTGATAACCTTTTATTAGTTGTGTGTATACTGTGGTGGAATACAGTATCAGATGGTCCTGGCAGGTTTGGGTTAACCTGTGTTAACCCGGTCACTGGCCCGGTTCAGTGTGAACGGGGTGTGACAGTATATGTATCCAATTCAATCATCTGCTTCAGCTTCTTCTATCTGATTTTCTTTTCTCACCATTAGATGGCCTTTCAAGGGAATGGAAGCATGAGAAGAGCGAAGGGCATGACGATTACGGCCTTCTCACCAGCCAGAATGCAAAGAGATATGCCATAGCAAGACAGTTAGCCAAGCCTGTAAAGATAAAAGAAGCATCAGTTGTAGTGCTTCAATTCGAAACACATCAGAGAGGGTTGGAGTGTGGAGGTTCCTACATAAAGTTTCTTGGTCCTCAGAAACCTGGGTGGACTCCAAATGAATTTGACAGTGAATCTCCTTATTCAATCATGTTTGGTCCTAATAAGTGTGGTGACAAGAGCATAGTACATTTCATATTGAAGCACAAAAACCCTACTATTGGTAAGTTCATTGAGCACCATCTGAGGGAAACCTCAACAGCTACTTCAGACAACCTTACTCATATGTACACAGCAGTTCTCAAACTTGAAGAGAATGAACTTCTAATTCTAATTGATGGGGAATTAATGCACAAAACAAACTTCACTTCCGACTATGACTTTGAGCCGCCCATTATCCCACCAGTTACAATTCAAGATCCTGATGACAATAAGCTAGAGAAATGGGATGACAGAGCTAAGATCCAAAATATAATCATATAAATGTTGTTAAGCCGGACGATTGGGATGAAGATGCCCCAGCTGAAATAGAGGATGAAGATGCTGCCAAGCCAGAGGGGTGGTTGGATGATGAGGGTCAGGAGATTGATGATCCTACTGCTCGCAACCAGAGGAATGGGATAGTGAAGAGGATGGGGAGTGGGTGGCTACAAAGATTAGGACCCTGAAATGTGAAACTGCTCCAGGTTATGGTGAATGGACAAGGCCAAAGAAACCAAATCCTGCTTACAGAGGGAAGTGGTCTCCTCCCATGATTTATAACTCGAACTACATGGGCCCCTGGGAACCTAGGAACATACCAAATCCCAAGTACTTTGAGGCCAAGGGTCACAATTTTGAACCTGTTACAGCGATTGGTATAGAGATTTGGACAATGCAAGAAGGACTATTGTTCGATAACATATTAATTACAAATGATGAGAATTGGGCTAAAGAATATTTGGAGAAGACATGGAGACCCAAGTTTGAGGCTGAGATGAGGGAGGTACAGGGGGAGGGCAGGGCATATGAATTAAAGGTAGCTTTTCCTTTTGGTTTTATAACATGATCCTTTACTGTTTAACTTGAATTAGTCCATCAATATACACCCCCTTTTTTTGCAGAAAACAATTGGAATTCTTCTTTCTCTAGTGCTAGTGTTTATTGTTGGTGTGCGATGTCTTGTATTCTGTTAGAGTTTAATCTAGGGAGTACTGGTGTAACACCTCGACAGGCAAGATGGCAGAACCCGAAATCTATGTGCATTGTTTGTTCTTGATTTTTCATTATCTTCTACATCATTTTAGGATTGTGTTTCTATAAATTGGTATCAGAACTCCAAGTTTTCGCTTTCTAGGGTTTACTATCACGATGACAGGGAAGGGATCGAATGTCAAGTATGATATCGAGCGATTCAATGAGAAGAACAATTTCATTCTCTGGCATCAAAGGATGAAGGATTTTCTGATACAACAGGGTTTGACGAAAATATTGTTGAAAAAGTCGAAGAAACCTATAAAAATTACTGACGAAGATTAGGAGGAGATGGAGGAAAAGACAGTAAATGCTGTTCGATTGAATCTTTCTGAAGATGCCCTACAATATGTTATGGGTATCAAATCTGCACCACAATTATGGGCGAAACTTGAAAGCATCTACATGACGAAATCCTTAACGAACAAGTTGTTCGTGAAAAAGTAATTGTATTATCTACAAATAGAGGAAGGTATGGATCTATTGGAGCATCTTAACATGTTCAATCAAATCGTAAGTAAACTTGCAAACCTAGAGGTTAAGATCGAGGATGAAGATAAGGCGTTACTGTTGCTGTCATCGCTCCCAGAATCATATGATCACCTGGTAACGACTCTTTTGTACGGGAAGGAGACCCTTGAGATGGATGAAGTTGCGACTGTCCCCATATCCAATGATACAAGGAAGAAGGCCAGTAGTACGAAATCTCAAGGGGAAGGTCTTTTTGGAGGTGAAAAGGAGCAGGAAAGAGGGAGATCAAATCAGAAGGGATCTGGGAAGAGTCGATTGAAATCAAAAGGGGCAAAGACAAAGGTCTCTTGTTACTATTGCAAGAAGGAAGATCATCTGAAGAGAGAGTGCTTGAAGAGGAAGGCAGACTTGAAGAAGAAAGGTGTAGATAAGGCATCTGAGGAAGCTAGCGTGACTGACAGTTCAGATGGAGATGATAAAGATGTACTCTCTATATCATCAGGTAAGAATCAATCTTCTGATTCTTGGATTTTAGATTCTGGATGTTCATATCACATATGTCTACATAAGAATTTGTTTGATACATATCAACCATATAATGGTGAGTCTGTCCTAATGGGGAATGATGCTGTATGCAAGACCATTGAGATAGGCACTATCAAAATCAAGATGTTTGATGGGATGGTAAGAACTTTAGCAGATGTGAGACATGTACCAGAATTAAGGAAAAACTTAGTATCTTTGGAGGCACTTGACTCAACTGGATGCAAGTACATAGCAGAAGGTGGAGTTCTCAAAGTTATTAAGGGTGTTATGGTTGTCATGAAGGGACAACTAATAAGAAACCTATGTAGACTCATAGAGAGCACTGTTACAGGTGGAGTATCTGTGACTACAGATGCAAGATTTGATACAGATGATACATATATGTGGCATATGCAGTTAGGAGAAAGAGGATTGATGGAGCTTCATAAAAGAAAACTATTGAAGAGAGTGAAAATTTGTAAACTGAACTTCTGCAAGTATTGTGTGTTAGGGAAATAGTGCAAGGTTAGTTTCAAAACTGTAAAACATAAGAGTAAATGGATGTTTGATTATGTGCACAACGATATATGGGGTCCTTCAACAACAAAATCTAAAGGTGGAGCAGAATACTTCGTGACATTTGTTGATGATTACTCCAGGAAAGTCTGTATCTACTTCATAAAGCATAAAAGTGAGGTGTTCATTAAATTTAAGGAATGGAAGATTGAGGTAGAAAGGAAGACAAAAGAAAATTAAGTATTTGAGAACAGATAATGGAGGGGAGTACATGTACAGGCCGTTTCTAAAATTGTGTAAAGCTGAAGGGATTACACGTCACTTCACGGTTTTAAAAACACCACAGTAAAATGGTGTAACTGAAAGGATGAATAGAACACTTCTAGAAAGAGCTCAGAGTATGAGGCTGAATGCATAGTTGAGCAAGAGATTTTGGGCAAAAGCAGTGAATATGGTATATTTCCTCATTAACATGTCTCCATCAAAGACGATTGATTGTAAAATTTTTGAAGAGATATGGACAAGAAAATCGATAGATTATTCTATTAAAAAATATTTGGTTGTCCAGCCTATGCACATGTTGAGAGTGAGCAACGTTCCAAGTTAGACTCAAAGTCTAAATAATACATCTTTCTTGGTTTTAAGAAAGGCGTAAAGGGATTCAAGTTGTGGGATCCAAGTTCACAAAAAGTTGTGGTTAGCAGGGATGTTGTGTTTGATGAGTCTCATATGGTGAAGTCAAAATGCAATTTACAAACAGTTGGTGAAAATAAAGAAGGTTCTACTGTGCAGGTGGAGTTAGGTGAGTCAGAAACTACAAGAGAAAATGAGTCATCCAGTGACTTACCAGGACAACAAGAAGCAGTAGAAGTTCCCTATACTATAGCAAAGGGTAAAGAAAGATGTACTCAAAAAACACCTATGAGATACGGATTTGAGGACATGATTGCCTATGCCCTCACTGTAGGTACATGTGATCCATCTTCCTACCATGATGCTTTGAGTGATGCACAACATGATAAATGGATGACAGCTATGATGGAGGAAATGGAGTCTTTGTAGAGGAACAAGACTTTAAAAATTGTGAAAAAAACCCAAAGGAAAAAAAAATCATTGGATGTAAATGGGTCTTTCGTAAGAAATGCAGCATCTGAGAAGAAGTGTGAAAGGTATAAGGCCAGACTTGTAGCTAAGGGCTATGCATAGAAGGAGGGGATAGACTACAATGAAATATTCTCTCCAATGATGAAACACACTTCAATCAGGGTATTACTTACTTTGGTGGCCATATATAATTTGGAGCTTGAACAACTTGATGTGAAGACTGCATTTCTTCATCGTGACTTGGAGGAACATATTTACATGGAGCAGCCTGAAGGTCTCAAGGTGCAAGGAAAGAAAAATCATGTTTGTCTACTTAAGAGGTCGCTTTATGGTCTTAAACAATCTCCTAGACAGTGGTACAAGCGCTTTGATTCCCACATGGTGAACATTGGCTACACAAGAAGTGAGTATGATAGTTGTGTTTATTATAAAGTGTCAAATGATAATTCCATTATTTTGTTGATGCTTTATGTTGATGATATGCTTATTGCTGCAAAGAACAAACATGATATAGTCTATTTGAAGTCTTTGTTGAGTGCTGAATTTGAGATGAATGACCTTGGTGCTACTAAGAAGATCCTTGGCATGGAAATCCTTAGAGATAGAAATGCAGGTAAACTTTGGGTAACTCAGAAAAGGCATGTTGAAAATGTGCTGGAGCATTTCAATATGGAAAAGGCTAAGCCGGTTAGCACTCCGTTAGTTAGCCACTCAAGTTATCTGAAAGGGAATGCCCTACAACACAGTGGAGGTGGAGCAGATGTCTCAGGTCCCTTATGCTAGCGTAGTTGGGAGTCTCATGTATGCTATGGTTTGTAGTAGGCCGGATTTGTCTCATGCAGTCAATGTTGTTAGCAGATACATGAGTAATCCAAGGAAAGAGCATTGGATTGCAATTAAGTGGATCTTCAGATATTTGAGTAAGACTAAAGATATAAGTGTTATGTTCAATGGCAAGGGAAGTTCCATAGAATTGGCAAGTTATGTTGATTCCGACTATGCTAGTGATTTAGACAAAATGAAGTCTACTACAGGGTATGTATTTACATTGGCTGGTGGACCTATATCATGGAGGACGATGCTCCAGTCTACAATTGCATTGTCCACTACAGAGGCAGAGTACATGGCGGCAGTTGAGGCTACCAAGGAAGGAGTCTGGTTGGCTGGACTGGTTCGTGAGTTGGGGTTGGAGCAATGAGGTATAGTATTACATTGTGACAGTCAGAGTGCCATACATCTTGCAAAGAATCAGGTGTTTTATGCAAGGACAATGCATATTGATGTGAGATTTCATAAGATTAGGGAGCTTGTGTCAGAGGGCAGTATGCACTTAAGAAAAATTCATACAGATCTCAATCCTGCAGATATGTTTCCCAAGCCAGTTACTATAGAGAAGTTCGAGTCTTGTTTGGACTTGATTAATATTACTCACTGTTGAAGATGAGGGACGCACCAAATAGGTGCGGGTTTGTACCTCTTATGAGGTACGGGGATGAAGACGTCTACAGGTCATCTTTACAGGAGGCTCGACAAAATTTAAGCCAAGGTGGAGATTGTTGGTGTCCGTCAGAGTTTAATCTAGGGAGTACTAGTGCAGCACCTCGACAGGCCATTGATAGTGAAGCAGGATCTCATCTCACCGGGGACGTAGGCAATCTTGTCGAACCTCGTAAATCTGTATGCATTTGTTCTTGTTTTTTCATTATCTTCTGCATCGTTTTAGGGTTGTGTTTCTACAGTTTGTATCCATGAATCAGAGGAATCTTCTTGGACAGAAAAGAGCAACTATGAGTTGAAAAACTAAAATACTGCCTTGAAAAGGAAAACTAAACTTGGTGTTGGTTGTATGTATAAACATAGGAAAAATTCTCATGGTTAAATCTTTTTTCTTCCAGGATGAAATCATAAGAGAAAAGGGTGTCAAGGATGACAAAAATGAAAAGAACAATTAGTAAGAGTACAACATCATTAAGCAGAATTGCTACAAGAAAAGCAATAAGAAAATGTATGAAGGGATGGATATTTTTGCAGCTTGAACAGGGCTCCAGTTCTGTGTAAGTATTACTTGTCAAGTTTATAGATAGTGCTTGAAAGTGCAGACTCCTCCATCCTATCTTGTAATTGAAACAAAAATATAATTTTGGATCTTATGTGCCCATTCAAAAAAAACTATATTTTTTTTGGGGCAACCATGGATATGCATGAAATCAGAGCAGTTGGAAGAACTTAGATGGTAACAATTGAGATGCAAGTGAAGTAGGACGAGAGTTGATGAGGGAAGCCCAAGGAGTCTTCATGAAGTAATGGGTATAAGAGAGATGATTCTTAGCGACGAAAGGAGTCTGCTTGTGCTCCCAACGGAGAGATTGACAGGGATGAGCTCAAACTCTAAGCCTTTCTCGTGCAGACATGTTAGCACACGCGCGGTGCAGGTTGACATGGGAAGGTGGATGGATTGACTGAACAAAAATCTCTAAAAGACCTCAACTTTCTCTGCAAGTTGCTTTGCTTTGCTTTGAACGTGAAGGGTTTATATACAGGGTAAAGCGCCAAATGCGGATCCTTTCCCTTGATTTCTTAATTTTTACTTGCAGATCACTAACTGTCTTTACTAGTAACTTGGTCAAGAAAGACTCAGATTTCTCTGAGGTTCAGTATCAGTATTATAAAATGGGTATTTCACGTGGTGGATCGGGGAAATCGAGAAGTCAAAGAACATCAAATATTGTTATGAGATTTCAACGGTTGAACGTTCTGTAGTGTGATTTTGTCGTCAAGGGTTGAGTACATGTCCCTGACGTGGTCTTCTCAGCTATTGCGTCGGGACCAATGTCATAGAACTCAGAACCAGAATTGAACATGGGATCTGCGTCCATTGACTCGGATTAATTTCGGAATTGGAATGGGAAGGTAAAGATTTTCCAAAATCTATAACTTTATAGAGTTTTTCGTTCGGTATATTTGGGATATTTGTTAGAAGATGTGAATTTTAATTGATTTTTGCTGTTTTAATGGCAAAAAGTAGAAACAATGGCAGAAAAAATGAAGCTTAAACATGATTATGGACGATTTCAAAACAGAATTGCAGGAAACGAAATGGGTCTCTACTGATTTGATCGTTTCGATTCTGATTCTCCACCTGGCTTACAATGCACTGGCATTCATATCATCTGCAACTGTGCAATTGTAAAACGCACCGATTCTCTCTCTCTCTCTCTCTCTAGTCCACAATACTCTGCAGAAGCCAGAAGAGTTTCTTTCAAATCTTCACAGCTCATTCACAATTTCTTATACTGGCTGTGCAATCCACATCTTCTACAGAGAGAGTTGTCTAATGGAAGACAATCCCATTGGCTCTGTTCTGAATTTTATACTACTCATAATCTAGATTCTACACTATGTAATATGCAATTATTGAATCTTGGATTTTCTGTGTTGTTACTGATGTACGCATACATGACTTTCTGTGTATCCTGTGAGCTTGGGTCCTGTGAACTTTCCTTGAACTGAAAGCTTTCAGTTTGACTGGTCTTTCTTCTAAGCTTTTAGCCATTTTTATAATACATTGGATGGTGGTCTAGAAAAAGAGGCATATGGGAGACGATCAGTAGAGTAGAAACCCAGATAAATTAATGGCTAAAAGGTAGCAGCGCTTAAGCGCTCTGAAGTTGTAAAAGCTACATTTTGATCTCAATCGTTGGTCAATAACGTTAAATCTCATCCGTTGAGCATAAAAAATATTCAACTTGTTACCGACTCTTCCAAGCATCATCATCTTCGTTTTTTGGAAGCGGTGACTGTAACCCCGACGACTAAAATTGCAGAAGAGAGAGGAAAAAGGAAGGAGGGACAAACTTTCCTGATGAGGATGACGACCTGAGAAAATGATTTGCAAAAATCACCATGAATTCATAAAATCGAACAAAGAACTTCCCTCACTGATTCACACCATCTTGATTTGTCTTAGTGGAGACTTACTGGAGAAAGCTGAGTCAGAGAAGATCAAAGGAAGAAGACCCATCTTCATTCCTTACTTTTCCCAGAGCTCTCTGCTTCTTCTTCCCCTTCCTCACCCATTCAAACAAAGCAGAGTCAAGTTTTGACCCAGATAGATTTGGTGAGAAGACTTGGTCTGTGAAGAAGACGTGCTTTTAATGGGTGAGATACTCACAAAGAAGGAAGATCAAAGGACGAGAGACGCACAAACTGCGTGATCCGAAGATGAAAAATTAAGAGCATATCAAATTGCCCCAAAAAAATAATTGGGGAAAAGTTAAACGTGGTGAATAATAGTAAGAGATTGGGACTTGGAAGGCGTTGAACTACTTCAGCTAGGCAGAGAGACAAGCTTCAAAGGTGTGAGAGCTCGCAGTGACTTTAGTGAGTGGCACCTGTCGCAGAAATCTGAACGAGTTGCGAAAAGGGGCGAGAGTCTCCAGTAAGTCTCCGAGAACTCTGGTGTGAGAGAGAGAGAGGAGAGAAGGGGGCGGATATGGAGAGGTGGGGGTGCAGCGGGATCACAGTGGAGGGGAGAGGGCTGGGGTGAATATTGGGTTCGGGTGGGAGCGAGCGAGGGAGAAGGAGATACAGGGGCGGCGAAGAACGAGGGGAGAAGGGAGCTTGTGAGCCTTCACCGTGACGGTGAGTAGTCGGTTGATGCATTGAAACAATGGATGGATAAGATTTATCTAAAAGTAGATCAACGGATGATATTTAGTGTAGTGTTCGTACCTTTCAAGGGCTTAAGCGCTGCTACCGCTCCCCCTAAATTAATGACTATAACCAGATGGATCATCTGGGTAACAGTTCATATAAGGTGCTATCTATTATTTATGGTTTCCAATGAAATAATTGTTTAATTTTCTACTGATATTTTTGCTTGTTTTTTAACCCAAAAGTAACAGTACTGTTTTTCTTTTCTCTATTAATAGCTGAGATTTTCATATAGGCTGAAGCTGGAGCTGGATTAGGGGCATTGGAACTCAGCTGGATAAGGAAGATTATCTCTCCCTCTCTAACCCCAAAATGGAGAAAATAAAGGATTTTTCAAAAAATAAAATAAAAATAAAAAGTGAAAAAAATAAAAAGAAAATGAAGGATTGAAATGAGTATTGATATCTGTGGTTCAGAGTATCAATATAATATCGATATGGATCAATTGTATTAGTTAAAAAAAAAAAAAATTATGTTCCATACTTGCCCATGCCTCCTTAATTATTATTATTATTATTATTATTTTGGTAAAACCTCCTTAAATATTTGGAGGGGAAAACATGGAGGATAATATAGTGAAGTGAGACTAGTGCAATAATAGTGAAGGTGACCTAAATCAGGTGCCCTATTCCCTTCCCTTGTATTTTTACTCAGTCCATTTTTAGGTAAGCTTCATTTTTTAAATTTTATTTCTATCAAAGTTGTAACATGATAGAGCCTTTTGTAGTCTACTCACATCTGCTTAGACTAATTGTTGGGCTAGAAAAATTTGTTATTTCTTGTCAATGCATAAGGGGAGAGGGATTTTCTGAGCTTAAGACCTACCTACATCATGGTACTGTGTATTTTATTTATTTTTTTTTAGAGAGAAAAAATAATAAACAATAATCTAGACATTAAAAAAAAAAAATGTGTACCCGATACACAATACATCCGCATGTGCGAAGTCTGGAGGACAAGAACTACGCAGCCTTAACTGTTTCGACAACTTGACCACCAAGTAACAACACTTGTAACTTAGCGTTGTATCAAGCACGCCCCTTAAACAGTAACCTAGACATGTCTATGGAAATTTTTATTAAAAAATAAATTCAATCCTTATTCAATATTTCTTTTTTTTTTTCAAATCAACTTTATTTATTTACATCACAAATCATTCTATTCTGATGGATATAGCATGTGAGGTGGGTCCCTATATAATAAGGGAAAAAATTCATCTTAATATGCGACTTATGTGGCTATCACCAATAAGAAAAATGAAAGGAAAAATGGAAAGTGAAAATATACATAAATATATTACACACAAAGAAGCTAACAATTGCCATTAATCATGTATCATTGAATTGATCCCCAAATATCAACAAGTAACCATTAACTAAAGGCAATAACTAATTATAGATAATCAACCAAATGGAAAAATACAATGAAATCAGCTAGTCTGATCCAAATTTTCTGCTGGTCTTCTCTCTTCTTTTGGTTGGAGATCAACCGAAAGGACCTATTGAAGGGCCAGGGTTTGAAGCCTCCTTTAAGCATTTTTTCAAGCTCCTCGAATGGCAATCCTTTGGTTTCCGGAACAAAGGAATAGATGAAGAACAATGCAATGAAAGCGAAGCAACCAAACAGCAGAAAAGTTTTGGCCGAGCCAAGGGCTTCAGTCAAAGTTAAGAATGTCTGGCTCACAATGAGGTTTGAAATCCAATTAGCCATTGCAGCAATTCCACCACAAAGGCCTCTATATCTCAAAGGGTATATCTCTGAGTTTATGATCCATGGAACAGTTCCCATCCCTGGGGAATAAGCAATGATGTAAAATGCTAACCCGAACAATGCAACAATGCCAAAATTGCTTGGGCAACCTCTAGTAAACCATTCACGATGCTCCCCATGACATGCACCTTTTGTAATCGTATTCGAAGCTAGACATGCACCTGGTCTAACCTGAATATAATATAACAAATGTCATGAGTAGTTTGAAAACCATTATCACAAGCACGTATAAATTAGTTCAAAATTTGTTAATGAAAACCAAATTTTTGGACACGAGAAAAGGAAAAAAAACTTACATTGCTAACTCCATTAGCACAAAACCCACATTCCGAAGAAGCCTTCAAACATTTCATGCAGTTCCAAGACGATGCATCCTTGGAAGTCAAGTAACTTGAACATGTAGCATTCTTGCCAAAATGGGTGGTGGACTCTAATTTATTGATAGCAGGAGCATGGATTGAAGCTTGATCAAAAACCACGAACAACATCACAAGGGCAGCCACCATTCCAATTGTACTAACAATAAGCAACCTCCTCCTCCCAAATCTATCAACAAGGAATATCAACAAAATGGTACCAATAGCATTGAGACCTGATGTAATGAGAGAGAGTGCTAATGCAGTATTGTTCGAAGCAAAGCCGGCCAACTGAACTATGGTTGGACTATAATACATAACTGTATTGATACCCACAAATTGCTGAGCCACTTGACAACCAACACCAGCGATAAGTCCCCTGCGGACTATCACATTACTCCATGCACCTCTTACTTTACTGAAAATGTTACCACCGCCAATGGAAGATTCCTCTGCTATTTCAGATTCAATTGATATCCGCAAAGCTTCTACTTCTATGTCTACTTCTTCAGGGTTATATATTTTCCTTAAAATTTTGACAGCTTCATCTTTTTTATTCTGTATAGAAGAAGAAATAAAAAAAATATAATATTAGTAATACAAGGGAAAACTGAAGTTTTCACATATTGTTAGTATTTTAACATCATTACTAAATAAAATCATTGTTCCATTGGCATGGGGAATGTGGATATATGATTCATGAAAATTGATGGATCTCATATACCTCCCACTGGTAAAAGAGTGTACAAAAGTTTCACAAAAATTCGAAACTATACATACAGGGGAGTCTTTTCCAAAGGGGGAGGAGAGAGGGTGACACAGGCTAGGCACCATGGCAGCATGCCCAGCATTTTCTTAGATAATAGTTGTTACAAACAAAGTCATATTTAGTGAAATTCAACCATATTGTAAAACAAACTAGAGAAATTAAAGATATACAATAAAGCTAAGCATTTGGTACTAACCTTTCTATAGAGCCACCGAGGGGATTCTGGAAGTAGTATCATCAATACGAATTGAACTAAAGCTGGAATTGCTGCAATTCCAAGCATCCAACGCCAGGTTCCTGGTACCTATATATATAACAAAATTCCTCCAAAGAATGGTTATCCAAGTACGAGAAGGTATTATCACCAACTTTTATCTATCTATCTAATCTATCTAACTGATAAAAAGGATGAAAGTAAATTGATATGGTGGTTTTTGGGTAGCATATATATACCTTTGTGAAGGCAAGATTGAGAATGTATGACAAAAATTGCCCTCCTGTTAGTAGCAACCCATTTGTGCTAACAAGGGCTCCTCTAATTCTAGCAGGAGAAATTTCTGAAATATATAGAGGTGTAGTCATGGAAGCAATTCCAACTCCCAATCCCACAAATATCCTCCCCACAATTATCACCCATGGAGCCCAAGCAGACGCCATGATTATTGCACCAAGCATGAAGAAGACATCAGCTATTAAGATCGAATATTTCCGTCCAAGCTTGTCATTTGTCAGTCCACCAAGTGCAGCACCTCCTATAGCTCCTGCGATAGCCATGCTTACAATGGTTTCCTGACAGCAGCACGTACATGAGATATAATGATTAGATGCTAAAGGGTGCACCTTGTTGTCACCAAGATGGTGAAGCGAGAAGTTATAACCTTCTATTGCCCCTCGTCTTATTACCAAAATTTATTCAAGTTAGAGGTAAAATAGTTTTTCAAAATAATTTGAATGTTCAATTTCAAAAGTCGTCAAAGTAGTGTGTTATAGTAAAAGGGAAAAAATAAGGTTAATTCTTTTTTCACAATTTGGTTACAAGAAGATTAGAATTTCCCAATAATAAGTGGGGTATGTATGCATATGAGAGAGAGAGAGAGAGAGAGAGAGAGAGAGAGAGAGTTTTACTTGCAATACTGTATTTCTATCAACAGATCGAAAATCATCTCGAATAAAAAGAAGAGCACCAGATATGACTCCTACATCGCAACCAAAATAAAATAAAATTAGAGCTTGATCAAAGTACTGTTGTCCATAAAGAACAAGGATTCGTAAAATCAAGTGAAACCACAAATGGAGAGCGAAAAAGATGAGCCTTGGGTGCTAGACCCAAAAATAAAAATAAAAATCAAGCAAATTTTGAACTATAAATAATTTTGTAATAGAATAAAGGTAGATCCTCTACTGACTTTGAAAACCAAGCAAGTTAAACTGAACACTGATTTGCATAGTCTATGGGTAACCACCCTGTGTTGAGGACCATTGATAGAGGGTAGAGAGGCATAAGTTCAAAATTTCCTTTCTCTTTGGTAGAAGGGATTGCCTCATTTAAAGGAAAAAAAGATTAAGAAGAAATCTACATCTATTATATCAAAGTATGGTTCAAGCTAAAGTTTAACAAGCACTTAATGGAGAAGAATTTTAAAGGTTAATCAACTCTATTTCCCTTCTTTGCTATATAAAGAGTATAGACAAAGAGGAAGTAAAACTTCTAACCAATAAGTTATGACCAGAGATTTAGACTCAGAGAGAAAGAGAGAACAAAAGGTTTATGATGAATTTAATACCAGTGTCATAGCCAAAGAGGAATCCTCCAATGCCTGCAGATAGGGCGAGACGCGTGATGTAAGGTTGCTTCCATGTTGTCAAACAACATTCCCTGAATTCTGTTTTATCTGGTTTATGAACACCACCCTCCATTGCAATGCAATTTTTTAAAGAGAGCTGAGACAATCCAACTTGAATAATTTTTTTATTTTTTTATTTTTTTATTTTTTTTATTTTTTTATTTTTTTATTTTTTTATTTTTTAACAAAGGAGGAGAGATCCAATCTGCATAGGTAGATAGTAAAGAGAGTTATTAGAATAAGGTCACAGAATGCCTTTTTATAGAAAAAACAGAGCCAAAACAAAACTAATGATCCTGATCTTCTCTGATTCATTATTCATCTTAAAAGATAATGAAAGTGGTAAAGCTCAGGTGATTGCCCAACTGAGATCATTAATGGGACCAATTCATGTCAAGAAACCCTAGAATTGGTGAGTTTTCACTGTAAATAAAGTTAAAGAAAAAAAAAAGACATGCATGAATCACTTAATCAAAATGTTACAAGATTACACAGAGAGTGTTTTAAGTGTTTCTACATACCTTCTTCAATTGCAGAGTATAAGGGCTCGTTCTGCTAACACGCTTCCCAAATTTCAGAGAGAGAGAAAGAGGGAGATGGAGAGTATTTAGGGGTAAAACAAGAGAGAGTATTGAAAGGTATAGAGACTAGACAGTGAACTCAAAGGAAGAAACTTTATAGAACTGGAGAGTCCTGCTTGTAAGCGATTCAAGGAAGGATTCTAGTTTAAGAACCAGTCTGGATAACTACCTCCACCATTTGTCCAACCCATTGACACGGAAGATTCTATCCATCAATTTTCTCTCTCTTCTTTGT
Organism: Macadamia integrifolia; assembly: GCF_013358625.1. Classification (NCBI taxonomy): domain Eukaryota; kingdom Viridiplantae; phylum Streptophyta; class Magnoliopsida; order Proteales; family Proteaceae; genus Macadamia; species Macadamia integrifolia. Next base: position 3,872,493 of record NC_056569.1, read on the forward strand.
TTCCCCACTTTTTCTCCTCTCTCTCTCTCCCTCTTTTTTAGGAAACTGAACTGTTTTGGACCTGAAAATAAGTTTCTGATTTGCATTTATCGTCTGTGGCTGCGAGCTGGGTACCATTAAGGAATGGCTGTAAATGGGTTATTGATGAGGCAGGGGAAGATTAACGCTGTGGCTTAGTAGACATTTGGAATGAACAGTAGAAGAAATAGTAATTAATAAAGGGTTGGAAGCCAATGGCTCAGACCCTTCATGCAATTAAGCTTTGGTCCTCACTACAGCAATAATCATCATAAAAGAAAGAAACCCATCTTTCTTTTTTCAATTGAATCATCATTAATGATTCAACTTTCTCAAATATGCGATATCAGATATGTGGGTCAGGAAGATCAAATCCTTCTCAATATATCACAATCTTCTCCGGCAAAAACTGCTAATTTTAGTTCCACCCAGGCACCCACTATATATAAAAGATTCATAGCCATTAATAATAGGTGGATCAACATATTCATACACGACTATTCCAGGTTTCTTGCCATTTTCACTTCCTGATTCCTAAACTTTCTCTTCTTTTTCTTCACATTTCTCTTCCTTTTCTGCCTCCAGTAGGAGACCTGCCCAACCACCCCAACGTTAAAGAAGAAGGGTAAAGTTGAGTGCAATAAAAGAAAAAAAATAAGGGTCATAATGATAAAAAAGAATCACTCTGTTACTGCGATTTGAGTTGCAGAAAATGGAGATTTCAGTTTACTATTCTGGAATTCCAAAAAGAGTGGGATTAGTTCCCAATAAATGAGAGAGAGAGAGAGAGAGAGAGAGAGAGAGAGAGGGGACACCTAGTTGGAGAGTAAGATCTGGGTAATTAAAATTAAGAAACTGATATTGAAAGAGAAATTGGAGAAGCCACAACGTGGCAAATATAAATATAAATGAAGAAATTTATTGCACATTTGGATTAATGGGATTAGGGAATAAAATTAAAAAGTTGTAAGTCTTTTGTGAGATTACAGCCTTCTAGGTATTTAAAATTTTGAAGTAAAGTCTTTGAAAAGTCTTCGACCAAATTTTTTTTTTTTTTGTAACAACTGACCCACCCTTTGGTGGACTAAGAAATCCAAGCTCATTTAAGACCCCACAAGCCACATGGACTAAGCTAGTCCAGGGTTTTTGCAAAAGACATCCTGTCCTTAGTTGGATATTTATGCACCTCCTTTTGTTGGTTTCTATGTTTATGCAATGACTAAGCAACCAGGTAGCAATCCTAATGCTTGATCAAATTTTGAAGCATGAAAACTTATAAAGTTTAAAACTCATCCAAAGGGCAGCTGGGAAAAACCAACTCCATCAAAATGTTGGTCCATTCACATAGTTCATTTGCCTTGGAAAAAAATATGGATCACACACGTGACTTCCTAAATCACAAGGGAGAATAAGTATCCTTGCTTATAGGGTGATTTTTGGCATTCTAATCATTGAATAGACATGTCAAGGTTTGTACTGGTCATATATCAAGTTTCAACTTCAAATTCAATTAGTCATCCTCCCATTTAAAGGCATATACCCAAGTATGTCCACGCGCCTTGTATTTTATAACTCGACCATGGTTTTAAGTATCGGTGCGTATCGTGCCGTATCTGCCGATATGTATCCGTATCGGTAGGCATCGGCACGATACATACCGATACGTACCGATACGCACCATACCACGATACTACCGATACTCTGAAAATTCAAAATTGAATGAAATGTACGTTTCGGTATTATGTAGTATCGGTATGTACACCGATACGGTCATAAAATGGCCAAAATGGGTAATTTTTTAGAAAAACACAATTTTTTTAGGTGTTTTTGTTCCAAAATTGCTGCCAACCATTTTTCTCTCTAACTAAAGTGGAAATCAAGGTTGGGAACAAGGATTTTACATTTATGGGACAATTACAAACCTTGGATTCTTAGTGCGATACTCTCAATTTACTGTTTATGCATAATACATGTTATATATAACTTTTTTTAACTATTTTTTTATGCAAAAGTGTATAAAAAAGTGTTTTCTATCCATTTATATGCGTATCTTTAGTGTATCTTAGCGTATCTCCGATACGATACGATACCCTCCGATACGTATCTTAATTTTGGCCGACCGATACCGATACTTTAATCCTTGCTTGTAAGTATTTATTTTAGGTTACTCACATCTATGTGGGATAATTATTTTCACATGGGATCCCGACACTTTGCTCTTCACCTGTCTATGAATCTTGTTGAAGCTATCTAATTGAGAGATGAAAAGGAGTACTTTCAGCATTGGTAATTAGGCTCATTCTCAAAGTGGGACACCAGATAGCACCATCATGGTTGATAATTCTCAGCCCGGGCCAATTAATAAATGAACTATCATCTGGTTCGGCGGCACAGCCCAATAGGATGTATCCAGATCTAGTGGACCATGACCTCCTGTAATTATCTCACACCATCCATTGGGTGTGGGACCCACACCCAGAGGTGGTTCTCACCTCCTTCGGATGGTGTGAGATTATTGCCAGAGGTCATGGTCGACTAGGAGAGGATCAGACCTCCAATAGAATACTACTAAATGTGGCCAAGGGCTTTGTAACCGATGGATGGTTTACCTTCTTCAGTCCAACAGCCAATCATCCAACCAAAACTGCTTGATTACCCGAATAATGCCGCCAAATCAGCCCTAAGTTAAGAGAGTTTGTAAATTTTAAGTTCTAATTAACCCTTAATTTATTGATATTAAAAGTTATGATCTTAAACAGTACAATTGATTATCGAGAAATATAGAATTCTTCTATGAAAAATCAAAAAAAATTTCTTGTATTTTCGAATTAACCCTTGATTTACCCATCCTAGTAATTGGAGACTTTAAAGAGTTAATGGAGGAGAATGACAAATTTGATGGGGATTAGAAACTAAATCAACCTTGGCCAACTATTCTCTAATCATGTCCTCCCTTCAATGGGATCTAATCACAGTCCTCTCTATTTGGGCACTTGTTGAGAGGCCCTTATTATCACCTCCTTGGAAAATGACTCGATCACTGGTAGCCCATCTTAAGAAGAGATTAAAGGTGTCATCTTCAATTAGGAGCCCTTCAAAGCTCCTGTGCATAATGTCCTCTCAGCCTTTTACCAAAATTGTTGGACAACAATCAATGATTCCGAAAATTGTAAAGTGCTCGTAACGTGGAGGAGTTCAGATCTATTAGCTTATTACCTTAGCATTTGCTGTCGGTCCAAACCTGGATAAAGGAGGGGGGTTGGTGCGTCAAGTTAATTGGGAGTCAAAATCGGAGAAACCCTTGCCAAACCCTTTTTACATATGGATTTTAGAACTTTATATTATCATCGTTATCCTTGGGCATTCCCAGCTAGAACAAGTGATGTGCTACACTAGGACTCAGGTGTAGTGAAAAGTGAGCAAATGGGGCTCTTGCATTGTGGATGAGTGTGGGTAAAGAAGCTAATCCAAAAGTGTAGGATTAGATTAACATCTTGGAACATTGAATTTTTAACGGGTAAGAATCTAGAATTGATACATGTTATGAGGAGAAGAAGGATTAATATAGCCTATATTCAAGAGACTAGATGGAAAGGTTTAAAAAAAAAAAAAAAGAGTTTCACAACTTTAAATTTTGGTATATGGGATGAAAGTAATAAAAGTGGAGTGGGAACAGTAGTGGATAAAGATCTAAAGAATGTTGTAGTGGATGTTAAAATATTTGGAGATATAATTATATCCATGAAGCTTGTGCTGGAGAAAGAAGTTATCAATATAATTATCACTTAGGCACCCCAAGTAGGATTGGATTAAAGTAGTAAGTTAAAAAATTTTGGGAACACATGCATGAATTAGTGCAAGATTTTAGTAAAAGAGAAAATTTTATATGACAATCTTATAACCGACTATGATGTATAGTGTTTGTATGTTGAGCATTTAAGAAGCATCATATAGATAAAGTCAGTATAGCAAAAATGAGGATGTTGAGATGGATGAGTGGCAAAACTAGCAATGATAAAGCAAAAAATGATCAGATTAGAGATGATTTGGGAGTAGCCCCAATTCATGATAATACAAGAAAGTGTTTGAGGTGGCCTGAATATGTTCAATGCTAGCCTTTGGATGCTTTAGTATGGAGGAGTGATTTGATTAGATTAAAGAAACTAAATGAGCTAGGGAAAACCTAAAATGGCAATAGTAGAAGTGGTGAGGAAAAGACATGCATAACTTAGGCCTTGTATCAAGTATGACCTTGAACAAAGCTAGTTGGAAGGCAATGATCCATGTAACCAAACCCCATTTAATTGAAATAAGGATGAATTATTGTTTGTTTAGTGCTTATTGGTGTGACTTAATCAACATTCTCTGTTCATCATGCACTTGTTACCTTAAACTTTTAAGGAAGCAGTTTTGACATTATTGAACCATCTGGAGGAGTTAGATAAGGTTATCCGTTAAGTCCTTCTCACTTCTTTATCACTATGGAATGCCTATCAAGATTTCTATCAACTACTAGGGAACTTCAAATGTTCAAGAGGATGAAGGTGGAGAGATCATCCTATGTAATTTCCCATCTTCTGTTTAGCATCTATTGATGAATTTGGGATGGAGATTGGTCACTAGGCCCCAACATATGAATTTGGATGGCTTTCATGTACCTGACTATGTCCCTCGGCATCAAATGTTCCAGACGGTGTCTGAACTGATTTGTAACAGACCTTGGAATTCTAATTTAATCTCCAATTTATATATTTCCTTCAAATATTTCTTCCATGATTCTTCATATTCATCTTAGCACAACTGTTCACAATGATCAATGGTTCACTCCACTCTCCAAAAATAGGTGGCAGCAGCATTCATCCCGGGAAGTCATGATACCATAATTGCTGTTAATAATATATATTTTACCTTCTGGAATGCCACTTGAAATTAACCCATCTCATCCATATTTCAAGATGTTTATCTGGAAAATAATGAAAGACATAGTTCCAACTAGGTCATTGTTAAGTAACACTAGGAAATAAATATCAAAGATTAGGCAGGTATCAATAATTACCTAAAATTTGAAGGTCATGGATATGTTTGTAAATTATGATATGCAAGAAGTTTGCTGGACGTTGAAGGAAAATGACTCACGCAGAGGCTCCAATGGGGACAACAGAAGGGATTTCATTTTAGGGGTGTAAGTTTGACCCCGTGAACCTAAGCCTACCCTAATCCAAAGAGATTGGATAGAATGCAGGCCATGAACAAGGTTTCAACCTAGCAAGAAAAGCCTTATCCAAGATGGTCATAAAGCAACACCTTTGCATGGCTTAGTCAAATAGGGGCTCAGTGGTTGCTTCTTTGATCGTAGATTAGTTAGCACTTAATCCGTGGCTTGGTGGGACTCGGAAAATAAAAAATCTTTGTGAAAGCAGTTCTTCAACCCACATATGTTCTGTTAAACCCGAACCTTTCCGCAAGGACTTGATCATATCATGATCTTACTGCCTTTTCAGCCCGCAGGGCACACCTACTGCATGCTTGGCCGCCCTTGCCTGCCCACCCATGGAACCATCTGAACTACACCTTCGCTTCTTTTTACCAGAAAACGTTCTCCATCCAGAAAAGCTTGATGACAACGTGGGAGGGGTGGGGGGATTGGTTAGTCAGAGATGAAATATAGTGAAAAAAGGGGCGTAGTACCAATGCACAAGGCTCCACCACTGCGGGCTCTGGGAAGGATCATAGTTTACACAGCCTTACTCCTTCATGGTGAAGGTATTTCCTGACTCAAACTCATGACCACTAGGTTGCAATGGAGTAATCTTACCATTAAGCCGAGGAATGCCCTTAAAAGAAATATAGTGAGCAAGCCAAAAAAAAAACTTTCTTAGGTTTTCACTCTGTAATGCTGAAGGGTATCTTAAGAAAATTGATCAGAATAGTAGTTTAGGATCTATTGCAAGAAGAAACTGTGCTTGATTTCTTCTGCCGTTCTTAAACTATGGTTTGAGCTCCAACCCTACTCTGTACTGACTTTACCTGCACAAAGGAATGAAAGAAGAAGAATATTCTATAAAATAAAAGGGAAGCCATTTTCATGAATATATTTGATTGTCCTGGTCCTTAAACTACCACCTTCATGATGCAACAAACTTGGCTAAATGCATGAGTAACAAAAAGAATTCTTGCATTTCATTCTGAACAAATGTAATCTTACCTTTTAAAGTTTGTCGATTGTAGAAGTGATTCCATATATAACACATAGGAAAGGTGATTGCAGAGTTGAATTGCAGGGCATATCTCCTTTGGCAATGGGCTCTCACTAACCAAACACTGTATGAAGTTGGTAGTGGTAGGTAGAGTAGCCACTTGCCAAGGAAGAACTGCCCAGTAATTCATCTATGCAAGGCAGGCGTATGAAACTTGAGTTAATGAAGTTTTAGAAATGGGTCTTCATAGGTGATGAGATAATTATAGCATGCTTTATATAGGCAGAGAGATCATATACTGAACACATTCTCTTATTTTCTATAAATATTGATACTGGGAAGTGGATCCTTCTGTTTCAACCCTCCCTACTTTAGCCCCTTCCTCGTATTGGTGTGTCCTTCAGAATATGACAGTCACTAGTGATCCACAAGGTAATTGTAGAATATCTTTTAGAGAGAGAGAGAGAGAGAGAGAATATATCCTAGGGCATAATCTCTCATCTGTCATCTTCTTGCTTCTTCATCTCCCACAAGTGGTCTTTATTTTTTCGGAGGAATGAGATGCATAGACAACTAAATTCCTTTTTCTTGGGGTTGCATTACATATGCATGTTATTAATTCTGCATGCATCCATAAGTGTATGTGCATGCCTGTCTAGTACAGTGTGAATGCATGTCTATATATTTATTGGGAAAAAAATCCTATCTTGCCGGTGCAGGAATCACCCAGAGACAGTATGTAAAAAGACCACATTGTCCTTCATCAAAGGCTCTGAAAATGCTGATGTGTGTCCTCTAATTGATCCCACACGTTGGTGTTTCTTACCCCCAGCAAAACAGGATTCTTTTGCCCATAATAATAATAATAATAATAATAATAATAATAATAATAATAATAATAATAATAATAATAATAATAATAATAATAATAATAATAATAATATTATTATTATCATTATTATTATTATTATTATTATTATTATTATTATTATTATTAGAAGAGTAATTAAGAATTTTGACCTTACAGAAACAGTCCTTCTGTAGTGTTGCCTAGCATCTCATCCATCAAACAGATGTCTCAAGGCCAAGTAAACAAAAACAAGATGGTGATTTTCGATCTCCTTATTGGATGTAATTCCCACTTGGGTTTCGCTCCCTTCCCTCCCCTTCATCTCTCTCTCTCCCCTCTCCCTCTCCCCTCTCCCCTCTTTTATGCTTTTGTTGAATATATTTTCTATTAACCCAAAATAATAATGAGTCGTCTTCATGTATAAAACATTGTTGAAATACAATAGAAAACAATGATTACTGAGACACTTTAATTTCAATTTTATTTGAAATTTTTTTTTCATTAAAAGTTTATTTGTATTGAAGGAAAAAAAAAACTGGCAAAGCAAGTCAGAAACACCAACAACAAATAGACAATTCCTCCACTTGGGCAAATCGCCTAACAAAACTAAAATCATTCTCTTAGAGGGTCAAGTTTCCATATCTACGTACGGCCACAAGCATAAGCTATGTTAATATGATATTAATTGCTGACTAAGCATGGAGATCTTCTTTGGTAGTCCATGTGCTGCATATACACTTACCACATACTTCAGTTGAGTTGATGACTGACAAAGGAGAATCTTCTCTATAATTCAGAGGTGTATATATCTGATAGATCAACATCCTTCAAAGTATTTCCTACCTTTATTCTTCATTTCATACCAGATGGCCATATTTACAAGGATGGTGTACAGAGATAATATTGGAAGATTAGATATTAAAATTATTGGCTGAAACCACACACAGTATGTGTACTTACATTTATGTATTGGAATTACATCCCTGGTGACATACAATGTAACGACCATGTGAACATGATGTCCGGTCCTATTCCTTGGCTGAGAGAAGTTTTATGTGAAAACCCATGGAACAACTTAAAAGCTCTATAAATAAATGACATGCATAAATGAAGTTAAACAGACTTATTAATAAACAGTGGAAGTTTGATAGACATACATATCCAACAAAAACCACATCTGAAAAGAGAAAAATGGTGATATATTTGCGGTAATGAACCGTCTCTATGGGTTGTGAATCCACTGTTGTGCTTGTTTGTGTGTGCGAGTGTGTTTGAGAGAGAGAGAGAGAGAGAGAGAGATAGAAGATCCTAGAGAATGTTCTCTCATATGGCATCCATCTTATCTCTTGTAATCTTTCAATGGTGTCAATTGTGGCTGTCATGATATTGGCAAAAAAGTGATTCGTTTATGCAGAAGCTCGAGATCGAATTCTTCTTTTGTGGCAACCCACACATGTAAAGTGTTCTCATATCTAAAAATATCTCTGTGCATGTCATCATTCAAATTCATGCCTATCAGATGCTTCATCATGCCCTATAACATATACCATCATACAGGCATGGACGTGCACATTCTTCATGGTTTTGTTTTGGTCACTAAAAGCACTAAGAGTCCTAGACAGACTGAAGGAAGTGAGCTTCATACAGTACTGTATCAAATCAATATTTGGCAAGAAATTAAATAAGTTAAATAGATAAACATGTATTGCTTATACAGGAAAAATAATTATACTGAGAAAGAAAAGAGAAAAGACAAGTGTCTTAATAATTCACTTTTTTTTCTGTATCAAATAGAAAAATCTTTTCATGTTTCTTGACACTTGATACTATTGGCATTGTTGATACTTGAAGTTACATGGTCAACTCTTCAAGAAAAATTACACTTAAAATGTCAGTTGCACCACTTGATTTGAGAGTGTATGAACTATTGATTTATTCTGTATGGAATTTCCATGTTGGGATTCAATTGCTAATAAATCTCTAAAGGTTAATTATCCCCATACCCTCATCTCACTTAGCAAATTAAATTTCTTTTGGAGCATCAGTAAAAAAATTAATTGAATATATGCAAAAATGTCTTTTGTATACATACTTGCTTTAGCCTCATTGTTTCACTTTGAATATTGAAGAAAAGGGGTGAGGCCATTTAAGGATTTTGGGGTTTTCAAACCAACCATGGGATCAGGATGGGGACCATGGCTCTAGCAGGAAAAAAAAATCAAGTTCTAGAGGGAATTATACTAGTATAATTCCTCAAGAAGTTCTCTTTTTCATGGCTTATCCAACACCAAAGTTCGAATCAGGCAGTAGAAAAGTGGATTGCAAGGTCTACAACACCTCAACCATGAGATGGAGAAGGGCAGGCAAATGTGAGGGTAGAGAAGAATAACAGGGTGATTGTCCTTTGGCAGGCAGACGAGACACGCCTAGCCTGCCAAAGGAGAATTGCCCTGCTATTCACCACACAATAATCTACTGGCATTGTCGCAAAGCAACATTGAATACCAGCATTCTGATCTATTTTTATGCTTCTTCTTCTTCATTTGGCTTCTTTTGCCTTCTTTGTAGTTTTTTTTTTTCCCTCTGTTGGCAGGTATAGCTTGATAAATCTTTGAGTTGGTGGATACATAGAGCTGAAGTACAGTTTAAGGAAACCCCAAGGGGTTGGTCCATTGGTGCTGTCATGGGTAAAGTGCCTCATGAAGCATCTTTTTTGTATTCGAATCACCTTAGCAGCATCTTTGGGACCACTCACAATGGGATTAATTTGACTTTCCAGTGAATCCTGCTAGTGACCCGGGGTCCAATGATTATGGAGTCGGCTGGACCCAGGGGAATAGCCAAATTAAGTACAGTTGAAAGCTTATCAAAATTCAGTTAGGAGCTATGCCAAGAGAATGTCATGTCAATTTCCTACAATAACTATGGGTATATCAGAATATAAGGCAAAAGAGACTAGCTATAGTCAATTCTATGAAGGTTCTATGAAGCAAGATCAACTTGAATTTTCTGTAATGGAGGGTTCAGCTCCCTTGGTCTACACTGAAATAATAAATTCTTGCCAGTCTTTTGTTTCATCAAAGTATCTTTTGAAACTCTATTACAAAGATAATACTTGGACTGAATAAGTGTGTAGTTATAATATAGTCTGTATAATTGACAGCTCTGAAGGTGTCAAATGAGAATGTAAATTGGCTTCAAATAACCCTCGACTTCTCTCTAATGTAATATTTTATTTTAGGGACAAAAATAATGTCATTTGATCAAGGCCAACCAGAAAATATAAGAACTCTAGAAAATGATTTGAATAGATTCCAACAGGAGTCCAATGGAACACACCTGGATTAAGAACAAACCAGTCTTAATACACAACCGGAAAGAGTTTAGGGTGAAGCTAGAAGTGAAGATGACCTTCAAAACCTAATAGCAGATCAAGAACTAGAAAATCTGAACCCATTGTAAAACTTCAGAGAATAGGGAGAACAACATCATTGAATCCATTGGGAACATTAACTAATACTGAAAAGGGACCTCATTGAACTCCACCATAGAAGTCGCGGAGAGAGAGAGAGAACCCCACTACAACAATGCAAGGAAGGAAGAACCCTAATTAGGGTCTGTTTAGATCAAGATGTAGCTAATTAATAATGAAAGGATTCAGGCTATATAACAAGTTACATCCTTACTGTACAGCCAAAAGAACAAGGGCTGTTGAAAGGTTAGTGAAGAAATAAAAGGACATGGCTCATTATGAGATGGTTAGAATTATCTGATAAGAATGATTAGAAAGTTCAGTCTGATTAGAATATATATACACCTCTTTCTCCAAAAGGGGAAATCTTTCCATGAATGATTATCAATCTCTACTAAACATTGACCCTAACACTAATGGAATTCAACCAGAATCAAAGGGAACATCCAAAGTTGACTACTTTCTCAAAGGTTTCACCTTCTAAAACAACAACCCAGTTGATCCAACAAGCAAGCAAAAGCAGAATGGATATTCCCCCATCCACAAGAAGCATATTCTATGTAACATTTGCCTTCATTAATGAATACAACTTCTATTTTCTTGGGTTTCTTGGTCCACCATGCTTTATTCCTGATTTCTACTTCCTCGTACTCAAGTTACTAACAAAACTTTTGTTTTAACAGAGTGCTTACAAGTTGGAAGAAGCACACTTGCTTCTATCCTAGTTTTGCCAGAATGAGGTCCACAATTGTAAACATCAGAAGCAATGATAGTTTTAGAATATTCTCTCTAAGATAATGGGAAAAAAGAAGCCTAAAAGGCAGTGTTGCCCCTATACCCAGACACAGTAGCGGGTGAAATGACTATCCTACCCCTCATGAAAAGGTGGAAATTTCATTCTCATTGATGCTTCTACTAGTCCTCCTATTGACCCATGCTCTGGTATAGAAGCTACGCTACCTTTTAAAAAACTCTCTCTCTCTAACGAAGATAATGGCTCTTCCACCATAATAATAATAATAAAAAATAAATAAATAAATAAAAAATAGAAGAAGATAAATGGTTATTTTTTCTTTTGGGAAAAGAACCCTATCTATGTCATGCTTCCATGTGTCCATTTCTCTTTTTCTTCATGTGAAAAGATATTTCTATCCCTTTTTTTTTTTTTTTTTTTTTGGGGGGTGGGTGGTTGGGGGAAGGGAGAGATACAAAAGTGCTGGAATAGGTTGCATTCCCGAACATAGAATTTTTTTGGTGAGAAAAAAAAGGTACTGCTTTGGGCATACCCCACCTTCTCTCTCAAATGACAATAATGCTAAAATTTAGGAATATATGGGTATGTGTTTCGACAAATTTCCTGTATAGGGTTCACTATATATTTGTAACATGACTTCTTTCTCCATAAACAATCTGAAAGAGATGCGAGGACGAGCGGTCGTAACCCTATTCTCTATTAATAGTAAAGCAAGTCTCAACTCACCATGGATGTAGGCAATCTTGCCGAACTACGTAAATGTTTATGAGTGATGAGTGATTGTTGTTTGTGATTTCTATTCATTTTCTACATTTTTTTATGTTCTATTTTCTAAGGTGGAAAATAAGAGGAGATTTAGATTCTCTTCAGCACTGAGGAGAGAGAGAGAGAGAGAGAGAGAGAGAGAGAGAATAGGAGAGAGAAATGAAGAGAGAATGACACAAAACCATCACTGGTCTCTCTCTCTCTCTCTCTCTCTCTCTCTCTCTCTCTCTCTCTCTCTCTCTCTCCACACACACCACATAGAATAAACACAAATTTGTGTAAGATATATGGCAAAACAAAGGGAATGAAACCTAGAGAAACCCTATGAAACAAAAACGGAAGAGATTGTTCCATGGAATATGCTTCTACTTTTTGGGCATATCCATGCTTCTTAAGCTTATAAATCACGAATGGTGAGGCCATCACTCAATAACTGTTACAAGGTACAGTTGCATTACAGGGTGAATCTCCTTTGGTAGTTGGCCACTTGACATTCTGCGTCGGTGCCACTTTTGTTTTGTGAGAACTGCCAAAGGAGAATTACCCAGCAATGCTTTTGTACTAAAGGGCATACCCAATGCATGAGGCTCCCACCACTACGGAATCTGTGGATGATCATAATGTAAGAAGTCTTATCCTCACTTTGTGGAGAGTCTGATTCAAATCCACGGCCACTAGGTCACAATTGAGCAATCTTACCGTCGCTTCTCTTTTATTACTTTAAATCATAAAGTGTCTTTTATACTTCTACAATTAAGTTGAAATTGAGATTTCAATTATAGTACGGATGTCTTTTTTTTTCTACTAATGACATTCAAAACTTCATGAATGCATTCACAACATACATTGCACAATATTTCAATTTCATATTGCCATACTTTCTACAATGTTTTATATTGTTCAATTTTATTCTTGGTGTTGGATCAATAGCTATTGTAAGCTAAAAGTAATTTGCCTGTAATTTCTTTCTAACCAAGTCCTTTTTTTTTCTTTTTTGATCTTTGTAGCTAGTAACAGGTTGAGGCTGGTTTGGTGCTTACACTAAAGCTGAATTCTGAATGTTCTTGGATGTTGTACTTCCATATTGTTCCTGAATATATTTTTTCATGCACCAAAAAATAAATGATGATGTAACTTATAGTAGGGAGTCAACAAAGTGCTCAGAACAAGTTATCGGATATTCACACTAATTCTCTAATTATCTTATAAAAAATAATTGCCAACACAATATGTTTATAGAGAAAATTTCACAGAATTTTCATTCCTTAGACTTGACATCATGAAGATCATCCATCACATACATAGAAAGGTAGCTTAAACTGGCACCTCAAGGACACACCCCAAGAGAAATGACCTTATTATACTTTTTATTATTTTTCCACATCATTGTACTACAAATTCTATTAGTAGCGAGTGCACCCTTTATTTTTAGAAGGCTCAAACTGCTACTGGTGGTTGTTGAATGTTAAGGATGAAGATATTTTGGAAAAAATCTTTTATAGTTATATCCGATGTTTAAAATTTTTTGATGATGTATTGTTTTTATCTAATTGAATTGCAAACAATCACAAAATCATCATATTGTGTAGCAAAGGTGCTGTCCAAAAAATAATATTGTTTAGCAGAAGGTATAAATGCTTTTGTCACAGAAATTTCCTTCCCTTTTTTTTTTGGTAGAAGGTCGGAATATTATTAAAACAGGAAAAGAAAAGAATCAATTACAGGGAGAAAAAAATAATAAAAAAAAACTCAACAACCACAGGGAACGAGCCCCCACCTTCGGCATTGCCATCAACAAAGACTCGCTACTAGGGGTGTCAATTCGTGGCCCGAACCGGCTAAACCGACCGAGACTGACCGTTTATAGACTGGCCCGGCCCGGACCGTTTATTAAACGTGTCGGGCTTGAGCCCGGCCTGTTTATAAATGGTCGGTCTCGGTTTTGCTACTTGGACCGTCGAGCGCCCAACCTAGACCGATCGAACAACGTCCGACCGAGACCGGCCTATTGTGCACCGACTTGGCCCGACCCTTTAATGATTGTAGAATACCTATTTTACCCCCCAAATTAAAGAATAAAAACTAAAAAGTAAAGACATGTTCACATTTTAAATAATGGTTATATTTGGTATCATTTATTGATTTATTGTCATTTTTTTGGGCTTGCATGAGTGGGCCGGAATATAATAGCACATTTTAAAGAGGGCCCGTTTAAAAACCGGTTAAAGCCCGTTTAACATTAAACATGTCCGTAGCCCGGTTAAGGCCCGACTAAAGCCCGATTAAGGTGGCCCGATTATAATCCGAGACCGACCGACCGAATATAAAGTGTACCATGCCCTCAATAACTAAGCCCGATTAGTTAAATGGGCAGACACGGTGTAGCCTTTGAAAGTCTTCAAGCCCAATTAAGCCCGACCGAAACCGAACCGGCCCGACCGGTTGACACCCCTACTCGCTACCCCTATCTAAAGTAGAATCTATATCTAGGATGGCCAGCTTCATCAAGAGTTAGATCTCCGTAATAAACTGAGGTAGAGTATCTCTAATTCCAGATAGACCAGTCTTTGCAGCATCCTTGGCTAAGTAATCCATCACCAGGTTAGATTCTCTAAAGCAATGGGAAATCTTCCATTCAATAGAGTTTACATAACTAAGAAGGTTGGTCCACTCCTGATACTGTAGACACCAAATTTTGTCCCCCCTCAACAATGACGAATTACGGGTAATGAGGAGACATATTTTCTCTTTCAGAAAGAAGTTGAATTTTTGGCACAAGTCCAGATTATCCCAGAACTTGTGGTCGGTCAAACCCAATATTTTTAGTGATGCAGAGATGGTGATCGAAAGTGGTCATTAATACCTTTTGCTAGAAGATGACAATCAAGCCTAGCAGGTGCTCGATTCCCGTATCATTAGAAAGTATTCAGAAATATGGTCTCATTGATATCATGTACGAAAAAAATAGATACCTAGGTGTGCCGTAATGCCCACTTGAACTTTGAATCAGTTAAACCAGAATAAACCAAACCCTAAGCCCAACCACACCTTAAACCAAACCAAAACTCTGAACAAAACCAAACCAAACCTTGAACAAAACCAGACCCAACCCTAAACCAAACCAAACTCTGAACCAAACCAAACCCTAAACAAGAACAAACCCTGAACCAGACCAAACCCTAAACCAAACCAAACCCTGAACTAAACCAAACCCTAAACTAGACCAAACCCTAAACAAGACCAAACCCTAAACAAGACCAAACCAAACCCAAAACCAAACCAAACCCTAAACCAAACCAAACCCTAAACCAAACCAAACCAAACCCTAAACCACATCAAACCCTAAACCAGACCAAACCCTGAACCACACCAAACCCCATGGCTATTTACGTGATAAGACCTCCACTAAGGTGACACGTGTCCTATCTATGGGAGTGTCTGGAGGCGTAAACGGGGTGCCATGAAGTATAACCAGGTGACAAGTGTCCTGTTACCTACACAAATCGGGTGACACAAGGGGGAATCTGTGTAAGGCCTTACACGGATTGTGCAAGGGTTTACAAATCTGTGTAAGCCCTTACATCGATTTGTGGGGGGCTTACACCGATTTGTCCCCCTTACACGGCCTCAGTCTTTCTTACACCCCTGCCTCTCCTTCTCTCTTATAAATAGTGACCCCTGGGTCACTGTAAAGCCTGGGCAGAAAAAATAGAGAGAAAAATCCCTGATAAAAATCCCTGAAGAAAATAATTTTCCAAAAGAGAGAGAGAGAGAGAGAGAGAGAGAAGAAAGAAAAAGAGTGTAAGAATCCCGAGCATAGCTACTAAGTTAGCTGAAGTTGATGAAGTCCTATCTCATTTCTACAAGTCAAAGTTGTCCATATCAGGTTAGTACTGAACTCCTGTTCAAGTTCTTTTTATTTAAATTCAACACTTTTAATAAGGCACGGAAGCTTTGCCCAAAATTCCCGAGCTGATTCCAACCCTAGAAATATGGCGCGAAAGCTCTGTCCAAAATTCTCAATCTAATTCCAACCCTAGAAATACGACGCAGAAGCTCTGCCCAAAATTCCCTAGCTGATTTTAGCCCTAGAAATACGACACAGAAGCTCTACCTAAAATTCTCGAGTTGATTCCAACACTAGGAATACGACGCGGAAGCCCTGCCCAAATTTTTAGAACTGATTCCAACCCCAGGAATGTGACAAGGAAGCCCTACCAAAATTTTCAGAGTTGATTCTGATTCCAGTACGGAAGCCCTATTCAGATTCCTAGAAACTAGAATCCGTAGTCACACCCTAGCAGAGAAGCCTTGTCAACTTTCTCACCCAGGTGCCAAAAGTTTTTAATTTCCCTAAGAAAGAGAGAAGAAAATTGAATCGTTGCCCCTAAGTCAAGGAAAATTATTGAAAAATTCACTATTTTCATTGGTCATTATCATGTAGATACTATATTGCAATTTCATTTGCCTCATTTCTGTATATATTGTTTTACGTGTTTATTGCATAAAATAATGATTTATTGTTATAGTTTCATATATTAATTTTAGTATTTGTTCATTAAATGTAATTCGTTTTATAATTTCATGTGTTACTGCATGTGTTCCTCACATGAAATAACGATTATGATTTTCATGTCATAGAGTATTGCACATGTATGTAGATAAGATAATTGCATTTTTCATTATTTTATATAAATTTATTATTTCATGTGGAATTCTTTCAAGAAATTTTATGTATATATGTTTGCGTTATTTCATATAATAGGACTTCTATGATAGATTAGACTGTTAGAATTCTCAGGGGAGAATATTCGAAATCCAAGCTTCTGGTAGAAAGGCCGAAAATTCCGGGTGAGGTGGGTTCCTAACACCTTCTCACACTTGTAACCTGACATAGACCCCTATCTCTGGAACATACCAAAGTATGAAGTCAAATTCGGGGGTTCCTTCCTTTCACAGGAATCCAACCCCTATTCGAGCTCGATCTCTCGATCAAAATTGGGCTCCACCATAGGGCTCTAGGCCTTGAATCCTAGATGGCGACTCCAAACATCATGCTTCCCCCATCCCCGCAATAGTCGCTAGACCATGTTTTGGAGACCATTCAATCCATTCAACCCCTGCGAGGCAGACCAGAGGTGAGAAGGAAGGATAGAGCGAGAGAGAGAGAGAGAGAGAGAGAGAGAGCAAAAAGGTATTTGCCCTTAAAGTGGTGACTCCACTGGGGATTGTCAAACTTTCTATACCAGAAGCTTACAATGAATGTCAGAATTCCCCCCCCCATCATTCTTGTGTATAAATGTGTCTGTATATTGCTTGCTAAAGGCATCATACATCGTGTTCGAAGTGAAATCAGTTGACGATGATACTCCTTGTCGTGCCAGCACCCTCGGGGAGGTCAATGCACGATATATTAAGTACTCTAAGATCAAATGATGCCCACTTCCTACATAAGAGTGCTCAAAGTGAAATTGGTTGACGAGGATGGTCGATATTTCGAAACCCTCAGGGTGGTAAAACATATCGGGCCATTCTGAGATTAAATAATGGCCATTTTTTGCACTATACTTGTGCACACACTCACTCACGGATACACCTACCTCTGTGGTTAGTCGACTGAACCTATGTAATGTCATGGACAGTCACCAGTGAAGTCACACCCCTTGATACAGTACCATCGGGTATATCAAAGGAACCACGTACCCATGATTCACTTTCAGTGATAGTTATATCGGTTCTGTCAAGGGTAACCTTGTTCTGTCCTACATCCTTACACATTACATCGCATCATATAGGAACTAGACCATTAAACAACTAGGGTACGCCACAAACTGACTCAATAATTGTTTGCGGTTCATGTTAGAACCCTTCTAGCTTGTTTCATCTAGGGTGAGATTTTTCTTGTATATGTTTAAACCTGATGTGTTTTTTGACAATTGAGAATTGGGAGATGCAACTATATCGGTTTCGATTCACGTAACCTTGCCTATGGGGTGATTCCCGCTTCACCACATTATATTAGCACGTGTTCCAAACTGATAATGTTCCATAGAACCAATCCCAGAGTCAAGAATAATTAGGTATTTCCATGCTACGGGGAGAAACAAAATACCTATGCGAAATCAGCTACGAGGTTGTTCTTGTGTGGACCAACTTGTTTGTTTTCCCACACCATAATTTGTGTTTAAATTGGGCCCTAAAAAAAATGTGTGAATACCAACTGAAAATTGGGCCAAAGTTAGACACTTATTATTGAGGGGGAGTAATTTTGTGTGTGCATCATAAAAATAAAATCAAAAAATAATATAATTAAAAAAATAATAAAATCTAAAATTTAAATTTTATGGTTTAGGTCAGGCATGATTCCGTGACAAAAAAATTCCCCGTTGTCTATGTGGTCCCATTAAGATAATCATTTAATCTGAGACAACCCTGAGAAGTCCTTAACAACGGTGGAACTTATTGTTCAACTCACGCCACCAAGTTCACCTAGCTCAGCATTGTCTGAACAGTCGGCAAATATGGATTTGGCCAGTGGAAGTCAACCAGATGCCCAAGAGAAAAGGAGAGTGGATATGATGCAGTTAGAGTTGGAAGAGTTGCGTCATTTATTTAACCATTTTACTAGTGCCAAGCAGCCTCAACAACAAAATGAACCTATTTTAACCCTAGGAGAACAGGAATGGACCAAGATGGGGTCCAATGCATCTCGTACCATACCGAGGCTTGTGGTCAAAGATGGTGAAGAGGAAATCCAACCAGATCTTCCAACTGAACCCCCTGAAACTGAAAGGGAAAGAAAGATGAGGGAATAATTAGAAAGACTTGAAAAGTTGCTGCAAAAGGGGAGGGTCGTAGATGCTCAAACCATAGAAACTGATGAGATGGTCCTCTTTCCTGGAGCTTATATTTCAGAGAAATTTAAATGGAACACTGAGAAGTTTGATGGCAAAGGTGACTTGTTCAGATTATGGGGATTTGCTGAAGAACAAATGGGGCAAGCATTTTTGCTTACTCTTTCAGGCCCAGCTTTTCGTTGGTTAACTCAATTGGACCCTTCCCAGACTCAGAATTGGTCAACGATTATGAAAGCATTTACCAAGCAGTAGTACTCTTACAACACTGAACTAGATATAACTCGACGAGAGTTAGAAACTGTTCGACAAGCTCTAGGTGAGGGTTTCACGGAGTTTCTCTTAAGGTTTCGAGATAAGGTAGGTATGATGACATCTCGACCTACTGAAAAATAGCAAGTTGAAATGATTCTAGATAACTTGGCAAATCCTAATTATGATGTGTTATACAGTCAACACATCGAGACATTCTCAGCGTTGCTAGCAACAGGGAGAAGAGTTGAAAACCGAATCTTTACAGAAGCGCAACACCAGAACAGTCCCCAGGGTTCCTCAGAGCAGAGTAAGAATACAAGGTATAGTAAAAGACATAATACAGAGGTGAATACTGTAACTACCACAAGCACTAACCAGTAGCCTACCGTGCATGCAGTAACTCTTAAGCCTGCTCCAGTTGTCATTAAGCCAAGTCTTCCAGCTCAAAAAGGTTCAGCACAGAGGAGGCAATTCTTAGATTTGGGGATGTTATGAGAAATTGAAGAAAGAAGGCCTCTTAAGTATGACGTCTGCCCGTCCAATCAACAATCCTCCACCTCCTTGGTACAATGACAATGAATACTATTCTTTCTATAATCAAAAGGGTCATCTTACCAACCAGTATATCATCTTGAAGCATGCAGTACAAGATGTGATTGAATCAAGGCAGATTGAACTGGAATTGAAGAGCCAAACAAATGTGACTACCAATCCAATTCCAAATCATGGAACAGTTGAAATGATACAAAGTGATTCATATGAGAATGATCCTACTCAAAGGATTCAACCCTCACCAAAGAGAAGGCGTTTTACTACCCGAACTTACCGAGCCTTGCTTAAAAACAACCATTCAGAAGCAAAAGAAGAAGAGAATCGGAAGAGAATTGAAGAAATTCGTTCCTGGGAAGATGAAAGTCTCCCACCCTACAATCTTACGCTTCCTCAGATAGGGTCACCTTCATATCACGTAGCATTCTATCCTTCATCACCTTCATATCACCTACCATCAATTTCTCTATCACCTTCATATCACCTACCATCAATTTCTCTATCACCTTCATATCACCTAGCATCCTATCCTTCATCACCATCTTATCACCTACCATCACTTCCTCCATCACCTTCACATCACCCAGCATCATACAGTCCATCATCTTCCTATCACCCACATCCTCCATCACCTTCCTATCAGCCAATATCGTACCTTCCATCACCTTCCTATCATTGGCATCACATCCTCCATCTCCATCTTACCATCCAATACCAGACTATTGTGTCCCAACTTGGGAAGGATTACCATCACCAGTTATTGCCCCATTTCCCCCATCTTTGCCACCATTTCACCCCAGAACCTTGCTACCTGCCAATTCCATATAACCCTTATCCTTATCCACCACCACCAAAATACTTTCTCATGAACGGATGGTTAGAATAAGGGATCCAACATCATTATTTAGAGGTAGATTAGCCAAATGGAACTTTTTGGACTGATTTGTTAATGGATCCAGATACTCCCACTCACTCCTCTATCGGATCGGTGAATCTCATAGATAGGGAAGAAGAGTCCCAGATGACCCTACAACTCTTATTGTACCAACAATAGAAGATATTATGCCAGATATAATCAGGGCAATGGTGGCATTGACTATTGGAGAAATGATCTTAGATGAAATACACCTAATCCATATAGGTGGAGAGAGTGACAGTGATACTGAAACAGTGAATACTATTGGAGGAAATGTGCCCGATGTGGATCCAACAGATATCATTCTCCCAATTTTCCCTTCTAATGATGATTCAAAAAAAGAAGAAGATGGGGATAAGGATCACTTAATCCATATAGGGGGAGAGAGTGACAGTGATACTGAAGAAATTTGTGAGACAGTGAATGCTATTAGGGGAAATGGACCCGATGTGGATCCAACAGACATCATTCGCCCAATCTTTCCCTCTGATGATGATTCAGAGGAGGAAAAAGACAAGGATGAGGATATAAAAGGTGATCAAGAATCAGGAAATGAAGACCTAGAAGGAGATCTTGTTGAAGAAGACGAAGATGAAGAAGAAGGTCAACAATCAAAAAATGAAGATCTAGAGGAAGATTTTGGTGAAGAAAGTGAAGATAATCAAGAGTTATAAATGGCATATTTTGAAATTGATTTTGAAGAGGAAAGTGAAGAAGAGAATCCCTCCTACAACAATGTGCTCTGCTAACTGAACCAAATGTGTGAAGATATGTTAGTAACTGAGAAAATGTTGAGGAAAGTGGCAGTTTAACAAGAAACTGTCAAAGAAGTTTTTGAAAATCTTAAGGTTAATTTCGAGGATGAATCATTTGTCAAAGGGCTTATTCTGCAATTGAATAATGTTATTCAAATAGTTAAAGCTTAGGCTATCGACATTTCGTGGGGTCCTCCAAGCCCACTATCTGCATATGAAGAAGGGATAGAAGAACCTATGGTAAGCATGATTGGTGACATAAACAATGAGGATGAGAGTAAATACCCCTATAATATTCTCAGGCTTGAAATATTTAAGAAAGTGATGGCCACTAGAAGTGGGAAAGACTACAAAGCCAAGGGTAGATAGTGGAACAACCAACTGTCACCGAGACAGGGCAGTGTAGCAGGCAACCACAACCTGAGAATCAAGTATTCAGCCAGTTGAAGAAGGTGCAGGCCAACGTCTCCATTTGGGGGTTCTTAATAGCATCTCCTACCCATAGGGAAGTTGTAGTGAAGTCCCTCACCAGTGTGCAAGCACCCATAGAGATGGATCCGTCGTGATTTTCTCAAATTATGGGAGCCACGTATGTTGTTCATGCATTGATGTTCTCTGATATAGACTTACCTCCATAAGGTATCAAGCATACCGGGGCTCTGTACATCACTGTGTAATGCAATATGAATACAGTGCCTCTGGTCCTTATTGATAATGGATCAGATCTGAATGTTCTACCCTTGAGGGCTGCCACATGTATAGGCTTTAATCCAGATCAATTCAAACCCTCTGCTCAAATTATTAAGGCTTACAACAACACCAGAAGAAATGTTTTCAGAATTCTCACAACAATGGTGATAATAGGGCCAGCTAAGTTCTGTGTTGAGTTCTAAGTGATAGATATTCCAACCTCCTTCAACATGCTTCTGGGTCGTCCGTGGCTTCATAACGTAGGGGTAGTGTCATCTACTCTACACCAGAAAGTAAAATTTATCTATGATGAGAAGGTAATTACTATTTCTGGATATCCTTAGTTAGTCAACACATTGGCTAACATTGACGTTGGAAAACTTAAGAACAGGAGGTGCATCTGAGTGGCTTTGAACTAGAAAAATTTATGCTTCTGTTGTTGAAGAGCCAATGAAGGAGAACGTTCTAATTTCCTATGAGGGCATGTGGAATACCACTGTTGGTTGAATGATGAAGCAGATGCATTATTTTCATAAAATGGGATTGGGAAAATTCCAGCAAGGGCCCTCGAGATTGCCTGAATTCCCTCACGCTGCAGGAATGCGTGGTTTAGGGTTTTCTCAAAAGGAAGAACAAAAGATGCTACAAGATATAAGGAGGGGCCAAGGTGGAGCAAGAACCTATCGAGGGTTTGAGAATCAAAAAATACTTGTAATGGCAAGAAAGGAATCCTCTTGCAAGAAAAGGGTTGCAAATTATCCTACCTTAGAAAGGTACTTTGTAAAAGTAGCATAAGGTTTCCAGTTGTGAGGATCTTAACTTTCAACCCAAGAAATAAGCAAAGAAAGCAGATTCTGAGTTTGAAGTCATCTATCAAGATCAAATTGATTGGATCACCTATGAGCTGAAACGTCTACCATTTAAGGAGGATAGTAAAGACAATGGTATCAATGACATCTTTGAGATAGATGTGATTGCCACAACTTAAGAAGAATCTAAAGTTAACCTTGCATCCCTGATTCGATCATTACAGATTCTCAAGCCTCGTCTTGCACTGAAAGAAGTTTGGCAGCATAAATTAAGAGCTACCTGGCGTCTCAATCTTCCAATCGAGATATGAGTTCACATCTGTTCTTGCCTATGAAAGATGTATCTGGAGGAGCTGAGAAAGGGGCAATATCACTCTTTTTGTGGGAGCAGTTCATATGCTAGAAAGAGAAGAGCTAGAAGGATGAATATCTGCCCTTACTGTGCTAGAAGCAACTGCAATGGTTACATCAGAGATGGAGGTCAACGGTGTGACCGTGGCAAGGGGATTACCTCACATAAAAGGCTTGAGAAGTTAGTTTTTCTGGAGCGAGGGCTGAGTAGCCTGAGGGAGGTGCATCCCTCAGAAAATTTGAGTTTACAGATCATGAGATTGATCAACTACAAAGAGTGTCAAGAGTAGGCATGCTGAATTTGAACTCTTCTACTAAGAGAAACTGGGGCATCTTTAGCTCCATGAAGAAGGTGAAAGTAGTAGAGTCAAAAAAAAACCCTTGTGGTAGATATTATTGCCACTGAAGAGATAGTGGAGGGACCAATGCCATATCTTCTAGTTCATCCAACCCATGAACCACTGCTCAACTGGACCAATGCAGGATATGACTTCAAGCTCACTAAGACTCAGGGTCCAATCGATTCTAAAATCACCACACAGTACACTGAAGATTCCCTTTCTGTTGTCGAGTCTCCTTTTACTTGTACTTTTTCTGAATTTCCTTCTGTTAATGAAATTCCGCACTTTCAGTATGTTGAGTATGTAGTCTTTCCAGCTATCAATGAAAATTCTGATTTTGAGTATGATTTGTCTCCTTCTGATGATGATCTTAACAAAATAACTAACTAATATCATGAATTTTTAAAACAATCTAAAGAAAAAAGAGCCAAACTTATGAGTGAGGACACTCGACTCATTAACTTAGGATCCAATCAATGCCGTAAAGAAATTAAAATTGGTGTAACCTTGAATGAAGAAGAAACCTCACAAATGGCCAGTCTATTAAAAGAATTTGTAGAGGTTTTTTCTTGGTCCTATAAAGACATACCTGGCATTAACCCAAAAATAGTGTAGCATCGACTCCCTACGTATCCAGATACGAAGCCTATCAAACAAAAGGCTAGAAGAATACACCTGAATGGAGTGAAAAGATTAGAGAAGAAGTAATTAAGCAATGGAATGTAGGATTCTTGCAAGTCATAAGTATCCTCGTTGGTTGGCCAATATTGTTTCAGTTCCAAAGAAAGATGAAAAAGTCAGAATGTGTGTGGATTTCAGAGATTTGAATAAAGTCAGTCCTAAAGATGACTTTCCTTTGTCTCATATTGATGTATTGGTTGATAGTACGGTAAGACATGCCTTGTTGTCATTCATGGATGGGTTTCAAGATACAACCAGATCAGCATGCATCCTGAAGATATGGAAAAGACTACTTTCACCACCCCTTGGGGGACCTATTGCTATAAGGTAATTCCATTTGGTCTAAAGAAAGCTGGAGCCACATATCAAAGGGCCGCTACCACTATTTTGCATGATATGATTCACAAGGAAGTGGAAGTCTATATCGATGATATGATTGTCAAGTCTATCGACAGACAGGAGCATATCCCAGCACTAAAGAAGTTTTTTGAAAGAATCAAGAAATTTCAATTACGGTTGAACCCTCAGAAGTGTGTTCAGCGCGAAGGCAGGAAATTTATTAGGCTTTCTTGTAAGTGAAAGAGGTATAGAAGTGGACCCTATCAAGATTAAAGCAATCAAGGGCATGCCTGCACCTCAGACTGAGAAGGAAATACAAGGATTCCTTGGTCACATTCAATACATCAGTCGTTTTCTATCCCAATTGACCACTATCTGTGAACCAGTGTTCAAGTTGTTGAAGAAGGATCAACCCACACGATGGAATTCCCAATGTCAAGAAGCCTTCGACAAAGTCAAGGAATACTTGTTAAATCCACCGGTTCTTATGCCACCAATAAAGGGGAAACCATTTCTATTATATTTGTCAGTAGGACAGTTCTCGATGGGGTCCATATTTGCTCAGAAAGATAATGTAAAAGGAGTAGAACAAGCTTTCTCCTATTTGAGCGAGAAATTCTTAGAGTATGAAGTTCGGTATACATCATTAGAAAATACTTGCACAGCTCTTATTTGGGCAACAAGAAGGTTACGACAGTATATGGTGGCATATCTAATTCGCTTGATTTCCATAGTCGATCCTATCAAGTATTTATTCGAAAAGCCTGCACTCACTGGTAGAATGGCAAGGTGGTTGCTATTGCCCTCAGAATTTGACATTACATATGTCAATCAAAAGTCTATCAAAGCCTGAGCAATTGCAGATCACTTGTCTGCACATCCCACAGAAGATGAAAGATCATTAGATGGGGCTTTTCAAGATGAGGAAATCATGGTATTTGAAGAAGGAAACTCTGATAACACAAGGCAAGTATATTTTGACGAAGCAACCAATCAAAGAGGGTATGGGGTAGGAGTGTTATTAATAACACCCGATGAGCTATATTTGCCTTCATCGTTTCAACTTGATTTTTCATGCACCAATAATATTTCTGAATATAAAGCATGTGCAATTGGCCTGGAGATAGCTTTGACAATTGGGGTAAAAAGGATCCAAGTATTTGGTGACTCATCCATTGTAATTTTCCAAGCTTAAGGTAAATAGAAGACCAGAGATGAGAAATTGAAGCCTTATCAAGAATATCTGGAGAAGATCTCTAAACACTTTAAAGAAATCTCTTTCAAATACTTCTAGAGAGATAGCAACCGGTTCGCCGATGCTCTTGCAACATTAGCATCAATGGTTGAGTGTAGTCCTATCACCCAAGTAAGACCTTTTCTGATTGAAAGAAAGGTAAAGCCCATCTACCACGATTCAGTGAATGCCTTGACAACATATGGAAGATCTTAGTTTGCTCCTATTGTGGACTTCATCTGGGAAGTGAAATATCCTATGGAAGCAACACTAGGGGAAAAGAATTTTCTCAGAAAATCTTCCACCCAATTCACATTACAAGACGATTTGTTATACAAAAGATCGTTTGATAGAATTCATCTATTGTGTGTGGATGAAGAACAGACGTAGACTGTGATAGAAGAAATACATCAAGGTATCTGTGGGCCTCATATGAATGCAAGAATGTTGACCAAGAAAATTCTGAAATTAGGATATTACTGGCTTACAATGGAGGCAGACTGTGTAGATTTCGTTCGGAAGTGCCACAAATGTCAGATATTTGCCAATATCATACATATTCCGCCAACAAAATTGCATTCGCTCAATTCCCCTGAGCCATTCTCTACATGGGGTAATGATGTTATAGGAAAAATTACTCCCAAAGCATCAAATGGTCATGAGTTCATATTGGTAGGAATTGACTTTTTCACCAAATGGGTGGAAGCATAGTTATATTCAATGCTCACTGCTGCAAAGGTGGCCAAGTTTATTAAAGAGAACATCATTTGTCGACATGGGGTCCCGCAATAACTGATATCTGACCAGGGCACTCATTTTCGAGGGCAAGTCGATAAACTTTGCACCAAGTTTGGGATCGGACGGCATAAATCCACCACTTATCGTCCACAAACAAATGGGGCAATGAAAGCAACTAATAAGAATATGAAGTTAATACTCCAGAAGATAGCAGATACACATAGAGATTGGGCGGATCACTTACCGTATGCACTATGGGCATATAGAACGTCGATTCGAGCTTCTACAGGGGCAACGTTGTATTCCCTTGTATACAGAATGGAAGATGCATTGCTAATTGAGATACAAGTCCCCTCTCTTCGAGTCCTCATAGAAAGTAAGCTACCAGAAGGAGAATGGGTACAAGCTAAATATGATAAACTCAATCTGTTGGATGAGAAAAGAATGAAAACCATGGACAATTTAAAGAAGTATCAGTTGAGAATGGCAAGAGCATTCAATAAAAATGTTCGTCCTCGCAAAATTGAAGTTAGAGATTTGGTTCTCAGAGAACAAAGAGCACCTACACAAGATCTTCGGGGAAAATTTTGACCAAATTGGAGTGGTCCATTCATAGTAAAGAAAGTCTTCTCAGGAAAAGCTGTACTACTCATGGATTTGGATGGAGATGAATTGTCAAGTTTGGTTAATATGGATCGACCGAAAAAGTATTATGTTGAAATTCAGGATAACCACTTGAACTACGTTTGACCTGATTCCTCACAAGGGATACGTAGTTAACTCGGCATGTTCGAGTGCGGTCTCATCTGTACCAAACTCTTAAAAATAAATAAATAAAAATAAAATTCTTAGGGAATTGATTAAAAAAAAAGGATCCGGAGTTATGTCTCGAGTGTCCAAGAAAGAAAGCAATGCTTTAACATAATCATCTCACCACTTCACACCTTAATTACTAGACAGCTTGTTTTCCCTAGTAATTCGTTTCTCTATCATCAATGGTCTACAAAAATCACCACTTGGCATTATCAATCACAAGTCAGATCATTCCCCACTTGTGGTTCTTTTTGTTCCCCTTCCAATTGTAATATCTTATCTTCATTGTACAAGGTGGAAATATGATAAGGAACTTGTTGGTCCATGAAATATTTTTCTTTCTATCAGAAGTATCTTCTCATAGAACAAAAATATTTGTGAGCTTGTTCTCAGGTCTTGTATATATTTATTTCACTTTTTTGATCAATTTGTTCGCTTGTATCATCCAAGAACAAGTCAATTATGGTTCTTCCTCGTGCAAATACTCTGGATGAGACTCTACGTAGGTGGACTATGAATATGAATGTGGATGATTCTAGGCTATTGGAAGACACAAATCTTCAGGTTCTTAGCCAAATTCGCTGCAAGGAATTATGCCATAATTTGCTAAAGGAAGTTCCCAAGCATTGGGATCGTAACCTGCACGTGTTCAAATTTGGATCAGTAGAAATTTGTCCAACTCTAGAAGAATTTAGAGTCTATTTGCTCTCTCCACCCAAAGGGAAGCTTTTTCGTCCTACTCTACAAGTAGACTACACCAAGGATATCCAAGAATTCTTTGGATGGAATAGGAAGGAAATGAAGAAATTCATGGTTTTCAAAAAAAATAGACATCTTTGAAGTAGCCAAAGCTTTTTCTTGATACAGACATTTGGAGGGAATGGATCATTGGCATAGAGGTAATACCTATCTGTTCTACATGATAGCACGATACTTGTTGCGTTATCCTGGATGTGGAGCTATTCCCGCCATCATCAAAATAGTGTTACAACTTCGAGAAGGTTGTGATATTGTTCCTACAATCCTGGCTGAAACACTTAAAGGACTAGATTAGATGGTCATTTCTGGGAAATTCGATACAAATCACTACATGGGGTGTCCTGCTGCTTTCCAACTTTGGTTGACTGAGAAGCTACAACTATTAAGGCCTTTCCAACATAGTAAACTAATAGCCATCTAGTACCAGATAAGGAGAGAAATTCCTGAATTCCACGTAATTCCATGAAAGAAAGCTGAAGATACTATCGGATGGACCTGTCAGTGGTCGCCAATTGAGAATCCTATTATGAATAATAGGATTTCCTTCTATTTCTTTCGTTTTGTTTACTTCAAAGTAATAATTCAAATAGATTTACATGGCAGCATCTCCTTCTGTTTCTTCCATTTTGTTACTTCAAAGTAGAGTTTTGTGAAGCCAAACCCTCAAGACAAGGGAATATAAAGCAATTTATTCTTCCAATGCAATAAAAAATGAATGAGTGATTAAGATGGGCTATGGTTTTATACATGAAAAAGGAATGAAAATGATACATATGTGTTTTAATATATATATATATATATATATATATACACCACTTGTGATACACTGATACCATCTCATAAGAACTACTTACAAACAATTTATCAATCATCCCAAAGTTCCTATTAGCCTCATCCTCTTACAAAATATCATGAAAGGTACATAGTAATGTCCAACTATTCATAAGAAAACTGGCTATGGACCTGATCAATGGAGTCATCAAAGATCCATGGGATGCTCAAGTTTTGAAAAGTAAGATCATTCATCTTTCGACCTGTTTTGTTAGAATAGAATTTAAACATGTTCAGAGGGAGATAAATTAGCCATCTAATTATATGGCCTCGTTCCAAACAAGTATGGATATTAGCCTACTTCCGGAAAAGCTACCGGATGATCTGATTTGTTTAATGAAAGGGGATATTGATTTTCAAGCTAATTACCGAATGTAACCTATTGTTCTCTTTTTAAAGTGTTTGGCGGGGTTTGTCCTACTTTGTCTTGGGACCTATCTTCCTTCATTAATTAGGCTTGTCTAAATAGGGAGTGTGGTTGCCATTCTTTGTATTTTATTTTTTACCTCTTTCAGAATATAATACATTTACCTTTCCAAAAAAAAAATGTTCATAACAAAAAGTATCAGAACTGAAAATTTATTTATCTCAAGTACAACCACATAACCATGGTTTTTTTTTTTTCCATTATTATAACGAAGAAAAAAAGAAAGCTGCAAGTCGGATTGCCCTAACTCCCAAACATAGGATCATGCAAAAGTACCACCCCATCCCTATAAAAGAAAAAATCCCATTCATGTTGATGCCGTTGCCCATGCTCTCATTGGACCCCATGATAGTGCAAGGACCATGCAACCAATTTGCCTTATGATAAAACAATCATTTTTCCCCTAAATTTTTTTCACTGTTTTTTGAGATGCATCAAGAATACTAGAAAAATAGAGGAAGTTTTATGCATTAAAAGCATATGCTTCTTGTGGGGAGGGAATATCCATTTTATTTTAGTTTCTCTAAATAGTTGTGTGTGGCTCCGAATTTTAAGGCAGAATTCAATGTGTTGTTCATGGCCGGCATTCAGTTTGCAAAGGATAAAGGAATTCATCATATATGGACCAAATGTGATTCAAACGTGATGGTGGAGTGCTTTTTCCGAGATAGAAGATTCCTTGAAATTTCACATATCAGTGGAACCATTTAATTATCGAGTTTCCATAATTTGATACAATGGCATATCTCTTATTGCTTCTGTGAGGCTAATTCGGTGACTGATGTGCTTGCTAAATGGGAAGCAAAGTCAATAAATCTGAACAGTGGGACATTTCTTTGGATTTTATCATCTTTGATATTATTTAGGATTCTACGTCTTGGATGTAGAATCAATTTATGTATTTTGGATTGCTTCGTTCTCTTGCTGATGGTAATGTCAAAGGTGGTGGTTTGAAGTAATTTTGATTGTTTTCTATTGTTTGGGCATGCCTGGACATTAATCATGTATTCTATTTATTCTTTAATTAATTTGCTGATAATTAGAAGAAGAAAAAAATGGGTGGTTGTTTTAGAAGTAAAAACCTTCGAGAAATAGTCAATTGTGGAAATTTCCTTTGATGTTGCTTGAATCCCTTTATCCATAGGCTCACAAGAATTATGATAGTAAAGTTTGATAGCCTTCATTGAAAGATTTCCCGCTTATTAAAAAAACGGATTCCTGTTCACTTTGGGTGCAGGGAAACCCAGTCCTTTTCCAGATATTTTCCGTTTTCTGCAAGAATTCACTGTTTCATGGTCAATGGTCTTTGCCACATGACATGTTTAGCCTTACTATAAAATACTGTATTACGGAAGTCAAGGTTTATTTGAAAAGAAAAGAAAAAATTCAAAAAGAAATTTGATCAATCTTTTAACTGCGGCATTTGTTAAAGACTGATTAGAATGCACTGTTTCCTACAAATTTATGTCCTTTGTACAGCTTTCTCTTCCTTCGAATAAATTGATAACATCTATTAAAAAAAAAAAGAGTTTCAAAGAAAACTTTTGTGAAACGAAAGACATTGTGGCAAAAGTTTATTATTTCAGTATAGAACAAAGGGACTGAATCATCTGTTACATAATATTCAAAGTTGATCTTCCTCCACAGAACTTAACAAATTTGGCTAGTTTCCTTTGCCTGTATTCTGATACTTGTAGTTACACTACACATCAAATGGAAATATTGTAGGAAATAAACTTGATATTCTCTTGGCAAAGCTCTTGATCAGTCTTTAGCTGCACCATCATTGCTGAATGTTCAGCTTCTCTTTTCAAGTGTCATCAAGCTATACCTGCCCCTAAGCAAAAAAACTACCATTCAGAAGTCTTTCTATTTTTCCCTTTTTTTTTTTTTTACTAAAAAAATCATGTATATTAAAAAGGAAAAAAAAAAAAGAATGCACAAACTGTGTCAGAAAAGACACCTCATACTCAAAACAAGGAGAAGAAAAGTTAGGATCGAACACCCATTTTCGGCATGACCATCAGAAGGGGAGGAGACTCAGAACTTCTCAAAAAAAGAAGTAGAAACAAAACCTTGAACTACTCTAAGCATCTACCCGAAGTTCTTCCTATATGAAGTGAGGAAGACTCGGGGAGAGCGGGAAGAAATACCACTGCAAGCTGCCGATGTTGCAAAAAGTCTTTCTTGTTCACTAAAAAATCATTTGTAAAATAATAATAATAGATTACAGTGAAAGAGACTTGGAAAAAACCAGAAACTCAAACAATGTTAAGTCTTAGGAAAAAAAATCAAAACAGAACAGAATGTTGGTATTCAGTGTTGCTTGCAACAATGCCAAAAGATTATTGTGTGGGTGAATGGCAGGGCAATTCTCCTTTGGCAGACTAGACTTGTGTCGTCTGTCTGCCAAAGGACAATCGCCCTGTTATTCTTCTCTACCCCCACATTTGCCTTGGCTTCTCCATCCATGGTTGAGGTGTTGCAGACCTTCCAACCCACCTTTATACTCTCTTATTCGAACTTTGGCATAGGATATGCCATGAAAAAAAGAGAACTTGAGGAATTATGCTAAGTATAATTCCTCTACAACTTTCTTGATTTTTTGCTGCTGCAGCTATGGTCCCCATCCTCGTACTACTACCCAGTTCAAAAACCCAAAAATCCATAAACCCCATCACCTCTCTTCTTCAATAATCAAGTGAAACAATCAGACTGAAGCTAGAAGTTATTTAAAGGACATGTTTACAAGGACCTATCAATGAAGAAAATTGATATATTCAGTTAATTTTGTATTGATGATCAGTAAGAAATTTTGTCATGAGGGTGTAGAGATAATTATGCTTTAGATAAGATGCAAATGAAACTCTATATTGCATGTAGAAGTCCACTTTCCTTATAGCTCTTTACAATATTCTCTTTCTAGTATTGTGTAGCCGATTAGGGCTTCTTCTCATCATGTATATATGATCTCTTTTTTGTTAAAAGAACATTTATATCTAAAGAAATAGAAAAAAAAAATGAAAATATAAGAGACTGGACAAAACCAAATACTCAAAATACCAAAAGCCAAGTTAGACGTTGTCGATCCCACCTTCGGCATTGCCATGAGCAGGAGGGGCTAACCCGCAAGAAAAAGAAATAACACATTATGTAGAAATACGAAATCAAGGCCTATGTTGAGCATCATGAAATAGCTCTTCATTCATGTATATATTAATTAACTCATTCTTTACAATTGTAGAGCAACTGAAATACAACACAAGCTTGTGCAATGTCATCCTATTAAAGATGTGGTTTAAGTAATCTGAGCTTCACAGCGTATCTCTGTACACTATCCATGTATATATGGTGATCTGCTAAGAAATGAAAAATAAAATGTAGGGAATCCTTTGTAGGGTATTGCTCTATCAGATATACCTTTTGTAGGGTACCATAGACACAATGATGTCATAAACAAGGATATGGGTCTGCCGGATTTTGAGAAAGAAAAATATACTTTCTTCCATATCCGATCCTCTTTCAAATGGAAGAAGAAGAAGAAGAAGAAGTCAGTCTCTAAGACTCCTCAGTGTAACTTGAATCCTGGTTCGGAGGTTGATAGTCCTTCAGTTTCTTCCTCGAAAGAGCTTTCGGAGCCAATGGTATTTTCGAATCCCAACAATGAGGTGATTCATAGGAGAGATTATAATTACTTCATATTACGGACTGGCATGCAACCTCCTTAATTGATACTGGGAAGGTGATCGAACATGATGGCAATATAGAGGAAGCCTCCTTAGATGATATTGAGAAGGTGATCGAATATGATGACAATGTAGAGAATGCAGAAGATTTGAGGCAAAAAGAGGAAGATCTTCGTTGGGAAGACACTCAAGTCTATGCAAGGTGTAGACAGAAAAGTTATCACATTAGATTTGCTTTTTATTTTCTTTGTTCAACCGATTGAAAAATCTGATGACCCTTGGAAATTTTTAGTGTGATTTTGATTGTTTCAATTTTGATTTTTCAGTAATCCTTGTTTTGTTTATTATCCAAGGCCTAATGCCTCTTGCTGGCATCGTTGCCTTGTAATTTCCTTTATATATTTTTTTTACGTTTAATATATTTATTTATTCAAAAAAAAAAATCATTGTATGACCTTTCATCAGGTTTATGATTGTAGCCTTGGAGATGGAAACTTGACCTCTATCTTTTTCACATTCGCACCATTGTGTTTTTTCAATCTTGTACAAAAGTAAATGTTAAATTAGAGTTTCTCAATTAACTTTGTTTCCCATTATCTGCTCCAACGATTTATCCGTGAAGATTAATTACATATTTCAAAATTCAATAAGAATTTTTAAATTAGACTGAAATCGTTATGAATTGAGTTATCATTGAAACCACTTTAGCATTTGGTACAAAGTATGACAAGCCTCCCTTTGCTGGTATTTCCCAATTTCTTTAGTATGGCTATTTTTTATTGCAAGAAAAATTTTAAACGAAGCAAAATTTTCAAACTTAAAAAGAAATTTTTGTAATCATTACCCCGTATGATTGTATAAACTACTTAAATTTTTTACCATATTTATTAACGAGGAGAAGGGTTAGATATTTTGCCGGCATGCCTAGAACTAGTGGCTCAATCAATGGGAGGGTTGGGATAGAAGGGGCATAGAGGACTTTTCCAAAGAGGGGAGGAGAGAGATAGACACAGACTTGGGTATACCACTAGCATACACAGTCTTTTCCCTTATTAATGATACATTTTACATTTTATTTTATATATATATATATATATATTTTATAGCAAAAGGTTTTAGATGAAAAGTACAGTAAAATTGATAACCAAATATAGCATGATTTGGAATTGTTGATATAATCACATGGGGTAATGTTGTAATAATTATAAAAATTTCTTTTTAAGTTTAAACGTTTCACTTTCATTCCCTTTAATACCACTTGCACCCAACCGTAGCATTTGTAGGCATAAACTCCTAATGCTGCAACTTACAAATTAGAGTTGAATATTAGGTCTAATAAATCATTGGCTTTTTGTTTTTTTTTTTCACTGTGGATTCTGCATTTGTGTTTATTTTGATCTTATCCTGGTTTTTCATCCCTAAGCTGCTTTATTTCATTCCATCTTATGCTTTCTGTAATTATCTTCCATCTTTCATTAAAGACAATTGATAATAGTATCAAATTCATTATGTAAACCACATAAAAACAAGAAATCCTGAATGATAGGGATTCAAAAAAAAATTAAGAGGGTCCCTCCTTTTTTTTCCGATAAGATAAGATCTTATATTCAAGAAAGTCCGTAGATACATAATAACACCCTAGAAAAGGGAAGGGAATAGAAGGGAAATGAAAGTTACATCAATGAACCACCCCTAAAAGAAGGAAGGGGGACGTTTCAAGGAGATGGCTTCCCAAATCTAAGGCAAGAGTCCAAGATTTGGATGTCCATCATACTGAAGTAGTGTTTTACCCATTGCTATTCCGAATGAAGCTTTCGCAGATAGCAGCTGAAAAGGAACAATCAAAAATAAATTGGGGACATCATCCTGGGCATGCTAGCATAGGCAACAATTAAGTAGAAGATGAAATAATCATTCTTCCCGGGAGAGTCAAAGAGAGGGCCAACAATGTAATGAGATACCAGGCAAAACTATTACAAAAAAGGGCTTATCCAGTGCGTGAGACTCCCACATGTGTGAGATCTGGGTGGGAGAGAACTACACAGTCTTACCCTGAGAATGTTGAAAGGTTGTTTCGACTACTTGACCACCAAATCACAACATTCATGCCTTACCGTTGGAGTCGGACCAAGCGCACCCCTTACCATTGGCAAAACTACTACACGAAAATTAATAGAAAAAGGTTGAAATTCTCAATTACTCTCCTTTATACGTTACTTAAGTCGAAATTCTCTATGGAAACGCATCTGGTCTTGCAAAACCCTACCCAAAATCAAATCATTCTTATGGCATGTGTATGCACAAGGCCTTGCTTCTGGAGAGGGTCTTCTTTCTCATCATGTTCCCGTTGATCCATCATGCCTGAAATGTGGAAGTACAATGGAAACTGTGGATCATTTGCTTTGAAATGCCCCTTCGCACGTGCTTCATGGTTTGGAAGCTCCATTGCCTTTCTTGTTTCAGCATCTAGGCCTAAACTTTATGATTTCCTTCAAGTTGGGATTCCCTTTTTTCAAAGGACAAAAAGAAGGCTACTAAAACTTTGGGCATGTGTTCTTTCCTTTGCTGGTTTTTATGGATTGCAAGAAATGATCTCGTTTTCTGATACAGGACTTGGACTCCTAGTGAAGTGTTTCAATTGGCTCAGAGAGCTTTCTCTGAATTCTGGGCAGCTTTGTCTCCTCACAATCAGTCTTCTCTTCAAGCTCCAGCAGCTCTCTCTCCTCCATCTTCATGGACTCATCCTCCAATAGGCTCTATTAAAGTTAATTGTGATGTTGCATTGCCAACCGATTCTCAAGTTGGAGGTCTTGGTATTATTATTTGGGATTGTCAAGGTGCCCAACTATTTGCTTTATCGGAAAAGACTCAATGCTGCTCTAGTTCTATTGGAGAAGCTATGGCCATCAGAATTGGGACAATTTAGGCCTCTTTTTTGGGTTTCTCTCACATCCAAGTTGAATCAGATAGTAGGGAGATCATTCTACTTCTTCAACAATCAACCTCTCCGCCTCCAACTCAATTAGCTCCAATTATTGAAGATATTGTTTAGATTTGAACTGCTTTTAATGATTGTTGTTTCAATCATATTCCAAGGGATGTAGACATTGTTGCGCATTCCCTTGCTCAGGAGGCCCTGTCATCAACTTGTAAGACAATGTGGCCAGTTTCCACTCCTAGGATTCATGACGTCCATGTAAATGATGCCTTGTGTTCCTCTTGTCATCAATAAATTCCCTTTTTACCAAAAAAAAGTTTGAAATTCTCAATATAACTTGGGATTTAGAACCATTACCCAATGCTATTCTCAGTCCATCAAAATTTTGTAGAACTAAAAATTATTGGAAGATGTCTCTGGGATGAAAAGGGAAGGTTAGTCCCTAAATGTTAGGCTTTGTGGCTCTCAAGAACCGTGGAAAATTGAGTTTTTGTGTTCATCCTTGATCCATCAAAATAAGGCCTGCTTAAAAATTTTATGACTTTCACTTTCATCCATGGTTTCAAGTATCGGTCTAGGATAGGTCATATTGGATTGGTATAAATTGAAACCGATCCTGATCCCTAACCAATCCAGATCAGTTGTCCGGATCATTTCAAGGGTAAAATAGTAAAAAAATAATACATCTTATAAAAAGTAGGGACAAAATCGACTGATAGCCACCAATCCGATCCAGATCAGTATCGGCCTCTACCGATACCATCCCCTAAATCCTTGCTTTCGTCATCATAATCACACATCAAGAAGGATTAATTTATGAAGCCAAATTGAGAGTTTCTTTTTAGGACCCAGAATCCCAGATGTCCATATTCATAAATGAAATTGAACGTTCATTTTTTTTGCTTGATTGGTCTATGACAAGCTCTACCACCCAGAAAGAATGGTACTAGTCATCTCAGGCGCTGGTTTTTTGCTGTGATGTTCCTAGGAAAAAAACCCAGCTCCTCTACCCGACAATTCTTTATGAAAGATATTAGTAGATCTCTACCTCTTTCTATAGTGTGCATGGTTTCAAGTATCGGTCTGGTATCAACTGCATAGGATTTGTATCGGCTAAGACCAATCTAGAATGGTTATCCGGATTGATTCAGGGGTAAAATAGTAAAAAAGTAATACTTTTTATAAGAAGCAGAGGAAAAATCTACCGATACCCACCAATCTGATCCGATCCGGATCAGTATCAGACCGATACCGATCCCATCCCTTAAATCCTTGATGGTGTGCTTCCGTCCGATAAAATGATTTCATGGAGTTTCTCCACTATTCATAATGTTCCTAAAATATGAACAATAAAAAATCATTCATGTGTAATACCTGTGTCATTTCTAATTTTGAGATCTATTCCCTGGAAGAAAATATGTCTCTTGAAATTTGAACCTTTAATTGTATCCCTACAAAAGAAAGACATGTTCATTTACCCATAAGGAAAAAAAGAAAGAGACATGCTCTAAAAATATTTTAGACGCACACAATTGGGTGAAAATATTGAATTAAATCGTGCTATTTTGAAATCAGATGGTTCACTTTTGGGCATGTTTCTTTTGCTTTGCTCTTCTTTTTTGGGATACATTTGACATGATGCTAGAACCAAAATTTGGATGCTCCAGTAAAATTTATTTGGAATGGTGACATGACTCATCTTTTTTAATTCATGTTTAGAGATCCTGTTGAACTAAAAATCAGCTTTGTATGTCACAATTGAACCTAAACAAGTTATAGAAGATCCCTAGATTGAAAGAGAACAGATGAAAACCTCCACCCCTCTGCATGTGCTCCACATGGCTAATCATCATTGATCCTGCCAAAAGAAAAGTGGGGAAAGGGGATAAAAAGAAAAGTCATTGAGATGTATCTGCAAATAATATGTTAGGACTCAATAGATCACAGAACAGAAAAATACCATTGACAGTAACTCATCAGCAACAAAAGTTTCAACAAACTTCAATGGAGCTCCCAAATATCTCAAAATATGCCAGGTCTCAATAGATTGCCTAACAGCAAAATTCCATTGAACAGCATCTCATTTCAGGACAAAAGTTTCTACAAATTCTGAATGGAGCTCCCAATTTTCTCACAATTATATCTGCAAAAAAGTAATCCAAAAGGAAAAATACCAGTACACATGCATGGACAAAACACAGGATATGTCCTAATACTAAAGGTGGAATGTGATTGAAACAGACTCTGAAATTTGATATGTGGCTAATCTAGGCCATGTCCTCCCTATACAACTTAGGAATGGACATATCATCTGTCTACATGGCAGAATAGATGTCTTGTGACATTTCAAAAAAATTTCACGAAAAAAAAAAAAAATGAAAAACAAGACAATATCTGAAAATAACAAGTTTTTGTGTCAATAATGATTTGCCTTCTATTTAACCTTAATGGTTTCTAGGTTGTCCCTTGTTAAACTAATCTAGTTTCTTTATGTTTTATAGCAAAGATTAATTGCTTTGTTTTCTTTCACTATATTCGTGGTGTTTCTCTAATAACACACAGGCGCCATTACTACTCTACCTCTGTAACTCTGAAGGATAGCCTCCAGCACCAGTAATGCCAATGTTTGGCATTAATGGACCTACCATACCTTTGGGCTATAGGTATGTCTACCTAGACACAAATCGGGCCCATCACCATAAGAGTTCATAATGTTACCAAGGTGAGCCCAAAAATAAATGGGACTAGGTCCAAGGTCTTGATCCATGTGGTACCTAAACTCATGGGCTCAGCCAAAAAAGCCCAAACCCACTTTGATGCCCCAAACTTCGGAGTGAACACCTTGGAATGGCCAAGTGCTGGCAAACAGAAAATTTGAACCGATATGTGGTCAAGCATCTAAGTAGAATGCATAGGAGCACTGCTTTACCATGGTTGGAAATCCCAAAAAATTAAGATGGATTCCATGGTTGGAAATCCAAAATTTGTGCAAGGGTCAGTTCACACCCATTGGAAGGTGTTAGGCACCCGAGGGGTCCAGTCCATGTACTGATTTCCATATATGGTCCAAGAATAGGTGGAATCAGGTGTAAGGGTAGAGAATCATTCCTAACGTGCTTAGGTGAATCCAATAAATGTAAACATGATCTGCAAATTATGATCTAGGTTAATGGGTTAATAGATAAAACTTACCACTGGGGACAGACATTATGTTGCTCAAGGTCCCTTCAACATGCAGCCCAAGGTCCAACAAGCCATGGGTCATTTAGCACCTAATCCCCACTTGGGCATTCAAATGGGCCTCAAAAATAACAGGACCAAAGAAGAAAAAAAGCACAACCACATCTAAAACAGATTCCATTAATATGCAAAATTAAATGTGAAAGTGAAATGAAAATGCATGCATGGGAAGAACATGGAGGGTCATATAATCCAGGACCCAGGATGGGAATCATACTTAATGAACCTAAAGTCATCATATACACATAATGCTGCCATCTACATGGGCATGTGCACTGCAATGCAAATTTGAACTAGTATCATATACTGGAGTATGGAGATGAACCTATCAGTAGCAGAAGTATCTCCAAAATTTCCCCTTTCACTTACAAAACTTTGCAAGAAAAGGGATTGCAAAGACAGATTGAAACTTGGACAAGCATAGCTCCACAAGTATAATTAGATATGTACATCAAATATGATAGAGAATGGATAAAAAAACAAGCATGGAGAACAAATAAAAATCATGTTGCTTTGAACTTAAAAGAAACAAAAACCATCATTCAGCTTGTAGCAAGAAAAACACTGAATAATTACTAGGAAAAACAATATATTAAAAGCAAGAGCACATATAAGAGACAACAGAGTAAGAATATATGCACAAGATTGTAAGAACAATTTGCTGGCTACAAATGAATCATCAAAATCAAACCTACTTTATTCAGGTGTAATAACATTCAAGGAGATATTAACTATTAACAAGCCGAATAGTACTCGAAGTACAATTCAAAACAATATATGGACTAATTGGTCATATCATGCTTAAGACATAAATCCAAGAAAACTTAATGAGAATGAATCTTAGAAAAATAAACTAATGGCGATGCAAAATGAGAGTATAGAATATGTATTAAAAAATCCATGAACTCAAGGCCATATGAAAAGAGGAAAGGAAACATAAGGTTGAGTGAATACATTGACACAGTAGGGTTTGTGAAAACACAATTGAGAGTCTTAGAAACAACACATCAAATAAACCAAGCAACAATGTCATAATCCAATCACCATGATATTCGAGAGAAGAGAATTTCATTCACTTTAAATGGTTAACAAAAGGCAACTGTTCTGGACATGAATAGGACTCGAAGATAAAGAAACCTTGCATGAAACTTAAGTTGGAAGTAGAACAACCAAACCCAATAACCAAAACTAAAAAGTTTAAATAATATCTTGAGCTTGCTTGTGGAAGCAAGACATGGAGGGGTGGATTGTGTGGTGGCAGAGGAATATTAATGACATTTGGCTTCCCCTCCCCCCACCCCACCCCCCAAAAAAAAGGCTATTTATTTATTTATTTTTACATTGAGCTTTCCTTCAACTATCAGATCTTAAATATCATGTTGCAAGTTGTAGCAGCAGTGATTTGTAATATCTGCGTAGCAGTGATGGTATTCAAGATATTCATTCACTTTATAAGTCACAGACAAATGGATTGTCTATGGGCTTAGGATATTATTAGGTTTAAATTATCAGCTTGGAGCAGCTTCTTCATGACCTTGCTTATAGCATTCCAAGATCAGTGAATTTTCTTATTTTTTTCTTTTCAAACAAGCTTGTTAGATTGAAGAGTTACTAATATTAGGCTCTTAATTCATCCAAAAAAAAATATATATATATATATATTAGGCTCTTATGTAAGTCCACTGATTGTGCTCTTTTTTCTGGTGATCTTGGAGAGAGTACCTTGAATAAATGCATCCTTGGCTTCCAGCTTCAAGGAAGACATTAGTCTTCACATGTCTTCACAGTGACTTACACCTTTTGCATGGGAAAAAATTCAGAGCTGTGCACTACACCACTTCACAAAGGCAGTGGTCCTTTTGGGCGCTTGCCTTCTCAATTCTAGATCTCTCATCAATTCAAATTTTGTATTAGGAGTATTGCCTGACAAACTCATTGATCATGTCCTCCCATATAAAGATCTTATTCCTATCTAATGACATTAACTATCTCAAAGCAAACCCTGTGTTCTTATATTTCTCAATATGCAGTTTTAAGTATTCGGTGTAAGTGTGCGCCAAGGTAAAGAATTAAAGTTTATCCATGTTAATAAATGATCAGAAATTCCTTCAATCTTACAAAGGATAGCCTCAATTTGTTTCAATTCTTTTATCCTTTTTATGTCTTTATATATATATATATATATATTTCCCCATAATCACCATCTCTGTTGCTGCTACCACAATCATAGTTCCACCACTTCTAGAGGACTCATCGAAAAGGGATGTTTTCCCATCAGAAGGTTTGGACTTTGGAAAATGTTCCCTCATCAATATTATTCCCTTTCACTTGAGTAGCCAAGTCTCCTGAATTTTTTTAGGAATCGGCTTGCTATGTATCTATCAAGTTCATAGTTGTCAAGGCGTCGCCTAGGCGTCCAGGTTCTTTCTTGGGTCCAAGGCAAAATGCACCTTGTTGACACTGAATGATTTAAATTGATTTATGTTTATGGTTTTGATTTAATGAATAGAGCATATTGGAGGGCTAGGATCCAGGTAGTGGACCCCTTTTAGCTATGTTTCTACTTCATTAGTGTTATCACTATTTTGTTTCCTTAATTCCTACTTTTCTTTTTCCTTGGCTTTGCTAGGATCCATGCAGCTGACCCCGTTAAGTTGGGATAAGGCTTTGAATATGCTTATATTATGTCCTATTGTTTTGTTTTATATGTTGGTTTTTTCTTATTAGGTCATTATTAGCATAATTATATGATATTGCATTGATATGGCTTCTGCGTTGCATATAAGCATAATTATTTAAATTTATCATTGCTATATTACAAATAAATCATATACTAAACACCTAGGCGGGCGTAAATGTGGATTCTTGAACACCTGAAGGCAAGGATTAAGAAACCAACAGAAAATTCCAGAATAAACAGGAGAAAAGGGACAAACCAGGATTATGAGAAGTAAAACATCAGAGATAGTCAGCAAGTCCGATCTAGTCAAATTTCAGGTCAAGTGGTCTATTTGTCAGAGTTAACAACTTAACCAAAGTGACATAAAATCCAATGGTCAGATTTCAAGTCAAGGAGGTTTCCTAGGAGGATTAGGAAACTGAACTCCTAGAATAAGGATAAAAATCAATAGGCACAAGTATGAGCTTCAAAACAGGATTTAAATTGATCTAAAGTAGTGAATAAACAGTGAACAATACTCAGACCATATTTAACCATGCAAAAATTGGGAAATTTTGTCAAAACCAGCCGAAACTAGTAGAAACCAGTAACATTTTGGTTTCAACCACTGGTTTTGTCCCGGTCCATACCAAAACTAGGAAATTTCAGAGTTTTGACCAAAACTTCAAGGAGATTTAGAGCCATGAATGGAGGACATGGCCAGCTCTTCTCCTGGCCAGAGAAGTGGAACTATGCTCTTTCTTCCACGAAGAAGGTGGGTAGCTCTTCTGGCCTCGAGGGTCATTGGTGGCTAGAATCTAATTTACAAAACCAGCAATCTTAAGAATTCGCTTGACTCATGGTGAATGATATAGAACGACATCTTGGTGAAGGGTTGCCACTAGACCAAGGAAATATGAAGATTAGACTTATTTAAAAATCTGAAGGAAATTAGATCTCGGTAAATTTGGACTAGATCAGTTACACCAGATGGAGAGTTATCTTAACAAAAGTAATATGGACCAGCATAAGAAAGGTTGGATGTGTGTGGTATTGTCCTAAAACAAAATAGAGCTTACAGATAAATTCTAAAGGGGGAATGGAAAGAGGGCTAGTCTGAACTAGTGATGTCTTGAACCGGTTTAACAAATAAGGGCTTATCCAATCTAAGATAACTCAGAAGAAAAAACAAGTTGAAACAAATAATAGAAAACATGGATTATTTAGCATAGACAACAATAACCCAACTGGGTATAACAATGAACCATTTCAAATCCAAACATTGAAAATCATGAAGATTGGGATAGTTCTGGGTCATATGGAGAACAATATTTGGTTCATCAGTGATCACTGGGAGCTATATATTCTTGAACCAGTCATGAAAACTAATAATCTCTTGCATTGGGTTTATTCAATGCTATAATCAGGTGGTCTAAAACAACACAAAAAACCCATCCTTTTCCAACTTCATAGGGTTGGCTACATGGATCCATGCAAAACAAATGAGGGAAAACAAAGGCCCAAAAAAAAGGGGGAATGAAGAGATGAAGAAATGAGAAATGAGAAATGAGAAGAAAGCGGCATAGCCCGGAAAGTCATGAGAATCTCTCAGCTAAATGGGGTCGGCTACATGGATCATTGCCCTCCAATAGGCTCTATCTGAGGTCATACTTGGAACAAGACCTAAACTATGTATGTCATTTCTCACAACTTCTCCTACAGTCCATTTGAGGCCTGCCTCAAGCTCTTTTAGCTCCTTCAATAGGAAGTAGATCACTCCTACTTACTAGGGTGTCCCCAGGCCTCTGTAATTTGTGTAGTTAGTGTGCACACTAGGGGGGTTGGGTTATATTAAAAAAAAAAAAAAAAAAAAAAAAAGATCTTCCCACAGCAAGATAAAACTAGAGATAAAAAAAAAAAAAAAAAAAAAAAGGATATAATATAATGCAAAAATGATCAAAATTCAGAAGTAGAAAAAGGGATTTGTTTTTTCGTAAAATATTTTAAGGGATTTATTGAAAACCAATTCAAGATTGTATAAGATTAGAAAGATGGAAATTTTTTACAAATATGCAATATCAAAAGTTGTAAAACAACATCAACTTTAAATTCACAATGTTGTTTTACCAAAATAGTGATGGTGTCTTGATTATTGGTACTCTTGGTAACCCACAGGAGGACTGCACCCCCATCATATGACTGGATTATTTTCCTCATCAAAATGTTCAAAAGTGCTTATAGTTATTTCCAACCCAAAAAAAAAAAAAATCATATGGAAGAAAAATATAAAATAGAACTTATAGCTGATAATTTTTCACTGAAATATTTTTGGCAACACAAATGCAGCCTAAAGGGGAGAAGGGGTAGAGGCAATATCAAAGACAACAATAGCTGTTTTTTTTTCTTAAAGGTTATATAATTCTTTTCTTTTATTTTTTTTTTTTTTTTTTTTTTTTTTTTGGGGGGTGGGGAGGGTCGTGGGGGGGTTGGCGGGGTGTAAAGAAAAGGCTATATACTGACCTCTTATTTTAAGTTCATTCCTAACAGACTAAATGAAAATGTATATTTTTCATAGATCTAACTACCCAAGTAAACAAAAATGTATTGGACAAGGTTCTTGTTCTTAATGATTGGTTCAGCAGATTTTCCTCTAAATATGGCTAGGTCTGCAATAGATTATCTCAATTTCAATGAAAAAGATGATCTCACAACAGTATTCTTCTGCTCTGGACCAAATTATAG
The DNA here is from genome assembly GCF_013358625.1 of Macadamia integrifolia. Lineage (NCBI taxonomy): Eukaryota > Viridiplantae > Streptophyta > Magnoliopsida > Proteales > Proteaceae > Macadamia > Macadamia integrifolia. Next base: position 3,917,156 of record NC_056569.1, read on the forward strand.
ATCATGTGCAATAGGGTTAATGATGTGCACAAATTCAAGCAGGCCTGAAACAAATTATGGGAGCATTAATGTACCTTCGCAAAGGATGAGGCTCTATCAAAGTGTCTACCAATGGTTCAAAAGAAATCCACCACTCATTTCCAAAATATAAATACTGAAAAGGAAAAAAAGCACTACCAATTCAATGCCCCATCCCTAATCATTCATACATCCAATTATAGAATTATGTCAGAGCACAATTTTCAATTTTCCCTGACTACTACTAAAACAATCATCAGATTTAGCAGAGTAATATCGCATCTCTTTTGGGGGGAAATAAACACTATATTTAGATGGATAATATGCTAAATCAAAAGGGAGAAAAATTCCCTACTGTTTAAAAGTCCTACTTGTTGAAGTACAAAGGAATGAGATTTCCTTCAACAGTGGTTTTAGAGAAGGGGGAGAGAGTAAGCAGAGAACTCATACCTCTCAATGATCAAACCAAGACTGAATTCTCTTGCTCTCACCACTCAAGATCTGCAGTCGAATACCCAAAAGGAAAACAGAAATTTTCCGAGAAAGAAAGAATCATTGAACGAAGAACTGAGGACTGTCCGTATAGCAAGGGCAGGATTTGGCTGGGGAAGATGTGAGCAGGAAGACATTGGAACCACAGTGTTTAAAAAATGGACACTTTTATCCAATGATTAGAATCACCTTCATCTTGAGTTTTCTTCACATTTTCAAAAGGGTCTCATCTCACTTTTTCATTAAGTACTTTTTCTTCTGTGGTTGTTATTGTTGTGGTTGTTGTTGTTGTTGGGGAGGGGAGGAGTTGGGAAGGTCAACTTTAAATTGCAAAAGATTTTCCTATTTTTGAAGAGTAAAAACAGAAAATATGTGAAAAAAACTCATGAGCCTGTAGTTAATTTAAGTTTGGTTGATTGCGTAGCAAAAGGTTGGAAATCATCCTGACAGAATTTAACATGTTTCATTCAATTTATACCATTGAACCACCTATTGTGTCACAAAATTTACACTTGACTATGAGTCCACAGAAAATGATCAGCAGGAACAAGCCCTTCCACTCTCACAAAACTGGCATACTAAAATGCACCTCAAGGAAAACTTTGGAAGGGAAAACATATCATGACAGGGTCATGGAGCCAGAAATACCACATGTGCTTCCTAATAATGCCAGTCTTCTCTTTGCAACTTTGGACCTGTAACACCACACTTCAAAAGCCTCAGTCAGATCTGGGTACTGAACATGTTCTGTCCCTAGCCAGTCGGTCAGAATCTCTGCCTGGTCCCCAGATGGCAAAGCAAGCACGATCGAAACAATCGCTGATTCTAAACTTTGCCACAGCTCACCATCAATAGCAAACGGTGGCACATCATCGCCATTTTTTACAACAGAATCAACCAAAGGCTTTGTTCTCCTCACAAAAGGAAGCCACAGTTTCACCATGTGAAGCCTCTTTGATGTTGGAAGTATCACAGTACCATATCCAATTGCCTCTAAAACCTTAGCTACCACCTCAATAACCTTCAATTTGGTCTCAAGCATGTCAGCATCTGGCCTTGCATTCTCTACAACTTTTACAATCTTCTCAGACGCCTCCACCCAACTGTGAACAAATTCCTTCATTGTTTCCAACTTAACCAAAATCTGACTAGCCCATGACAAATCTGATAAATATGATCGTAGTGTTTGTATCTTTCCTGCCTGAAGAATCCATTCTTCACGCCCGCATAAATATGATTCCAAAAGACCATAAAATCTGGTCAACAAACTCCTAATGCATTCTATTACCACAGATTTTATCTCATCGTCAGCTGCCACCAGAGGAGCATCATCATCCTCAGTGATCATATACTCAAGCTGCTCTTGGGCTGAGCATTTGAGATCATTCATGGATTCAGGAGGTGATGATGTGGCAAAACTGAGAGATGAAATAAAAATTCTTCTGATGGCTACAGGATCAACAGGTTGAAGACGGGCAAGAATGGATTCAGCTTGTGATCCCAACCGTGGTATTATCCTTAGAATCTCCTCCTCCTCGGCCTCCTCCCAGGGTACTGCCTCGAGGTATCCAACACAAGCAAAAACCAACCGCTGGCAACCAAGTTCAAAAGCCACTTGAAGAATTCCAATGGCATTTCTAACACCATGCAAGTTATCAGTTTCTGGGTCATCCTGAACAACATACAAGAACCGCAAGAATGTGACATGATGGTTGAACTCGGATTCTTGGCAGTACACCTCAACACAGTTGCGGGAATCTAGGATCTGGCATGTGGGCCAATTTTCAGAGAGGCGTTCTGAAAAGTACTTGCAATTCTCAGTTAGAATATGAGAATGGCAGTAGAACCACTCGTCTCTAGCTTGGTCAGTACGTATCCTCACAACTACATCACTTGTTGCTCGGTCACCAATCTTGCTAGGAATCCTTGTATCTTTATCCTAATAAGTGGGGAGTGGGGTAGGGTAAAACAATGAGAACAATATGTGCTTGAGGTATCATTGTGAGGTGGTTATCATACAATTAACTTGGGCACAAGAGATAAAATCCCTAAAAGAGAAAAGAAGAAAAGGTAGAAGTCTCAGATGAAGATCTTAGAGATTTTTTCCAATAATCTTCCTTTCCTCTTACTTATCTAATATAGCACTTGCACATCAAAATTAACTATGTTCCACAATTTTCACTCAGTTGGAAAAGATTCCACAATTTTCACTCAGTTGAAAAAGAATAAGAGTTCTTTCAATGTCCCTTTTTTTTTTTTTTTTGGTAAAAGTTCGTTCAATGTCATTGAAAGCAGGTAACAACTAGGAACCACATGCAAGCACATGGATTTCTCAAAAACCACTCAGGGACCTCAAAGATGAACCTTATGTTCTTTCCTTCCCTTTCATTTTGGTTGCTCAATCAGAAGAACTTAGGCTCATATTTGCTCCATAAATTCTGGCCAACACTAGGATATAGTACACAGAAGAGAAGTGAATGAATGAAAGAGAAACTCACAGGAGAGGTCTCCATCAAATCCGTGAGCACCAATATTAAGATCTTTTATTCATCATAGCACCTGTAAAATAAATGAGGCTCTTACAACCTGACTATGAACATTGACTTGCAAGACAGATTATTTTAATGAAATATAGAATGGTTGGAAGATGTATCTTTTAAGTCCAAATAGAGACATGCTACACAGACAAAAGGGTGTAGAAATTGCTAGAATTGATGAGTTCATTGATGCAACATGAAACCTAATAGCAGGTTCATGCATTTGACTGTGACCGACTTGCCCTATAAATATAAGAGTAAATTTTTTTATTTTAATTAAAATATCAGCATGACACATTGAAATTCCTAATTAAGTGATAAAGAAGGTTATGCTACTTCACAGGATGAGGAAAGATACGAAAAATCACGGCACATAGGGGTTCCACAGTAAATGGGATGACATCAAACACTAAAGAACAAATAACTTTAATGCAAATAACTTTAATAGTTCATAAAAATTGAAGAACACAAGGTACTGGACAAGATTTGGCCCAGAACGGGACATTAACAGATAAGAGGTGAATGAAAGGGACAGGGCAAGTCCACAACATTGAGCACCAAAGACAAGAAAAGTGAAATATAACAGCTCATCTAAACAGAAATTAAGACGAAAGGATTTGGGCTATGCAGAGAGGTGAATGAAAAGGAAGATTACATGAATATGACCATACAAAAGAATGGAATCACATTATTATATTCATTACTTTAGAAGTTTCATGGAGCCCAAGTTGTCTTCTTCTTGTTCTCCTTCTTCTTTTACAGTATTTTCTCCTACTCATACGGATTCATTTTCTTACAAATTAAACAGGGATTTTTTTTTTTTTTTTTCACAAGCAGTTCAGTCCCCATTATCACTTACTCAATACCCAAATCCAAAATTTACTAAGTCTATTTTTAGCAGTCGTTACTAGCTCAAGTTACCCTTAGCTGAAGTTAACTCTCACTTTTTCTTCTCTTAGGGAGAAACGGGGGTTGAGGAGGTTCTTCAGTTTCATTAGGACTTTCAGATTCCAATTCCTTTTACAAAGAAGAAATTAAACAAAACCCAAAAACATAGAACAAGGCGAGAACTCAATTGAATAAAGATCCCGAATTGTGCAGCAGACAAAAGAATTAGCAGGGTGTGTAGCTTAGACAAAACAAACCATGTACTTGTAAACTGTAACACAATTGTTTGCTATTTCAGGATAGAGTTATCGGTTCTAGTAGAGAGCAGCAGACCAAAACATAAGAATTATCTCAGAAAGCACACACGTCACGATTCAAGAGAAAGCGGAAATAAAGTAAGAACCGAGAAACAAAGAGGGCATTCATTACCATCCGGCTCCGTTTTTGTTCTGTAAATTCCGATTCCATCATCCTTCATTCTAGGTCTCTCTCTCTCTCTCTCTCTCTCTGTCAAATCTAACCTGCCACAGGATTGAGAGAGCAAGCGAGTGAGTACTGAGGAGGAGTGGGGAATTGGGATCACTGAGCCAGATTGAATCATACTATTTTGGAGTCAATTAACCGAAAAAGGAAGGTATGGATAATGGAGTGGACCTAGATGTGGCAATTTACCAGGCATGGGCCGGGCCTTACCAACTAGATAAAGGTCTCATGCCATGCCCGGCCTTTGGGCCTAACTACCTAGTCACTGCTGCCCACTGTTACACTGCATAGGCGAGTTCAGGCTTTGGGCCTGGCTTTCAGATAGTCCTTTCTCAACTATTCCATAACTTAAATCACAGCCTCCTTATAACATATCCTTCGATAACAACAACAATCATAACCTTATCCCAACTTGATAGGGTCGGCTACATAGATTCGATAAGGTATAAGATGCATGTAAGCATAAGAATAGACGTTCTAAAAAGAAATATAAAAAAAAATAGATAAAAGGAGGTAAAAAGAAGAAGTTAAAGTAGTAGTCAAAGCAGCATCCTTGGAACATCCCCTATAGGGGGTCGGCTACATGGGTCCTTGTCCCCCACTTACCTTTATCTGCGGTCATACTATAATCGATCCCTACCAACTGCATATCTTTTCTTACCACTTCGTCAATGGTCATTTTAGGTCTGTCTTTCCCTCTAGTTCCATGTAATTGAAACTAGTAACACTTCTTTATTGGGGCATCCATAGGTCTCCGTTGAATATGGCCATACCACCTCAATCAGCTCTCGCGAAGCTTGTCCTGGATTAGAACCACCCCTAACTCTTTTCTAATACAATCATTCCTTACTTTGTCTCTCTAGGTCTTTCCGCACATCCCTCTCAACATCCTTATCTCTGCTATACCCAATTTATTCAAATTATTCTTCTTGATTGCCCAACACTCCACCCTATACATCATTGCTAGTCATATTACTGTCCTGTAGAGTTTTCCTTTGAGTTTAATAGGCATGCGTTTATCACATAACACTCCCGAAGCACTTCTTCATTTCATCCATCCCATTTTAATTCTGTGGGAGACATCATTTTCTATATTACCCTTTTTACTAATGATTGACCCCAGATATTTAAAATAGTCATTTTGTGGTAGTTCTCACTCCTCAAGTTTTGCCACTTCGTCACGTCTCATAGTCTGGCAAAATGGGCACATCATATACTCTGTCTTTGTTTTGCTTATCCTAAAACCTCTTGATTCTAAGCTTAATATCCATAGCTCCAATTTAGTATTAATTCTTTCCACAATCTCATCTATTAAAATAATATCATCAGCAAATAGCATACCCCACGGGACCTAGTCTTGGATGTGCCTGGTTAAATCATCCATGATGAGAACAAACACATACGGGCGCAAAGCTGATCCTTAGTGTAACCCAATTGTAATTGGAAACCCGTTACTTTGACCTTCTGTAGTTTTGACACTTGTCACCACTCTCTCATACATGTCCTTAAAGGACTCCCTCATGCATGTCCTTAATTATATCCACATAATTTAAAGAACCTCTCACCTTCCCTAAGACATGCCAAATAAGATCACTAGGGACTCTGTCACAAGCTTTCTCAAGGTCAATAAAGATCATATGGAGGTCTTTTTTGTGAGCTCTATATGCTTCTATAAGTCTTCTTAGGAGGTAAATAGCTTATGTTGTGGACCTACTTGGCAAAAAACCAAATTTATTTTTTGTCACAGTAGTTTCTTCTTTGAGGTGACCCTCAATAATCTTTTCCCATAGTTTCATGGTGTGACTCATTAGTTTTATGCCTCTATAGTTATTGTAGTTCTAGATATCGCCTTTGTTTTTATAAATAGGAACCAAATTACTTCTCCTCCAATGATCTAGCATTTTCTTGGTACTCAGAATCTTGTTAAACAGCTTGGTTAGCCATAATACTCCTAGTACTCCTAGGCACTTTCATACTTCAATTGGGATCTCATCTAAGCCTGGTATTTTACCTGCTTTCATCTTTCGTAGGGCCTCTTTAACTTCAGTCACACCAACATGTTGTAGTTGTCCATGAAGAGGGTTAGCGTGATGTCTATCCCCTTCTACTTCCGGATCCATCCTATCAATCAGGGCCTCTTCATTTAATAGGTTGCAAAAATAATCACCACATCTCTTCATAATGTCCTCATTCCGTACCAGTACTCTACCATCATCACTTATAATATATCCTTCAAGGCCCTAAAATATCTTGAGTTTTGGTTATGTTCTTTGCTTCTTCTTTTTTTGCCCCTGAAATTTCAACCCTCTCTTTTATATGACATAGTGCTACTACTTGTAGAGATATCTCTGAACCTTGGGCTTTTTAATGACTAAGGGCCCTAATTGATATGTAATATCAAGCTCCTAATACATCAAAATATATAATATATACAATGCGGGACAAACGACAAGAGGTGCATAGGCATCCAACCAAGGGCAAAGTAGTCTCTTTGCCACCGCCTATGTCTGGACATAGGAGCATGCGACCAGATATCTATTTTTTTTCTCATATAGTATTTATATACAATTCAACTCAACCTTCATGTGCTAACTCACTGCTACTTTCTACACCTCTTTCGTGGTTTTATGATAAGAAACCTTATTGAAATCTTTGGGGCTTAGAGCACACAAATGAGTCTTGAGTGGATTCAAGTTTAATGTGGTGGCCTTCGTCTCATCAACGGTTCATTTCAACTTTGCCTTCAGCACGATTGCCCCTTCAACAGTTTTGGGAGTTATTGTATGACCAATTTCAATTATATCCTAACAGCCGTAGTCAAGAGATTAGAAGAACACCATTTTCCGTGTCTTCTAGTAGTTGAAATTTTTACCATTGGATGTAAGAGGATGGATGGTTGAAAAAGATTCGCTCTAACCAAAACAAGTTTTGAAGGTCATCTTGCTCTTTAGATTTATTAGATCCTTTGGAATAGGGATAGAACGAGGCTCTAATACCACTTAATAGGATTATAAGTCCAAAAAAACTCAAAAAAAATTGCAAAAAACATTTAAGAAGAGTAGGAGAAATAAGTAAAGGAGAGACAAAAGAGTCTTAAGAGTGGTTCAAACAACTTCCCAACATCCACTACCTAAGCCTTCATAAGAACTTGAATTTCTCCCTTTCTGAGGTAGCAATCAAATCCCTTCCAACTATTTTGTAATTTTTCTACGGCTCATTACAAACCCAAATGTATTTTTTAATATTACACTAAAACTAGATCTTGGTGAAGCTTTCCAGTTGAACTTGAGACTTCATTAACTTTTGCTTGTACCAAATACTCTCTTTTACACCAATATGTATATGAGATTGCATAGACCTTTCACATTCAAAGACATGCTATTTATCCCAAAGTTATCATGAACCAAGGCTTTATCATTCCCAAAGCATGAGGCAAGGAACCTATGGTCAACATGGGAGTTGCAAGGCAGGTGAGGCAGTTGGGGAGTAGGGTAATGGGTGGGGTGGTCTGTAAGGGCGGTGGGTGAGAGTGGCTTCCATTATTTGCATATATTTAGCACTCTTATCGTATCATTCCAGTACTGAACCATTAGTGGCAGGTTGAACCATCACTTATAAAACTACTAACCTGTCCAAAAAAACCTCTTTTAACCAGTGACTGAAGATATCTCCTTCTACCCAAAAAAAAAAGATCAAGGATATCTCCCACATTTCTTCTTATTTTTTGGATTGTAATTTCCAATTTGTTCCTATCGGGTGTAATTCTATAGCAGGTTCTTTAGCAAGAAAGGCCTTATCTGTTACGAGCTGGACGATCTGGCCAAATTTCACTCCATGGTTGATGGAATCTTGTAATTCGACAACTACGAGCTTTGCTCACTTTCATGAATAGAATTATGTTTACAAAAAAAAAAAATTAATCATTTGTTGGAAACAATTAGAAACAAATCTATCCGGAACTATTATCAATACTCCCCTCACGTGTAATTAGATTGAACATACACATGAAAAAGGTAAGACAAATACTGGAGGTTGTCTATTCCAACACCATATCTACCAAAATTATCATGTGCAATTTTTTTTTTCTTCATTTCAGTGATATTATTTCCTCTAGTACACTCTTTCTTTTTTTCTTTCAGAAGCCTCTATTTTTTTTTTTTGGTAAAAAGCCTCCAGTGTAATCCATAGACAAGGTTTGGGAGGAGATCTATAATCTTCAAATATTGCATTAATTATATAGATTTGTGTGCACAACAGTAAATTAAGGTCTTTTGGCTGAGATTATATTAGCTAGTTAGTGATTGAACAAGGAACTATAGCTCTTCCCAATTGGCATATATGATCATTTCTCTGTAAGAAAATGGAAGATTTGATTGAAATCCTTACCTTCTATTTTTGGTTTTATATAGGTAATCCACAATTGTCTGTTGCTGAAGAAAGACAACATGTGAATCCTGGTTCCTTGGACGAGAAGAAGGAAGCAAAAATAACCTCAACAATAAGACAAGAAGCATTGGATAGAAAAGAAAAAAAGGAGACATGTCAAGGAGAAGCAGACAAAGGGATTGGGTGAAGTACTTTTCACTTTTGACAAAAATAAAAAATATAAAATGAAGAATTATCAAAAATATTAGAAGACAAAAGGAAAAAAGGAACCCCCCCCCCCCTCCTCTATATACCTAATATTGCAAAAACAAAAGCAAGTAGCTTTGGAACTGGCTTCTACTTCCAAGAATTCAAGTAGTTTACAGAAAGGGCAGAGCTCCAAGGTCTCCCAAGTAGCTTTTATGGGTGTGAGCAAGGCAACATAGATTTGAGAAGTGGACAGGTCATGTTTGAAACAGAACAGTGGTGTCTGCTATGGATATTCCCAACCCTCATCAGAGAATAATGAATCTTATTCTTTACCTAGCTATATACCTCTTTATACCCAATGGGTTTTAACCAAAGTGGGTTTTGCTAATTGACTTCCTTGAAAACCCTTAATTTTTTGTGAGTGGTTAGTTGTTATCATTAATCAAATGATCAACAAACTAGTGTTAAAGAATAACATCAGCATGGGAAACTAACAAGGGATGTCAATGAACCAACCTCCTCAACCTATGTATGTTTTAGAAAACAATGAGATGATCTTAGAATACAAGGGTGAGTGACTGGTCTAAGTAATTTTGGGATAATGACGGTATTCTCATACTATAATGTGCGAATTGATTTGATTTTATTTGATTTATTTAATTTTTTTTTTTTTGGGTTAACGGAAAATCTCAATTTATTTATTATTATTATTTTTTTTAACCTAAACATGAGAGACCCCTCGAACTTACCCGACTTTACTCTAATGCGATATAGCTAAGCAGAAAGCCTCCAAAAGTGGGGGAAAAAAACGAGATAGGAATAAGTTTGAGAATGCGGTGGGAGAGATAGAGTACTTGCTGGAGGTGCTGTTATTTGTTAAGAACATGTGAACCGGCGAGCACTGGGATAAAGACCTTGCTTTGCTCTGCAGGAGGATACAGACGAGAACCCAAACAAGACCCTCGTGATGCATGTCTGCCTGCACTTTCACCGACTCTATCCTTTCTCACCTTCACCATGTCCGCCTGGCTGCGATGTCACTGACTCTATCCTTCCTCACCTTCACCACTACTTTGATAACTTGATTACATGATGAGAGAGAGAGAAAGGGGGGGGGGGGGAAGGGATGTCTTTTTGTCCTTACACCTTACTTCTGCTCCCTGCTTCCTCTGATGCAACCAAAACAAATCCTCTCTCTCTCTCTCTCTCTCTCTCTCTGTCTCTCTATGTCCATGACAGACCGGCCATGCCTACTGGCCAAGGTTCAGGATATTCTAATTATAGCTGTCCATTACCTCGCCAGAACTACCCATTTCCCATTACATGCTACCACTAACCACACAACTACCTGACCTAGGGGCAAAGCTTAAAGACTCATAGTAGAATCTATTCTTTATGAATGGATAGTATCCCAGGTACAAGTACAACCCATGAGCTTGGAAGGAAAAAATCCTATCCTATAGCTTAGAGGGGCAGGGAGGGTTGGGACACCCATCTTCAGATGTTGGCAAGTGTTGGAATGTGTGATCAATTAGTCTTTTTTAGATTGTCGAAGAGTGAATTAGGTTCTCATACGAGAATCATTCTCAAACGGGACTAATCTACAAAATGGAATCCATCCAAGAAAAACCTGATGGTGAATACCATTTATGTGAATCAGACGTACGAGAACTTAGTCCACACTCAAATGATCATTAAAGGATGTAGTCATTGTGGAAGAGCCCGATCCGAGCTTAGAGGCCCATCCCAACTTCTAAAGTCATTTAGGTAAAATCCTTTAGGCCTTGTTTGTTTGGTGGAAAATAGTGATGCTAGGATGAAAAAGGTGAAATAATTGTAATTTTTATCCATAAAATTATAAAAAAGACAAATGTTTAATGAATAATTGTCTCATATGGGAAATTAAGCAATAACCATCCATCAATTAAGGAAACGTGTTTTCCTATGTGGCAAACCATTTATCACACTCCACCTCTAAAACCCACAGTTTTGGTAAGCCTAGAAGGGAAGGGAATGATATTATTACATGTAGGCCCAATACGTTATTATATATTAGAATTAAAATTATGAAAATTCATTGTTTACTGTGTTTTCCTTTCCTTCACTTTTCTATTCTTTAACTCTCTCTTCTTTTCATTTCTTTTTCTTTTTCTTTTTCTTTTTCTTTTTCTTCTTTTTTTTTTTTTTTTTTTTTTTTTTTAAATCCTATAGAATTGCCCAAGGGGACTTTACTCACACACACAAGAGGGGAGGGAGGATGATAGGAAAAGAGGAAGGAGAATACGTGTGACAGTAGTTAATCCCTAGATCACAAACTTGGTGCCTGCTTTACCAGTAGAGGCTGCAATCAGTGCATTAAAACTTCTCTTTTTCCACCCATTTTGGTCAGCCAAACAAAAGTAATCCTTAGTTTTTGAGTTCAATCTATTAGAAGTTTTAAACAATTAAACCCACATTATCAAGCCATCTCTCTTTTATAAGGTTCTTTCTTCACTTTCATAGATATGCAATCCTACACTCTGATTTTCTTTTTTAACAATGAGTGTTTGTTGTAGCAAACACCAACAAATACGAAAATAAACAAAACCAAATCCGCACAACACAGAGATTTAATGGGTCACACACCGATGTTGTCACTACGTCCTCAGGTGAAGAAGAAGATGTTTCACTATATGTAGAAGAGAGATTACACCCAAAACAGTGGCAAGAAAGCTTATCCTGAAACTCTAGCCCAAAAACCCCCAAATTGCAATGACTTGCTCAACAAGATGATAGTATATTATATACTCCTTCAAGTCATGGTTTGATCCATCGGGTTGCAATCGATCAGGTCCAACCCCTCTGCTTCCATCACAGATCTTATAAAACTTTCCATTTGGGTCATCACCAAAATATGTTGGAACGGGTCAATCTTCAAAACGGGTCAAGAATTTGAGACAAACTTAACAATATCCAAGTCAAAATCCAATCCCGTGGATCCATACTGATCCCATAACTATATGGATCAGATCATCCAGTAATTAAATAAGAACCATTCAACTTTCACAGGAAATAATGAAAAACACTAATCCCCAAGAAAATAAGAAAAGTAGACCTCAAAACTACACACATTCTACTCCCACCCAAAGTTACACCACAATGTCCAATGGTTAGGGAAGCATGTCAATCAGAATTCAGAAATCAAAACCAGACCCCACCTCGATATCGCCTAAAAAGGATATCTCCAAAAATATGAAACAAGTTGAGGCTCACATATTCTCTTCCATACGCGTGAGGGAATGAATCTGTAAAGTCACGAGTCCGAGGCTCCGAGCAAGTCACGCGACTCAATCCCTCCCCACTTTTAAAAGCCGCCCTTGCTGTTAATAGGTTTCCAACTCAAAGTCCAAACCTCAAAGGGGAGGGGGAGAGAGAGAGAGAGAGAGAGAGAGAGAGAAAATGTTGTCAAAGCTGCAAAGGAGAGTGGCATTGCGAAGGAAGTTTAAGTTACTACGGTCGTTTACCCACTCCAAATCGGTACATAAAGAAAGATAGCTTCTTTTTCATTTCTGTTTTCGTTATTGGAAGCTCGATCCTGACTCATTTGGATGTGTTCTTCTGCAACTTACCATTAATGCAGGTGAGGAAGAGCTCCATTATCGTGGATGCTATTGATTACATTAAACAACTGATGAACAAGTTGGAGGCCTTGAACCTTCAATATGCTAAACTCATCCACCATCCAATTCAAATCTCCACGGTCTCTCTCTCTCTCTCTCTCTCTCTCTCTCTCTCTCGTATGTGAGTAGCCCGATTCGATGTGGAGGGATATAAAGATTTGGGCTCTCTCTCTTAAAGGGAAACTTTTAAAGATGAGTTCTACCCAAGTTCCAACAACAGATACCAATCTCCCTCTCCACATGGGATAAGTAAGAATTTGGAACGAATTTGGCTCCTCTCCCTTATGGGGCTATTCTTCAAGAGATTTTCTCCATCCTTTGAATTAATTTTGATATTTTCTGCTTTGGATCAACAGGAGGTGAAAGTAGAGAAGATTGAGATGGGGTTCCTAGTACTGGTGACTTGTGAAGAAGGGCAAGATTTGCTGGTTTCAGTCATAGAGGCACTGGAGGTAACAGGGCTTAATGTAGTCCATGCGAAGGTTTCATGTAACCAATCTTTTTGCATGGAAGCCATTGTTGAAGCTCAAGATCAGACTATGGATGCTCAGGAGGTCAATCAAGCGGTCTTTGAGGCTATTGCTAAGCATGTTAATGGTAAAGATAATATAGATAATTAAGGCCAAGGTTTGTAAGAATTTACTTGCAGATTTAATCAATTGCACAACTGAAGCGTAATGTTTATATATTCTTAGCTAATTCTATTGAAATCTAACTCTTATAAATGGTGGAAATTGAGTATTTATCAGTCAGTTAAAGGATGATTCAATCTCTTGACATTTTTGGGGTAAGACTGGTTCTCGTCCCCTTAAACCTCACATATGCAAGAGTCTCATACACCGGATACGCCATTTTTTTCAAAAGGAAGGGGCACCGATGGTTGACTAGACAGACTAAGATGGTTACAACCTGAACCGACCAGTGGGTATCTGTGTCCTCTCCAATGTTGGTATGGTCCCAATGAAACTGGACCATACTAAAATTTGCTGGTTCTAAAACAGACCAGAAGCAGCCGAATTGAACCACACTGAAACCGCTGTGAATCACAAATTAGTCATCTTATCTCCGGCTCTCATGTGGGCCACTAGTACGAAAGCTAAAGATGTAATTGGGCCTCCATTATGTTGAACTTTAAATCGGCTTGAAGCGAAGAGGGCCGACGGCAACCACAATCTAGAGAATGGATCCGGTGTTTGTACAATCACCTGATCATATGGGTGAGCATTCAATATTTATGTTATTTTTTATCATTACATGGATGAAGAGAGGTATATTTGAAAACAAAAGGGACAGGTGTTGAATGCTCACCCGTACGACAAGGTGATCGTACGAGCAACTGATCCAATCTCTACAATCTAAAGGGTGTCAATACTAGACCGATCGATCTCGATCTTTTAAAGCCCAAACTAGTCAGGCCCGATTAACAAATGGGTCAGGCTCTAGCCTAGCAAGATTATATTTGGTCGTTCCTGGTGCAAGGGTGCTATCTGACGGGCAATCAACTGGGATGAATAGATTGATAGTCTGACTCAACCCGACATGTTAAAAACCTCTTAGAGGTCATTTAGAGCCCATTTAAAGCTCGATTATAGCTCATTTAGAGATAAATGGGTCATTAACCAGTTTAAAAGCCTATCTAAGACTGATTATTGTAGCCCAATTAGAGGCCAGTATCTGACCAAGACTTTTAATACAAGGGATCATGCCTAGCTTATGAGGCCCAATTATTTAAACAAATTGATATGGGTGTTCGGTCCTAAAATGGAAATATAGGGGTGCAACATGGCCGGGTTGGGCCAGGCTTCTTAAAACCTTAGCCCAACCCTGAGCCCCCTTAACTGGGCCTAAACCCGCCTTGACCTTGATTCAGGGCCGCAAAACTTCAACCTAGGCCCAACCCTTATCCGTCCTGATTGGCCCTGATTTTTCAAGGTCAGGCTAGGATGTCCCTGACCCTGACCCTGACATCAAGGGCCGGGATGACCCTGATTGACCCTGACCCTAGTTTGCCATCAAAGGTCAGGTATTATTATTACTATTCACCGGCCCTCTTCAAAAAAAAAAAAAAAATATTACAAATTTAGACTTGAAATTCTCAGAAGGTGGAACAACTTATGTGACTTCTGTTTATCCCTATCATGTCTTTCGAGCTCTTGTTGTTCAGATATAAATGTGATCTCCTTAAATTTTAGTAAATTCTTTTTCTTTTTTAGTGAAGATCTCATTGATACAGATATAATCATGTGCTGCACACAGAAAGTAAGGAAAAGCTATATATTACCGCCCACACAAAACAGGTGGAATTCATAAGGATTTAAATACCGCCCACACAAAACAATAGAAATAGTTGCCTAATGTGTGTGTGTGTGTGTGTGAGAGAGAGAGAGAGAGAGAGAGAGAGAGAGAGAACTACCGGTAATTCCTCAGAGTATGTAGCGAGCCAGAGATGCAGAGTGATGTCAGTTAAGGGATGAAGATGTGACACAATGTGAACTCAGGTGGTGGGATATCGAAAGATTTAAAACTCTTGCGTCTGAAAGTAATCAGTGAAGAGATTAGCAGAAGGAAAGTAAGAGAGAT